>NC_081522.1:36567619-37167619 GCF_030273125.1 Centropristis striata
AACAAAACTACTTGGTTTCGTGTCGGAAAATATCATAGTTTGGGTTAAAATAAGTAAATTACACAAGTGGTTTCAGATAAAAATGTATGGTTACATTGTAACCCTGGTTCTCTGAGTGAAGAATGAAGAGAGTCTCTTCAGCTACCCCGTACATATGAAATATGTCCTGGGTGAAGGTCCCAGTTCATCCATCCTTCATCCCGGACCTCCTCCCTGCACGTTTGTGGATAATGATTAAAAGCTTTTTTGTGTTACGTCAAAAAACAAATTAACCCTTAATATGGCAGCAATAACTTGCTTTTCCCCCATTTTTTTCTCGTAAATCTACGACTTTTTTTGTGCAGATGTGCCACTTTAAATCTCTTAAATCTGCAACTTTTTTTTTTGTAAATTTGCCACTTTAATCTAGTAAATTTGCAACTTTTTTCTCAAAATATTACCTGAAGTTACCAAATATAGTTCTTTGCCTGATAAAGGGTTAAGCTCTAACCGAAGTCTTATTAGTTCATGCTGCTGTAACGCCCGTCCCTCCACCTCACCGTAGAGTTTTTGCATATTTATCAGCCTCATCATCCACCGGCCTGCAGGATCTTCAGCCACTACCAGTGTTTAGACTCCTCGGGGGCGGAGTTATCTCAATACTGTGCTCGATTACAAATCTCCCTGGAGATTCTTAACGCCAAATATTTCCTATCAAACCAAATTATCTTATCTCATCTGTTAAAATGAGCACAAATCACTTGTTATCATTGTTATAATAATCTTTTAATCTGTCTTCTCTTCATCCAAATTAAAACATGAGGAAAGATTTTCAAATTAATCCATTAGAGACAATAATCAAAAATCCCAGCATCTGGCTGTAGAAACACTGACTGTGAGGATGGATTTACAGACAGTATGTGCACATGATTCTGTCGGTTGGTGTCTGCAGACGTAGACGTGTGATGATGTCGAATGATGTCCAAAAATATATAAAATCGTACAAGTTACAGCTCCGGTGAATTGCAATGCCATCAGCTACAACTTGGGCATGACTCATCATGAAGCAGAATGTGGCAGCTAGATCGACACACAGAATAAAATAGTCACCCGGTTGGGTGGTACCATCAGGAACCAGCCAAGTCTTGGTGAAACAAAGGGTACCACAGCTCAAAACTGAGCCGGGTACAGAGGTTGCTCAGCTAGGGTGGCCATTTCCTTCACATCAAAAAGAAGGACACTTTGCATACACGGAAGCAGATATTTGTTTGGTATGATCCAGTTTAAAGCAGAGTTGTACTCCGATTAGCTCGATGCTAGTCAGTGCTAGCATGTCTCTGATAGCTGCTTTGCCTTTGCTGCTCACACTGAAAAAAAAATATTTTTTGGCCCTGTAATTATTATTTCAATCATCTATATAAATTCTACGAAGAAATACGAATTCAGTGCTTTTACTTTAAAATAGCAGTTTTTCATGTTGTGCATTACCTAGTGATTGTTTGTTATTATGTGTTCTCAGTTTTGTATGTAAATTTAATCATTCGATCCAAGTAATATTCACTAAACCAGACATAATGACATAATGTACAAAAAAAATGAAACTCTTCCCTCTTACTTCTTGTAACAAACTCGTGTTCTCTTGCCCATTCCGGGTTAAAAGAGGTCTTTCCCTTTGGTATTTTCAGACTTTCAGTCCCTGAGAGCTTGATTGACAGCCTGGTGGTAGCAACTAGCTTGAGTGGGTGTTGTGGCGAATCAACACATGGCTAATTTGAATATTCAAATTAGCCATGTGTTGATAGGTCACCACACGAAAATGTAACCAATGAAATTACTTATTTTGACACAGCTTTTTTGACACACAATTTTAGCCAATAAGTATTAAACTAACAACGTGTCAAAAGACGGACCTTTTTCTTATTTTCTCAAAAGGAGGACAAATGAGTGTTCGGATTAAGGCTGCGCCTGCAGCCGGACAGGGCATTTAAAAGCCGGACTGTCTGGCCTAAAGCTGGACGAATGGCCACCCTACGCCCAGCTCACCGATCATCATGAAGATAGTCTATGAAGCCGGTTTTTATTTCCTCCAATCTTGCCTCGGTGCCTCTCTGATGTAGAGATAGATGCAGAGATGGTTTAGCTCATCCATGCTGTAGCTGGTGCCCATCTTCTCCACATGTTTCTTGTTATTTACTCCAATGTTTATTTATTTTATTTTATTTATTGGATCTCCATTAGCACATTAGCATAGCTATTATTCCTGGAGTCCAAACATTAAATCAAATTGTCCATTCTCCGAGATCATCAACAAAACAAAAACAACAACAACAACAACAACCGTCAATACAGTCACAACACATATACAATCACAAACGCTAACAAACATGAACCACAAGACATGAAGCAACACTTGTACAGTAAAATTATGAGTCCATACACAACATACAAACACCATAGCATAACATACAAACAGATACCAAAAAATAAATAAAAATAGAAAAGCGGTCCATTTGAAAACCATTTGAAAACTTTGACCAGCCAGGTAGCAGAATCAACAGGAGACTGGTGAGTTGATTTGCTT
This sequence comes from Centropristis striata, assembly GCF_030273125.1. NCBI lineage: Eukaryota > Metazoa > Chordata > Actinopteri > Perciformes > Serranidae > Centropristis > Centropristis striata. The sequence continues at coordinate 36,570,180 of NC_081522.1, forward strand.
ATTCTAACGAGTGATCCTTAATCATATGTCATCATTGAGCCAAAGTCAATGACAAAAGGTACAACTAACATTTGTAAAATAGACATAAGAGTTGGATAGATCTGCCTATTCTATAATCATAAGGGACAATAATGGATCATAACTTCTTTGCTGCATGTCTGCGTCTGCAGGTCTTTTGCAGATGGACATGGAAAGTATAATTAGAGCTTTGAGACCAACGGGAGGGAGAAAATGATGCTGAGTTTAAGCGCTGTATAGGTCACATTGCTCTATTTGTGGATACGGACGCCGTAGATTACAATGAAGACACGATGTACAGTACTTTCTGCCCTGAACCGTTTCATTTTCCACTCAGGTGATTATCTCTCCACTGCAGAATGATGCTCAGGCATTTAGCACAGGCATGGCAGCAATCATTCTTTTATACTTTGTTCTACTTTGGAAACATTTGCCATCATTGTAGAAAGGTTCCTGCTGCCTCACATAAAGGCTAATGATTTACAAGAAAGTAAATTATGCATGTACAGTAAAAGCAGACAAATGGGGTTATCTCTTTAGTCTTAACGCTGAGTGAAGCTGTCACATAGCGGAAGCATCAAACGTAGCTTTAACTTGTGTTTCTCCTAACAGGATTTAAAAGGAGCCTTTGAAAGAACCAGGTACTGTCAAAGACCTGCAAAAGGGGGGGTTGATGTTTAAAAAAAACAACCAGTGTGACCTTTTCCAAAGACACATTTATCGCTCAGTGACAGCCACATGATTTTTTCTGCCAGTTTTTGTTGGAAACCAGCTTGAGTGAACAGGCCTGCTGAAGTGAATGAGGGATGAAAAAAGATGTGACAGTTTAAAAAAGAGAGAGAAGTGTAAAATACAAACCATTCTCGTTGTGTTTATTTATTCTGTGCAGAGAAAAGCAAGTTATACATTTTGTTGTAATGCTTTTGTTAAGTCTCGGAGCCAAAAATGTCTTCTGAAATGTTTTCTGAAGAGCATCAAACAGCAGGTTTATTCCTAAAGCTGGGTCACAGGCAGTTCTTTAACCCATAAGAACCCAGACCCAGTTATCCATAAAGGAAAGTTATGGGGGATATATCACAGACCAAGTGAACCACACAGAACACATTTATGATGTTTTTTTTTTTAGTAATTGTGTGTCTTTTTTGGTCATTTTGTGTCTTTTTTTAGTAATTGTGTGTCTTTTTGAAGTAATTTAGTTTTTTTCTGTCAATTTGTGTCTTTTTTTGTAATTTTGTGTCTTTTTTGTGTCTTTTTTAAGCAATTTAGTTTTTTTCTGTCAATTTGTGTCTTATTTTTGTAATTTTGTCTTTTTTAAGTAATTTAGTTTTTTTGGTCATTTTGTGTTTTTTTTTGGTCATTCTGTGTCTTTTTTAAAGTAATTTTGTGTTTTTTCAGTCATTTTGTGTCTTTTTTTAAGTAATTTTGTGTCTTTTTTAAGTAATTTTGTGTTTTTTCAGCCATTTTGTGTCTTTTTTAGTCATTTTGTGTCTTTTTAAAGTAATTTAGTGTTTTTTCAGCCATTTTGTGTCTTTTTTAGTCATTTTGTGTCTTTTTAAAGTAATTTAGTGTTTTTTCAGTCATTTTGTGTGTTTTTTCAGTCATTTTGTGTCTTTTTTAGTCATGTTGTGTCTTTTTTTAAGTAATTTAGTGTTTTTTCAGTCATTTTGTGTCTTTTTTTTAGTCATTTTGTGTCTTTTTTTAAGTAATTTAGTGTTTTTTTCAGTCATTCTGTGTCTTTTTTAGTCATTTTGTGTCTTTTTTAAGTAATTTAGTGTTTTTTCAGTAATTTTGTGTCTTTTTTTTTGTAATTTTGGTCATTTTGATACTGCCTCCAGCGGCCCCCAGGTAATTTGAGTTTGAGACCCCTGTTCAAGAAGATTGAAAGTGTTTGTTACACGGGAGTCACCGTGGGTTCTTATGGGTTAAGTCTCAGAGCCAAAAATGTCTTGTGAAATGTTTTCTGAAGGCCGTCAAACAGCAGGTTTATTCCTAAAGCCGGGTCACAGGCAGTGCTTTAATTATCTTTGCTATAGTAGCATAGCATCTTGACAAGGTCATGCTTTGCACCTTTTCACACGGGCTATTTATACGAGCTTCACCTTTACCCTGCTCCTATGTGCATTCATCCATGACCTTCAGAGAACATAGAAAATATGAATGAAACACTCCTTTGCTCTCCCCTGGGATGTGTGTGACCTTTCTCACACATTTCAGAGCCTCTATTTATCCAGGGGAAGGCTTCTCTCAGCATGCCGCACACTGTTTTTTTCAGCTCCTCAAGCTCTGCTCTCACACCTGAGTGATGCCCGGCACAGCCACAGCCTTCAACTGTCAGCCAATGGGCACCAGAACCAGCAGAGAAAAACACATTTCAACACACCAAAATGGATCCTAGTAATGTAATTTCATTTAGTTGTTTTGTGGGGTATTATTTGATCACATGCAATAAAGATATCAGGTATTTTTACAGCCAGTAAATGCAGGGTAATAGCAGAAAATTGTAAGATAACCATCAGGTTTGTAAGAATCCGCCTTTTTGCAATGACGTTCAATCATCTTACAAGGACGAAGTCATCATAGTGGAGGATGTAGCGGCACCATTTCCCACTAAAAGTAGCCTCGATAGACGTTACAAGCACACAACATGCTTTCTGAGTGACTCTTGTGTGCTGTGTATAAGAAAAAAAAACATTCTGGCTCTGCACTGCAGTGCCTACACAACTTGACTCCACATATCACATATCTGAGATTTGTTGAAGAGTATTTTGGGAAATGTGGAAAAAGTGGAGGCTAACTGGAACAGAAGTGCTTAATGTGTTCAGAAAAAAAAGTGGGCAAAGGACTGAAGCAGTTTATCCACAATTAATTGCTGGAAAACAGTCATGATCACAGATTGACGATAACTAACATTATATGATCTAATGAACATGGTCTCACAGGAATCCGTGAAATTCACCACGGATTCGCTTAACTCAAAATCCGTGGAATAGTCACGGAATCACTCAAATTTCTGTGAAACTGACACGGATTTCGCTACAATGCAAGTTAATGACAGTCATATCCCGTGGCTATACCATGGATATTTTTTCCTATTGGTTTGTTCCAAGACACGTGACTTTTAAGGTCCCGGCGGTCAGAACAAAAAACGTGGCGGACAGTTCTCTCATTTTTAGTGAAAAAAAATCCCATGCCTCTCTGTGAGGTCGTAGAACCACATGGATTTTTTCCAGCTAATCAGTGAAGATATGGCATAGACCAGGGGTCTCAAACTTAAATTACCTGGGGGCTGCTGGAGGCAGTATCAAAATGACCAAAAAAAGACACAAAATGACCAAAAAAAAGACACAAAATGACCAAAAAAAGACACAAAATGACCAAAAAAGAAGACACAAAATTACAAAAAAAAGACACAAAATTACCAAAAAATACACAGAATTGACAAAAAAGACACAAAATGACCCAAAAAAGACACAAAATGACAGAAAGAAACCTAAATGACTTAGGAAACAAAATTACCAAAAAAAAGACACAGAATTACCAAAGAAGACACAAAATTACCAAAAGAAGACAGAATTATTAAAAAAAGACATACAATTATAAAAAAAGACAAAATTATTTTAAAAAGACACTGTTTAGACTACAGCTTTCACAGCCAAATCCAAAGGAAATTTAGGTACGCCACATCAAATACGCACAGGCAGAAGATGTGGCAAGATGTGGCAACACGTACCTGACGAAATCAATGCTAGAAATCTTGCTCTCATATGAAAAGTTGATTATGCAATGAAATATGAAATATGAAAATATCAGTGTGGTGATAGATATAGCTGGTTAATATATGAGAATGTTTGCTGTAGCAGGAGGAGGGTCCCTACCGGAAGACCATAAATTCAATACCACAAATTATTTCTATAGACTAGTCTGGGCTCCTTAACATCTAAAAGGAAAATGGACCAACAGTACCTTTAGAACCAAGGGGCAAACACTCAGACATCAAAGGGGTTTCTCTTTTCCTTATGGCAGTTTATGCAACTAATTTCTTTCCAAGGCATCTTTTGATAAAAATCGAAGGGCAACCGTTGCCTAAGTGGTTTTATGCAACTGGGTGCAGCATGCTGGTAATGTCACTGTGAGCATGTCATTAGCTTTCAGCCCAAAGCACTTATGTGCCTTAGTAGAGTCCAACAGCACTGGATGTAGAGTTTAGATGTTAGAGTGGCTTTCTGAGTGACATCATAATAGGTAGTTTCAGGATTCAAGCCGGTGACCTTCCATCAACAAGCCCTCTTATGAAAAGCTGAGGTCACCTCTGGCTGCATCGTCTCCTCTCGGCTCTAATTTATGTTGAGAAGTGTCCGATGTATTATGTTCAACATCCTTTTTCTCAATATAGGATCAGGTATGAGAATGGGAATAGGCCATTGTCTCAAACTTGAAAACAATTGACTGTGTGCAACCCTTTAATCCTTCCCCCGTGTCCCCAGAGGGTTTATAAAAAGTCTCCCATCCCAGGCTGTCTGCCGAGGTGCTGATAAACTGTGGTACATGTGACCCTCTTCACATGCGAATCAATAATGCACTGTGATATCTTCTTTTTAATCTCCCCAGTCAATTACATTGTACCTGACAGGCTAATCTAAAGGAACGCATTACTGTTTGAGTGGCCCGTGGCAAAGGGTATCGCTCTCCGTATAAGAAAGAGGTTTCTGGCTGCTTGTATGAATTAGACAGCAGAAAGCAAAGTGACTTCATATCAAATTTTAGACTCCGTGAGACATGCAGGAGGAATAATTCACTCTTCATGTGAAAATCAATATGACTCCATGTTTGCAAACTTGCAGTCAATTTCTGTTTTATCACAAGAAGGTGATTTGTTTGGCGGACTTTTCCATAAACTTCTCTAAGTGGAGCAATTGATCACTTGTCAGCCACATGTCAGAGTCAAGAACAAGCTATTAAGACTTAGACCGAGTGAGAGCATTTCCAGCATAAACTGCAAGAGAATTACTCCACTTAACTCCATGCAGTGCAGCAGAACGGGTGCACCAGATTCAACCAGATTCATCAGATTGTTGGGTGTTATAAGCAGTTATCATTCGCATAAGAATGGGCAAGTAGAGGCCAACTTCTAGTAGGTGCAGTAGGTTGTTATCAGCCAATTCAAGGGCCGGTTGCTGAAAACTAAGCGGCTATGTTTAGTTAAAAGGCAGCAGTTTTGTTAAAAACTGCCATTCATATAAAACTCACATTAAACTTTCATATCAAGGTGGGGGCCAGAAAAATATCGTCATGAGGGCCACAATTGGCCCGCGGACCGCAAGTTTGAGAGCCATGGCATAGACAGTGACACCATGGCATCTGACCAATCAGTATAATAATAATAATAATAATAATAATTAAATTGACCTTGATTTGCAACATAAAAATGAAACATTTTGATAAAAGTCACAAAAGTAAAAGTCTTGCAATATCCTGCAAAAACACTTGGTTGAGTTGATTTTTCAATTTCTAAGTATTTTAATGAGTGACCTATTAAGGGTTACGTTTCAAACTTTTTGTTGCAGGTTGTCTGCTAGCCTATATGTTTAGACTACAGCTTTCAAGAACAAGCTATTAAGAGAATTACTCCACTATACTCCATGCAGTGCAGCTGAACAGGTTCAACCAGATTCACCAGATTGTTGGGCATTATAAGCAGTTATCATTCGCATAAGAATGGGCAAGTAGAGGTCAACTTCTAGCAGGTGCAGTAGGTTGTTATCAGCCAATTCAAGGGCCGGTCGCTGAAAACTAAACGGCTATGTTTAGTTAAAAGGCAGCAGTTTTGTTAGGCTTACACAATAAAACTACTTCTCTAAGGTTAGGGCAAAAAACATCCCGGTTAGGCGTTATAAAAGAAAGTTTAAAACAACAAGATCTCCAACCGAAATGACAGAATAGGTCGTTTGTCAGTACCACCCATAACGACTCACAGAGCGTTTCGCTGCTCACGGCGGCGATCTGAGCGGAGCGCTCTAAAAATAGCAAACGTAAAATAAAATAGTTTCATAAACATAGGTGTCATAAACAACAGTTTAGTATGTAGAAGCCAAAATGTGTATTTTTGCCTATATGTTGTTTATTTTGTTCGGCAACACACTTCTGTTTGGTTTATGTCACTCCCGGTGATGGGACAGGGGTGTGGTTTCCCCTTACTTACCTGCTCAGCTGTATGGCGGGAAGTTTTTCTGTTACATTTGTTTTAAATATTCTCATATAACAGCTGCTGTCAGGTCATTTTTTTGTTTGCATAATAAACCAGTTTAAAGATGCTTCTCTGGACTTCATGGATTCTTTGGAAGTATTATTTGGAACACAGTAAAGAGCCCATTTAGCTTCTTATCGGTTATTTTAGTGGATAGTAGTCGCTATACAGTAAATAAATGTATGTAAAATGCAGGAAGTGAAGTGGTTATGAGGGCGATGTGACTACCATAAGTGACAAAGTTATGTTAAAACGTGACGCACAAAATGTAAATATGGGTCGTATTTTGCTGCCTGTCCAAATTAGCTATGTTGTCCTTTTCTGAGGGCAGAGCAGTCCCTAAAAAGTAAAATAAATTAACTTAAATGTCGAAAGTAAAGTTGTTACAGGAATGATGTGAGAATTGGAAGTGACATAATTATGCTGGTTAAGAAAAATGTGACGCATGGAAGTTATACAGCGAGGTCACTTGGGACACAAACTCGGGTCTCCATGGTGAAGTCATTGGGTTTTTCCGCCCTAGAGCGACTTTTTGTGCTTTATACTGTTTCCTTGCTTCCTTTTCACACTCTTAAACATCACTTCCACCTTGGCTTTGTTCATAATTACAGCTACTTGAATGCACTAATAACCGACTAGCAGGGGAAGCAGCGTCTGAATAGGGTGACAGGTGGGAAAAGTTTCCTCAGTAGAGATGTATATGTGCTGTACCATCTGCTGTTTTTTATGAAAAACTTTTCTGCTCCTTTTTTTCTTCTTCTTACAAAAGAAACCAAATCTTGTTTGTTTGTGTTTTTCTCTTTGCTGAGTATCTCTCCGTCTTGGGAATGCAGGATTAAAATATTAGCACTTCCTATTCAAACTCTTCCCTCTTGTTCAAAACAAAAATCAATACAAGCTACATTATGTAAAAATGTTCAAAGAAACCGCGTCCCAAGGGTGGGGTCTCTCTCTGTGAGCATCCTGGCGTATTTAGACTTGAGGATATACTGTCTACCCCTCTGATACAAACCACAGAATGCCTTTGGATTGAAATTGTAAAGCAGTTCACTTGAAGCTATAGCCTTATTTTCTTGCTCGAGATTGTTCTCCGTATGCAAATATGTGCGGGATAATCTATTTTTACAGTTTTATGTTAAGTATTCATGATGCATATGTTTGTGTGTGCATGTCAGAGAAGGACTCCTGACTCCAGGGTGTAATTGGTCCCTGCACACGACTGTTTTTGTACACAGGGAATGTCACTTTCCGAACCTGGTCTCACAGGAATCCGTGAAATAGCCACGGATTTGCTTAACTCAAAATCCGTAGAATAGCCACGGAATCACTCAAATTTCTGTGAAACTGACACGGATTTCGCTACAATGCAAGTTAATGACAGTCATATCCCGTGGCTATTCCATGGATATTTTTTCCTATTGGTTTGTTCCAAGTCACGTGACTTTCAAGGTCCCGGCGGTCAGAACAAAAAACATGGCGGACAGTTCTCTCATTTTTAGTGAAAAAAAATCAATATTTTGACTTCGTTTCTGCATAAAAATGGATTTTGATCACATTTCTAGCGAGAAATATATGTTTTATTTTCTAAATATTCACTCAGTGAATGTACATAATCACTTTGTTTGTTGGAATAGCCACGGGATATGACTGTCATTAACTTGCATTGTAGCGAAATCCGTGTCAGTTTCACGGAAATTTGAGTGATTCCGTGGCTATTCCACGGATTTTGAGTTAAGCAAATCCGTGGCTATTTCACGGATTCCTGTGAGACCATGTTGCCTTATTTTCTTGCTCGAGATTGTTCTCCGTATGCAAATATGTGCGGGATAATCTATTTTTACAGTTTTATGTTAAGTATTCATGATGCATATGTTTGTGTGTGAATGTCAGAGAAGGACTCCTGACTCCAGGGTGTAATTGGTCCCTGCACACGACTGTTTTTGTACACAGGGAATGTCGCTTTCCATCCAGTCGCTGCTGAGGGACTCAAGCGGTTTGGTCCCTTGATGCTGGCAGTGGAACATATAGAAAAGTCCCTTATTAACAGCCCACAGCGGGGCTGATCTCAGAAACAAAGAATCCAAACAGTAAATCAGATAAAGCCGACAAGGTAAAACTTTGAGATCGAGCGCAGAGCACCAATATATTCATGTGAAGCTTTTTCCTTAAGTGAACAAAATGAAGATTTGTGTTCTTTCTTGCTGTGCCTTTAAAATGGTTACTCCCTACTGACATTATAAACTGAGCCTAAGTATGAATACACTTATTGTGCAATATATCTTCTTTTATCTCTGTGTTAAAAAAAGGAAGGACCGTAGCGGCACAAAATGGCACTCAAACACACCATTACTCTGGGCCTCTGTGGTAATTTTGCACCATGCCAATTACCACGCCCCATCATTTGTGCCATCCAAACAGTAATGGGCAGCCTAACACGAGAGAGCAAAAGCATCCGTAAATAATTTCTTGCTATGGAAATGGAGGAGACCACTGAGCAGGAAAGTGGCCTTGCTGCTAATTAAAAAGCCACTGCTCTGGCCGATCCTCTCCCTCATTAAAGCCTGCAGTCCTCCCCGGCTCGGGGAAACGCTGCAATCCCGGACAGAGGACCGGGGAAGTAGCAGTCAGAGGTTAGGACTAAGAAAAACCAAGGCGGCTTTGTTGAGGATGACATCCAAACCCAAATTAAGTTAATTTGAGGTTCTGCAGCGAGCCTGTCAAGTCTTCACAATGTCAGACATGTGGCTAATAGGCAGGACAGCTCTGTGGAAGAAACACTGTGAGCTGCAGAGTTAGTGTCACACTCTATCTGTGCCTCGGCCATCTCTGTCCCCGCACTGACACTGAACCTGTCTGACATTTTCAGGAGGGAAATTACAGTTTATTTGCGTGTGGTGCATTGCATTTGGTTTGCATTTTCAAGGGGTTTCTGTAAATGCTTTGACTGACAAACAGTGGCAGTTGTGGGCTGTGCACTGTTGTATTTGTCACCGTATATTGTCATTAGGAAAATAAATTGATTTGTTGAATTTCGGTTGGACAACTGCCACAGCACAATGGATGATGCATAAGAGGGAGATATCAACATGCCTTCTTTTGATTTATATTCAAATGAGCCATACACAAGAAATTGGATTTCATGTTATGTCCCAAGGGATTTTTTATGGTAATATTTCAACACATGGATTAGAGGTGATTCCTCATTTTGCTGCACCATCTGAGAAAGGTACATAAACAATGAAGCACAAGCAGAAATTAACATTGACTCCACTGCTGAAGTGGAGGCCCGCCTTTCCTTTTTGTTTGTGATTTTCTAAACTAATAAATTACCACCTGGCCCATTTCAAATTTACACTTGAAAGACATGTTTTTTTCCGTCTCTTTCTCTCCGTCTGATGAGAGGGCTTTCAGTATTAAACTTCAAAGCAGCGTAAACAAAGGGCAGAAGTGGATGAGGAATGCTCTGATGGTATATTATCATAAATATGGCTTTTAACAGAGTATGTATGTGACAGAAGTCAGATGTGGCATAAGTGGATAAAGAGTTTGATGGAAACCCAGATGCAAAATGCATTTTACATTTCTGCAAACCACAGATACGTTGAATCTCCGCATTTTAAAACCAGACATATGCTAAGTGTTTCTGAACTTATGCAACCTGTTATCATTGTGGCGTATGACGAAAAAACATTACAAACACTTTGGTTAAGGTAAGGCACCAAAATTACTTAGTTAAGGTTGGGTAAAAAGAACAGGGTTTTGCTTAAAAAACAACAACACAATGCCAGAAAAACTTCCAACAACGGGACACAAAAGCACCATGTTACGTCATAACTTGGAAATGTGAACACAGGTCTCCTGGTGTAAAGTCCTGGCTTGGTTAGTGCCATCCACCTCCCCTGTGGGACCTACACAACTTTAAACATCACATTGCATTGTCAAAAGGCAAAAAAGGTCAAGATCTGCATATCTGTGCATTGCAGAAAAGTAAATATCTTGTTAGGCACTTTGGTGGTTTCCACAGTTTTTCATTTTTCTGCAACTATCCTGTAACCAGAACTTCACTGTTTGGATCCCCATAATGGTCTTCACATCTTGTACCATAACTATGTTGAATGTCAATGTTTCTGAACTGCTGCGACTAATAATCATAGTGACATGTGATGATTATTGCTATAAACATGTAAAAAACACTATAACACATAACACAATAACATTCTGACATAACTTTGAAATGCTATCACCAACCTCGTAGTTTACAGTCCTTGGTTGGCTGGTTGGTTGGTTGGGTGGCTGTGGCTCAGTTGGTAGAGCTTTGTCCAATAACCGGAAGGTTGGTGGTTCGATCCCTGACCATGGTAGCCTACATGTCGAAGCAACCCTAAATTGCTCCCGATGCTGCGTTCATTGGTGAACGGATTCCCAATGGTGGCAAGTGGCACCAGTGTGCCCTGGTAGCCACCAGGCATGAATGGGTGAATGAGCGTAGTGTAAAGCGAATAAGTGCATGCCATTTGCCATTCACCTCCCCTTCCACCTGCTTTATGACTTTTAACATCACATTGCTTCGTCACTGGACAATAAAAACTTTTTTGATCTTTGACTTTTCTGCAAAACATCTGTGCTTTGCAGAAAAGTAAAATGGCATCATATTTTGCTGGTGGCTGGGCTGCTGATGCATATCTTATTAGGCACCTTGGTGGTTTCCACCGTTTCTTATTCAAATGGAAACAGCAGAACCTCATTTGAAAATATGAATAAGATTGTCCTCCAGAACTCCAGCTGTGAATTTTTTTTAGCCATTTATACTTTCATAATAAGTGAAACTGAACTATTCTTTGAACTTCCTGGAACTGTGTCAAGGAGCCCTGCAGGTCCTCAGAGCCCACTCAGAGACACAAGATTTTCTGCAACAACCAATGTAACATGTGATGATTATTCCTTTCAAACACATAAAAAAACACTTTGGTTAAGGTAAGGCATCAAAAATGACATAGTTAGGGTTAGTAAAAAGAACAAGGTTAAGCTTAAAAAAACACAATTCCTGAAAAAACTGACAAGGACATGACACAAAAACGGTCCGACATAAGTTTGAAAGGTTTACAGTCCTGTGTTGGTTGGATGGTGCCTCCACCTCCCCTTCCAGTTGCTTTATGACTTTTAACATCACATTGCTTCGTCACTGGACAATAAAAAAGTTTTAGTTCAATGCATCTGTGCTTTGCAGAAAAGTAAAATGCCAACATTTTTTGCTGGTGGCTGGGCTGCTGATGCATATCTTATTAGGCACCTTGGTGGTTTCCACTGTTTCTCATTCAAATGGAAAAAGCAGAACCTCATTTGAAAATATGAATAAGATTGTCCCCCAGAACTCCCGCTGTGAATTTTTTAGTCATTTACACTTTCTCCCCGGTAATGGTTTCTTCTAATAATAAGTGAAATTGAACTGTTCTTTGAACTTCCCGGAACTGCCTGAAGGAGCCCTGCAGGTCCTCAGAGCCCACTCAGGGACACAGTATTTTCTGCAATTATCCTGTAACCAGAACTTCACAGGTTGCATCGCCATAGCGATATCTGCGCCAGATGTCCTCGAGCTAGATTGAAGTGACAAATGCTTCTTTTTTCAAAGCTTTTACACAGTGTACCCTCAGGTCAAATTCATATTGTTTGTCTCAGAGGAAGAGTGACTCTGCTATCTAAATAATGTGAAGCATTTTAAAAACATTTCACAACTTCTTCAATTTATCTCTACACCTCTATACACCTACATCTAAATCAGGGATGGGCAACTGGAGGCTACATGCATTTGAGCATGAAATCTTAAAAGTGCAGTGTAAAAATACACAAAATTACTTCTTGCAATTAATGTTGGTCTGCTGTTCTTGCACTGAAAAAAAAAGAAATCACAGTAAGTGGTTTTTTTTTTGCTTCAAACCTTTTGTATTCCTATTGATACTGTTATACATGCATTTGAGCATGAAATATGTTAAGTTACTGCACTGTAAACATATTTAAAATTGCAGTTTCATCATATCTGGTTAACCCTCTGGAGTCTCCAAAAGCGCCAAAGCATGGCTTCTTCATCACATCCAGACTAGAAAACAAAGCAGACCAAAAAAAGACACAAAATGACCAAAAAAAGACACAAAATGAACAAAAAAAGACACAAAATAACTAAAAAAGACACAACAACAGACACAAAATTACCAAAAAAGACACAAAAATGACACAAATGACCAAAAAAGACACAAAATGACAGAATGAAGACATGAAAAGACATGAAAAGGATTAAAAAATGGACAAAAAAAGCTCAAGAATCCATAGAGTTAAGTGTACGGTCCTATATGTGGCCCTGTGGTAGTGACGATGAAAAATTGTGGCCACCTCGAGCATTTAAGTTGCCCATCCCTGATCTAAAATCTGTGCTGCATAAAGCTATTATTTTATTACTTTGACTATTTCACATTGTTTAAGATCAAGGATATGGAACTCACTTCCTCCTTACTTAGTCAACCTTTCTCGTTTATCATTTAAAAAAATCTTTGAAAAACCTATTACTATTTCAATAACCTATATGTTTGTGCCTATGCTTTGTCTTTCTAGTTTCTTGCTCTGTATAATTCAAGTTCCTTGTTCTTTTTTTATGTTATATTAGGGAATCCCACTATTCAAGCCCCATGAGGGTTTTTTGGGCTTTCCTGGCATGTTTTTATTTAATTTCAATATGTATATGGAACATATAAATTGTATTATTGTTGTTGTTATCATGTTATTTTCTTTCTTTTAAAACTGTGCCAAATAAATCAAATCAAATCAAATATGTATATTCAAATCCCATGTATATGTCGTGACAAACCTGGTGAAAATAGCTCCGGATCAAATCTTCTATCAGGGCTTCAACATGGGACTGTTTAACTGTGGCCACAAATGTAAAATAGAGACCAAGAGAAATTTCATTTCTATGCTCAGGTCTATTTTCATCTATTTTATGCTCTTGAGTACATCCTGATTTCGTGCTGGGCTTTGAGCTTTGCCAAAACATGGGTGATCTCCAGCTCAATATTGTGCCTGAACGCATCCTGTGTGGATGCAGAGAGAGCAGCGAGCTGCTGCTGCTGCCCACACTACGCCTGCTGTATAGACACCATGTAAGACAAATTACATTACATTCATACAGCACTCGCTATTAGATGTTAAAACCTTTGAGACAAAAATATACAGCAATTTTTCTTCAGTCAACAAAAACTGCAGTTACCGTATTTCCTCAATTTAAAGCCGGGCCCCTATTAATGACCGGCCTCATTTAGTAACCGGGTGCAAAAACAGTTTTCAGTAAATAAAAGCCGGCCTCTTTTATAAGCCGGGTGTCTTACTGGTGTTATGTCAAAGTCTGTTCCCCCGTCGATATGTGTCCCCCCCTTACCTTAACCTGCACCAACCTGACCCCTGACCCCAACCAGTCCTCCTTTAAGTTGTTAACATGAGCCCAAGTTTACCTTAACCCCAATACCCTAACTCCAACCGCGGAGGTGATGCTACGGAGAACACCATTCAGGAAACATCATTTGACGGTAACAGAGTTAGTACTGTAGGTAAATCTTCTGGGCTTTTAAGTAGTTTAGACATTTTAAATCCTGCTTAAAATGAACATTCAGCGTGCTGTTCATTGTTTGTTTACATCCCAGTACTTCCAATATGGCCGACATCCGGGTAACTGGCTACAATGCGCTGTGTAAAACACTCTAAAAAGTGCCGGTCAGAGCTTCTCTGATTTTCCTTTTTTTAAAAAAGCCTCCTTCAAATAATAGCCTGCCCCGATTATTAGCCGGGTCCCAAACTGATTTTTTATTAATAGAAGCCCCGGCTACTATTTGAGGAAATACGGTAAATAAAATAACCAACTGGTTTGTCATATCAATTACATTCACAATGCTCAATTCTTTTTTTTTTTTTTTAACTTTATTTTTATTCAACAAGAAAGAACATGGTACAAAACATTCCTTGACAACAGCACAGAGTACACATGGCAGTGCGAAAAAACTAAACAAAGACAGAAGACATACTGGGTTACACCAAGCTGAATAATAATGAATACAGTATAATTAAATGAATAAATGAAAGAATAATGGACAGTCAGGACAGTACAGCATAGTGTGAGATCCCTTCAGCTAGAGAAGTATCTTGCAATAGGTAGCCACCTCCTCTTAAAGATATCCGACCGTAATTGTAACTGAGCAGTTAAAGCCTCCATTCCATACACCTCCCTCAACTTCTGTTTCCACTGTGCCACTGTAGCACAATGCTCAATTCTAAAGTCATTTGACCAACTTATTGACTGAAAACATCTACATGTTTGGTACTCTCCATCCTGCTGTTATTATTAAACTTGTTTGAACTAATCATGGCCCCAAACTGACATGTTCTTTTGTTGAGCTGGTGACATTAACCCATAACAACCCAAGTGTGTTTTTCAGTGTTCTACAGCTACAGTAGCTTGTTGAGAAGCCGTCCAGTGAGGCAGTGTTATTGCTCTACCAACTGAGCCACAGCCGCCCCACAGAAGATGAGCCTTGATGCTTCTACCACCAAGCTAACACGTTGATAATTCTGCAATGAGTAATTAGCTTCAGCTCAGTGGAAGGCTACAGAGTGAAACTGCATGACACAAGTTTCATCTTTCTGCTCTGATGGGACCTCACCATTTGATCAGGAGCCACAATCTGCTGCGTTTTGGTTCATTTCCTGTAATTGGGTCGGATTACGTTCACAGTGCAACCGAATCTCACTAGAGTTCGTTTGGAAACAGGCTGAAACCGTCCCACAGGTGGTCTCGGACCGGTGGTTGTGGTCCGCACCAGAGAACGATTGGAGCAAGTGACCAAATGAACCGTAACAAGGATTTAACCTCCAGAGTTTGATTGAAAGAGACTAAACTTTGGGTTGTGAAAGCGCCTTAAAAGTTGCTTTTGAAAGTCATTATGAGAAATGCATTGAACTTGCTGAGCAAAGTGACTAAAGACAAAAAAAAAAAGAAGCTCTTTACACAAAATGTGTCCTAGACTGCAGCAAACAGTGAAGGAGCATTCAAGGATGATTTCTGATTTTTTTCCTCCCTCCATCAGCAATAAATAAGTCATCAAGCCGCTTGATAATTGTATTCCATTAGGTTTGCAAGCTATTTTCCATTTCCAGCGAACACATAATGCAAATCAAGTGCTGGCAAACATTTCTGTGACTTTCACTTCCATCTCTGTGTTCAGTCCTCACGGAGAAAAGTCACACCCGAGTGGCTTGTACATGGGTGTAATTAAGATGTGGCGCTATGATAAGATATCTCTCAGAAAGTTTACAAACTGAGGCAACATGAAACGGTAATGTTTAATTTATGTTTATGCCTTTCAACATTTAATGATGTCCTCAGATGTTCTTTAGGGAGAAAAACACACATATTTCCATGCAAATGAGACGACAAACACAAACAAATATGCTAGTCTCTTGGATCACCACATATCACACAGAACCAGACGCTCAGATTATTCCAGCGTCTGAACAAATGTGCCCTCTTCTTTGTTCATCGCTTTTTCTGTTTATTCTGTTGCCTCGTTTGTTTATGCAAAGAGTATTATTCTGTTCCAACAGTTATCCCGCCCATATTGTCAGGCAGCGGCCAGTTCACTGCTCAAACAGAACTCGTCTGCTGTGGAGACTCTGAAAGATGTGTTTTAATTCAAATAAAACAAGACTAATGTGCAATTAATCTTGTACAACAGCAAGGGAAATTAAACATCTCTATTCAGCATGAAAAGGTGCGATAGGAGGGAAGATTAGCTTAACTGGTACAATGACACACCGGCTGCCGCAGGGGAATCAGTGTAGTTAAATGTGGTTGGTGATTAGCCATGATTAGGTGATGTCTGATAAGCCAGAGCTGATTTGTTATTGCATTTGTTGATTGGAACATTGCAGAACTTTAAGCTGTGTTATTATTAAAACAATTTGGGACATTTATTTTCCTAAGCAAGTCTATTAAGTGTGTATTCCGTGTGTGTTTTTTCCTCCCGTCTAAATCTTGGTGGTCATTGGTAAACACCTCCTGATTAGTATGTGCTGTCAACAACAAATCAATATTTCTCTGCAGCTCAGCTGTCAGTATTTCTCACCTGCAGACAGAGCAGCAAATGAATAACTTTTTCCCTGTGTTTTCTATTGTTAGCCTGGGCAAGACGCCTTTCAATTCTGTACCCACAAACTTGACAGAACAATGGGAGCCGACATAATGGATTCCAGAGGGATTGTGAGGAATGGAGCGTTGAATGTTGCAGATCATCACTGGGAAGGCCACCGAGGGCTTGTTATGTTTGTGCTGTATAAATAAAGTTGGAGTTGCTGTAGTTTTGTCATTATTTTCTGTCACTCAAAAACAAATAAAAGGAACTCAGGTCTACCTCACTGGAGCACACTTCTCCGTTAACCCTTTGAGAGCTGCAAGATTAACAATTACCGAGGAATCACACTTCTCAGCCTCCCCGGGAAAGTCTACTCCAGGGTGCTGGATTGTCGAACCTCAGATTCAGGAGGAACAATGCGACTTCGGTCCTGGCCGTGGAACAACAGACCAACTCTTAACCCTTCCGAGACTCCTGGAGGGGTCATGGGAGTTTGCCCATCCAGTACATGTATTTTGTGGATTTGGAGAAGGCTTATGACCGTGTCCCTCGGGGAGTCTTGTGGGGGGTACTGCGGGAATATGGGGTACCGGGCTCGTTGCTACGAGCTATCCGGTCCCTATATAACCAAAGTGAGAGCTGTGTCCGCATACTCGGCACAACGTCAAACACGTTCCCAGTGGGTGTTGGCCTCCGCCAGGGTTGCCCCTTGTCTCCGATTCTGTTTGTGGTCTTCATGGACAGGATCTCAAGGCGCAGCCGGGGGGAGGAAGGGATCCGGTTTGGTGACCTAAGAATTGTATCTCCGCTTTTTGCAGATGATGTTGTTCTTTTGGCTTCATCAAGCCGGGACCTCCAGCACTCGTTGGGGCGGTTTGCAGCCCAGTGCGAAGCGGTTGGGATGAGAGTCAGCACCTCCAAGTCTGAGGCCATGGTTCTCTGCCGGAAAACGGTGGACTGCCCCCTCTGGGTGGAGAGAGGTACTGCCTCAAGCGAAGGAGTTCAAGTATCTCGGGGTCTTGTTCACGAGTGAAGGTAGAACGGAGCGTGAGATGGACAGGCGGTTTGGTGCGGCGTCAGCAGTAATGCGAGCGTTGTACCGGACCATCGTGGTGTAGAAGGAGCTGGTATGATATGAAACTAGACGACGTAAGGGATTAGTACTAATGTTCTGCTTGTCAGGAAGAGGCCTAATCAAAGCTGGAATATGAGGCTATATTTTGCGGAGGGAAAAACTGGCATGGGCATTCTGAAAGGGTTCCTTGACCTCCCACCTCAAAATATCTGCATGGAAAATGGGATCTATTGTTGCCCATAAGTCTTCTCTTTACAGACATGCCCACTTTATGCTAGTTTCATGCAGTTTTGGGCAAAAACCATGCAACTTTTTGCATTTGGTATGAATTACTTGTTTTCACCTATTCCAAAAAATGTTGCATATGGTCGTTAAACCAATGTGGAATTACATAAATTGGGTATTACTGGAAAGCTGTGACTCGTGTGGATACAATGAGCTCAAGTGCATTAATGTTCATTCATTCTTAGCAGTTTCCAGAACATAAGTGCTCGCCATCCAATTGTAAAAAATGCTATTCTTACAAAAAAACATCACATCAAGCCTGGTGTTCCTAAAGGTGTCTGTGTCTCAATGTGGCATTTTGAGGGTTTCTTGAGTCATCAAAAAGAGTTGGATTTGGCATTAAATATGTGTACTTAATGTATATGGCAAAGATTGCTTATGATACATAATTTAACATGCAAATGGCCATCATAAACTACCATCTTCCACTTCTAAGCTTTTGTGCACTCTTGTTTAAAGTTTGAATAGGCATCAAACCAAAACACAATGTTTGCTACAGACTTTGGAAAACTTGACACACCATGCTGAGCTGCAGCTCAATTTAATGTTCAGGTCCCCAGTTTTCAGATGCTGCACGTCACTTTTATTTGGCATCTACTGTTCTTTTCTCAAAAGGTCCTCTGCCCCCCCTTAAAAGACAAAATTGTTCAAAGTGGTCTCAGAGTGTTAAATATAACAAATGTAACATTTGGCATCCCAATTAAAAAGTAAAATACAGTAATTATCACTACAGCGCAGCAGCAAGTCAAGGCCTGGCATTTTGCAGCAGAAGAAGAAGAAGGAGGAAGATACATAATAGGAAAAATCAGAATCACAGCATCAATCAGCAGAGCTGCTCAGAAAAAACCCCATCATTAAACCTTGTCTCTAATCCACACGGAACAATGCCTAACAATCACCAAGCTACATCGTGATGTTCTACATGGAGAAATGGGAAAATCAGAAGTGGTTAAAATAAACCTATGGAGTAGGTGTGCAGAAAGGGCATCTGCAGCAGCAGGAGGAAGAAGAAGAGGAAGAAATGGAGGAAGAAGACAGGACAAATGCCAAATACATGAGGGTCAGACAGCAGAACAGCTTGGGCCATAATAATTTAAACTTCTTAAATTAAATATATCTTTGAAATCATCTTGAATGCATGTATGCACAGGAAGGCAGCGCTGCCTGGCCCCTCCATAAGACCACCTAAAATCTCACAGCATGTCAGTGGGGTTTGATCATTTGATTTTTTTTTTAACTTGTGAGGTAATTTGCACCCTTAACTCCATGGAGTCTTGGGCTATTTTGTCCATTTTGAATCATTTTCATCCTGCCTGTATACACCACTGTAAAAAAGCGTAACAATTTTGGTCATTTTGTGTCTTTTTTGGACATTTTGTGTCTTTTTTAGTCATTTTGTGTCTTTTTTAAAATTGTTTTGTGTCTTCTTTTGGTCATTATGTGTCCTTTTTTTGTCATTTTGTGTCTTTTTTGGTCATTTTGTGTCATTTGTTAGTCATTTAGTGTCTTTTTTGGTCATTTTGTGTCTTTTGTTAGTCATTTTGTGTCTTTTTTAATCATTTTGTGTTTTCTTTTGGTGATATTGTGTCTTTTTTAAGTCATTTTGTGTCTTCTTTTGGTAATTTTGTGTCTTTTTTTTTGTCATTTTGTGTCTTTTTGAGTCCTTTAGTCCAAAATAAAATGTGATTTTGAATATTTTTTTTAACTTTCAAAACACTATCATGCTCAATATCAAACAAAGGTTGCAAATATAACATATAAGAGGGTTACATCCAGTTCTATCATTTTATACTAAATATATTTGAGCTTGTCTCCAGTTTTACTTGGTATATCATCATCAAACTGAAACTGGCCTCATGGAGTTTACAGCCAGAACTTTAGAGGTAAATTTGCTTTGTTTTCTAGTCTGGATGTCATGAAGAAGTCTGAATGCTTTGGTGCTTTTGGAGACTCCAGAGGGTTAAAAACCAATACAAAGTAAGGTAGATCATGCATTGTTCAAAGGCTTAATCTTGAGGCTAGTCTTGTAGAGTAGCCTGCTGGTCTGAAGAGTTTAAAGCTGCGCTAATCAATATTTTGTATTGCAGGTCCCCCTGTGGAGCTCCATAGAGATGTTTTTTTGAGTGGGTCCCTGGTTTCTGTCTTGAGCATGCTCCACACACACTTTCAGACACTCCTGCCAATAGAATCACACTTATTCACTAAACAAGGTGGCGTATCAATCCAAGATACGCAGCTGTGCACTAACAAGGTAAGAGGAAGACCACACGCAAGTTAACAATGCTGGATTGCCAACAATTCAAATTGGCTTTGAGTTATAAGGAAGGAAATGCATTGAATACTGACTTTAAACACAACTTCTATTTCAAAGTGACAAACCCAGAGAGTTATCACCAAACTCTGCAGATCTACGGATTGTTCTGATAAACCCACTGAATGCTACGTGCCAAGCACTAAATGGCAGAAATACAAAGTCACTTCGATCAGCTTGTGAAGACGGCAGCAGATATGGAGCCAGATATTTTTCTCAAGAGCTGGTGGAGACTAAAACAGCTAAAGGTCAGTAAATATTAAGTGAAAATCACAACTCTAAATGGATATTAATGAAGCACCAAGCTTCTGGATATGAAAATAAGCATCTGTTTGCAAACAAGTGTCCCATGTCAACCTTATTAGGTTATATATAGGCTTACCAGTTATTTGTCTACAGCAGGGGTTTCAAACTCAAATTACCTGGGGGCTGCTGGAGGCAGTATCAAAATGACCAAAAAAAGACACATAATTACTTAAAAAAGACGCAAAATGACCAAAAAGGGACACAAAATTACAAAAAAAGATACAAAATGACCAAAAAAATACACAAAATTACTAAAAAACACACACAAAATGACCAAAAAAAAAGACACAAAATTATCAAAAAAAAGTAATTCCACACACAACACAGTAAAGTGCCATTCATATAAAACTCACATTAAACTTTCATATCAAGGTGGGGGCCACAAAATATCGTCACAAGGGCCACAATTGGCCGCGGGCCGCAAGTTTGAGACCCATGGTCTACAGCATTCATGCAACATTTTTGTGCATCAGGGCCTGATCACAAAAAAGGGAACAACTAAATATGGCAAACCCTAGTAAGCGCAGCATTTCTATAAAAAGAAAGACATTTTTTTTAACTATATCGATATATGCGATATGGTCTAATTCCATATCACATTTAAAAATATATCGATATACTTTTATATCGATATATCGCCCAGCCCCATTTGGAATCATCCAAATTGTTTAAGTACCACCGTAAAAAAAAAATTGGATGGAATTTGTGGAAACTTTCCACTAAATTGTATTAACATTTGTAGATATGGAAGTTTACTTTGAAAAGCAAGAGTTTGGATAAGAATGCCTTGGTTTTTTGCACACTGGTATGATATTTTTCATATCGATATATCGCCCAGCCCTACTCCAAACATTATTGTGACTACCTTAACTATCAATTTAAACACAATAAAGGACTAAAACTAATAATAAAACTGCAGCTTCACTGTTTTTCCACAACATCAGCGAAACGCCTTGTATCCTGTTATTGCCCTGCCACTGTTATCATCCTTTTGTGTTGAAATATGACATGTTTCCATACCATCAACCCTACTGGGAGAGACAGTGGTGCCTGCAGCACGCAGACAGATATCAAACTGCTCACGTCGACGACACTCACTGCTGTCAGAAAATACATCAAGACGGGTGATGAGTTTGAGTCATTACATCTAAATGTTTGCTGCAAGGCGCTGTGATGCACGGAGGCTTAGTGGGCAGCCAATCAGTGCTGGCTGCTGTTTGCATTAATTACTCATTATGATGGGGCATTCCTCGGTTAATGAGACGCGATGCACTATTGTATTTTCTTTTGCTGTTGTGATTAATCATTTGATAGTTAGTTTGGGGACGGGGGCGTTATCTGTTGCTCTCTTGTTAGAACACCAGGCCAGTGCCCTCATCACACTGCAAATCAAAAGCCCTGGTTGTTGAACATTTACTGGACTCACAGTAACTTACCATGGGAATATAAACTAACTGGGCAACTGGAGGCCCGGGGGCCACATACGGCCCACCCCCTCACTTGAAGTGGCCCTCAGTACAACTACATGCATTTGAGCATAAAATCTTAAAAGTGCAGTGTGAAAATGCACAAAATTACTTCTTGCAATTAATGTTGGTCTGCTGTTCTTGCACTGAAAAAAAAGAAATCACAATAAGTGGTTATTTTGTATTTGCTTCAAACATTTTGTATTCCTATTTATACTGATATACAACAAAAACTGCGGCTACAATAAAAGTTAACCAACCAGTTTGTCATATATATTACACTCACAATAATCTATTCTAAAGTTATTTGACCAACTTATTGACTGAAAACATCTCGTTTTGAGACATGTCTATGGTGAAACCAAAGAGGAATTTCCACTAAGTGGATAATAAAGTTTTCGTATTCGTATTCGTATTCATATTCGTATTCGTATTCGTATCTACACGTTTGGTTCTCTCTATCCTGCTGTTTTTATTATTATATTATTATTATTATTTATTAAACTTGTCTGAACTAATCATGGCCCCAAACTGACATTAAGTCTGCATTGGTTTATGGAAAATTGTGTTGGATAAAACAGAAATAATGAGTATGCAACAATATTGGATCGTTTAAATTGCTTTACCGTCATTCTCTAGACCAGGGATGGGCAACTGGAGGCCCGGGGGCCGCATACGGCCCGCACCCTCACTTGAAGTGGCCCCTCAGTACAACTACATGCATTTGAGCATGAAATCTTAAAAGTGCAGTGTAAAAATGCACAAAATTACTTCTTGTAATTAATGTTGGTCTCTGTAGAAATCACAGTAAGTGGTTATTTTTTATTTGCTTCAAACCTTTTGTATTCCTATTTATACTGTTATACATGCATTTGAGCATGAAATATGTTCAAGTTACTGCACTGTAGGGGTGTGCCATATCGTATCGTTCACGATAATATCGGTATTTTTTTTTATGGTTAAAAGAAATGCATATCATGATATTGGCAACGTTCCTACTTCTTGATGTAGTGGCGTAAGGTTGACACTTACACAACTGAATATACTGAGCTGCCCTCCAAACACACTGCTGCATTATGCATTTCGTTAGCCACGAGCTAACATTAGCTAACAATTAAAGTTGTTTTAATCACAAAAAGCTACTTACTCTCTGTCGCTAAACACATGCAACTTTCAAAATAAGAGCACAGTGTGTTAACAGAATCCACCACAGAATTTACAAGAAGACTATCAAAATAAGATGCCTTAAATAAAACATACAAGAACCTTTATTCTCCTTTACAAAATGTCATTAAAATATGCCCCCGGAACCCCTAAATGATTATTTTTATTATTTTCTCATACTCAAGAGTCAAGAGTAAATTTTTTGGTATTTGGCAACCGTTGAGATTTGCACTTCACACTACATTTTAGATTTTTATTTATTTATACAGACTTAAAAAAATCATATTTTCTATATATTTTTAAGTATTTGGTAATATCGTCAAGAATATCGTTATCGCAAAAATAGCCTGAAATATCGTGATATTCTTTTAGGGCCATATCGCCCACCCCTACTGCACTGTAAACATATTTAAAATTGCAGTTTCATCATATCTGGTGAAGTGCACGGTCCTATATGTGGCCCTGTGGTAGTGTCCATGAAAAACTGTGGCCCCCTCCAGCATTTAAGTTGCCCATCCCTGAACTAACTAGATATATAACAGCATGCTGCATCTTATAACTTGTGACATTTAGCCTCCATATTTCAGCATGGGGATCAGGCTGTTTGCTCCAAAACAACAGTGATTACCCTTGACACTATTCGTCAACACCTGATTTTCACATCACTTTTCTCTGCTCCGTAGTGGCGCCTCACAGGCTCTCCTGCATCCTACTGTGTTGTCAGCGCAGCGTGGCAGCCCTGCAGCAATGTGTGCAGAGCATTGCAAAGAGAGAGAGAGAGAGAGAGAGAGAGAGAGACCTCCAGCCTCAAATAAGAGATCACAAACCTGGGTTCCTGCTGGGCCACAGCATAGAGAATAAGGAGTGTGTAGTGAGAAATGGCAGCAGGAGATGTGACAAAGGTTGACAACTCTGAAGGCAGACGAAGCCTCTGTTACTTTCAACGCTGAGCCCCGCTGTTAAGCCATAGCACGCCACAGTATTACCTTTGTAGGTATTAGCTTTGGCTTTAAGAATAATGTCAAGATCTACCATATGTCTCTTTTCAGGAAAAGGTCAGGAGGTCGCAGTGTGCATAGAAAAACAGACTCAAACATGAATCACGCAGAAAAAACTGGAGAACGAATAAGAAACATGCTTTATCTGGATCAAGCCTCTGTATTAGATTAACATTTTGATGGATAACAATGTTGATTTGTTAAAAAATACTTTAATCGTGTACAGAAACACCTGAAGTACGGCCCATTAACTCTATGGAGTCTGGGGCTATTTTGTTCATTTGTGAATCCTTTTCATCCTGCCTGTGTCTTTGTAGGTCATTTTGTGCCTTTTTTGGTATTTTTGTGTTTTTTTTTAGTAATTTTGTGTATTTTTTGGTCATTATTTGTCTTTTTGTGCCTTTTTTTGGTCTTTTTGTGTCTTTTTTTTGTAATTTTGTGTCTTTTTTTGGTAATTTTGTGTCTTTTTTAATCATTTTGTGTCTTTTTTTAGTCATTTTGTGTCTTTTTTTTAGTCCAACATAAAATGTCATTTTGAATCTTCTTTTACTAAAACACTATCATGCTCAATAAAGAATTTTAAATGTTCCAAATGTGAACAAAGGTGTCAAATCTAACATATAAGAGGGTTCCATCCAGTTCTATCATTTTATACTAAATATATTTGAGCTTGTCTCCAGTTTTACTTGGTATATCATCATCAAACTGAAACTGGCCTCATGGAGTTTACAGCCAGAACTTAAGAGGTAAATTCACAGTAGGGCTCCACGCTGCTTTGTTTTCTAGTCTGGATGTGGTGCAGAAGTCTGGATTTGGTGCTTTTGGAGACTCCAGAGGGTTAAATTAATTACGTTGATGTAGCGCCACCTTTAGGCAAAATACCATCACATTCGGCAGGATCACTTCACAGTAAAAGTCTTCACCTGTTAAAGGTTGCAGCTGCTCAAATGGTCCAACCAAGAAGAATTTGGAAACCAATTATAGGAAATTGGAATGGCATATCAAAAAAATTACAGTATTTTTTACATTTTTTATTGGGGATTAGGGCTGGGCGATATGGACCAAAAGTCATACCCCGATATATTTAGGCTGAATATCGATATATGATATATATCCCGATATTTTTATCGCAAAGTGAGAGCAAATGTTCAGTCAGTGTCAAAGCCAAATATGACATGTCACAAGTAGTTTAATTGAAACTGTTTATTTAAGCGAAAATAAATACTATATAACAACAGGAGTACCATTTTTTAAAATCAAAATTCCATAAAGTGCACAATTAAATAAAAAAAAAATATTAAATAAAAATAGCCTATGAAATAAAATAGGCCAGTCTTTTTCTGAAATAAATATATATTTATATGAGAAAAGAATAACAAACATTACAAAAGAACTTAATATGACAAACCCTAGTAATGACAGCATTTATATATAAAGAAAGAAGAAAATTGAACTATATTGATATATGCTATATGGTCTAATTCCATAACACATTTAAAAACAAAAAAAGACATTGATATATTTTTTATATTGATATATCACCCAGCCCTATTTGGGATCATCCAAATTGTTTAAGTACCAACGTGAAAAAAAATTGGATGGAATTTGTGGAAACTTTCCACTAAATTGTATTAACATTTGTGAATATGGAAGTTTACTTTGAAAAGCAAGAGTTTGGATAATAATTCCTTGGTTTTTTGCACACTGGTATGACTTGAGGTACTGCTCTTTAATGGCCTGTCACTGCAGTCTTAGGATAGCTAGAAGCAGAACCTCGGCTAACCCCTGTGGTTTCTTCACACCTTAATGTCACCTGTAGTTGTTGAGGTCACATGACACGGTGTGATATCTCCTGTTACAGTTGTCAAAGTCATAAGAGTTAAAGTGTGAATTGCTCAAAAACTGCCCAGGCAGAGATGTCAGGACCCTGGCTGCTTCACAACAATTCACACCTTCACATATGAGACATCATGGACGGGGCGGCAGAGGTTAAGATGCCTGAGAATTCTTGCCAGTCAGTAAAACATCATCAAAACTGAACTGCAAGTCAATATAGTTGCGTTTAACATACTACTGGCACTCAAGTTAAGTTTATACGTTCTGTTAAAGCAGTGATTCCCAACAGGGGTGGCCCTAAATAAGGGCTACATTAAACGTTTATTCATTTATTTAAATAGAAAAATCACTGTAGAAAAGTTTAAAAATAGACTATTTCGCAAGAATAAGGGCGTATGCAACATCTAGAGCTGCAACAATTATTCGATTAATCGAACAATAATTGATTATTAATCGTCAACGATTTTGATAATCAAATAATTGGTTTGAGGAGTTTTTTAAAGACAAAAAGTTTCTTCAATGTTAATATTTCTGGTTTCTTTGTTCCTTTATGACAATAAACTGAATGTTGATGAATATATTTTGGTTTGTGGGCAAAAAAAAGAGATTTGAGGACGTCATCTTGTGGTTTGGGAAACACTGATTTGATATTTTTCAACATTTTATTGACCAAACTACTAATCGATTAATCGTTTAAATAATTGACAGATTAATCGATAATGAAAATGTTCGTTAGTTGCAGCCCTAGTTACATCCCTCCAGCAGGATATATAGAGGTAACTTCACCTAGCAACAGAAACACAGAGCTAATGGAAAAATGGCGACCGTCAGGGAGACGAAAATGCTGAATATCTCAAAAAGAAGTAGAGAGGGTACCATGAAAGTTACATTGAGTTCGGCTTCATAGAAGCAATGGACAATGGGGGGGTTGCCAAAGTTTACAATGGTAAAAATGTGGGTCCCTTAAGAAAAAAGGTTGGCAACCACTGTGTTAAAGTATATTTCTAAACTATATTAAAGTTTTATGTTGTTTATTTAATACCACCCACTACATCCTTCATGTACCTGCATCCCTGCAAAAAAAAAAAAAGCTGGTGAATCCACACTATTCAACTAATCTACAGCAATGCACCAACATAAGTAGGGTCACATGGATGTAAACAATTCTGAATTTAAAATGCTTTTCTAAGAAATTAGAATTGCAAATATTTTATGTGGGAGGAAATGCATTCAGCACATTTATTAGATATCTGCCAGTCATTGTTTTTTGATAAGTAAGACTGAATAAAAACGTAACTTTTGAAAACTCCACAGGGCACCCGAAGTTAAACAACACAATTATTTGTTTATCTTTACGGGGAAGAGCCAAAATGGAAATTAAAGTGACTCAGCATCAATTTGCGGATACACAACTTCCAAAAACGTATCTAAAACGGGAACCTTTTAAGTGGATTTGACTTGTTTTAAACTTCTTCCTGTCACAAGCAAATATGACAGGTCATTTATTCATGAGTCTGCTTTTGACAGCGATCCCAGGGGCATTTTCTGACGAGATGATGGTACTTGGAATAACTAGGTACATATGTCTACAGAGGTTGCTCAATTTTTTGGGGTGTGTGTGTGTATTGCTGCGTGTGAAAACAAAATGATGTACAAATTGACTCCAGAGGGAGAAGATGAAGGCCCCTAGTGCTGACAGCTGATGTCTTACTGAGACCTGGACCACAGATTTTGACTGCACTCTTACACACTATTTAAAGAAACTACAGACTGTGCCCAGGCCCAGATAAAGTCTAGGAATACAACCTAGAGGACAATACACCTGTAGATATACTCTATCTTACATCATACAGGAATTACACTGACAGGCTACAGTGTGTGATCACAACCTGAAGGACAACATAAACACCATCTTTTATTATACATCATGCATGATTTACACTGACAGGCTACAGCCTGCGATCACAACCTTAAGGACAACATAAACACCTATCTTTAATTATATAGGATTTACACTGACATACAATCTGTGATCACAACCTGAAAGACAACATAAACACCTGTATTAAGCCTTTATTATACATCATACAGGAATTACACTGACAGGCTACAATCTGCCTGAATGACAACATAAACACCATCTTTTATTATACATCATGCATGATTTACACTGACAGGCTACAGTCTACGATCACAACCTGAAGGACAACATTAACACCTGTATGTATCTTTTATTATACAGGATTTACACTGACAGGCTACAGTGTCTGATCACAACCTGAATGACAACATAAAAACCTGTATGTATCTTTTATTATACATCATGCAGGATTTACACTGACAGGCTACAATCTGTGATCACAACCTGAAGGACAACATAATCACCATATTTTATTATACATCATGCATGATTTACACTGACAGGCTACAGTCTGCGATCACAACATGAATGACAATATAAACACCTGTATTTATCTTTTATCATACAGGATTTACACTGACAGGCTACAGTATGTGATCACAACTTGAAAGACAACATAATCACCTGTATTTAGCCTTTATTATAGATCATGCATGATTTACATTGACAGGCTACAATATGTGATCACAACCTGAAGGACAACATTAACACCTGTATGTATCTTTTATCATACATCATGCATGATTTTCACTGACAGGCTACAGTCTGTTAACACAACCTGAAGGACAACACCAACACCTGTATCTTCTATCATACAGAATTTGCACCGCATGATTGCAACAATACTTTCCTGGGCCAGTTGCAACAATATCAAGTTACAAGCATACAATGTTTAGCTCAATACAGCAATCACATACTGCCCCACCTCCCACAATATGGTTATATGATAAATATACATAATATATATGTGTGATATAATTTGATCACACACTAAAACTCACACACACACACACACACACACACACACACACACACACACTGGTCAGTTCATCCTGCTCTGCGTAGGTAGGCCTATAGAAATAATAATATTGATTATATAACCTATATATCACATCATACAGGATTTCCATTATATCACATAAAGATACAACAGCTTTCTCAAGGTTTTCTCAGAAGCTGAAAATCTTATGTAATTATCCCACCGGCAGGTTTGAAAAGTATGCTTTCTTTTAAAATGTGCCAAAAATAAAAGGTTTATTATAGACAAAAACTGTTTAAACTTTGGATGGATCATTTGTGACACATCCTCAACACTTGTAGTGTTCTGTTGGATAATAATCAGATATAAAATAGGACGTAGGCTCTACAGCATTTTTCCCCCTTGGCAACTACCATGTTTTTGCAAAATGATGATTTTTGGCATTTTATATACAAATGGCTTGAAAAATAATGCACCGGGGGAGCATGACCCAAGACCCCTAGGTTTGGGCTTAGCACCGGATGTTTATGACGTCTGGCATTATATAAGCACAACACCTTAGAGACAGGAATAAATAGACTGAATGATGATGAACCACAATGTGTGATTAATATAAGAGAAAGCCTCCAGTGTTTCCATCATATGCAGCAGCTGCTTCATAATTATATTATTTATCATGAAGTTGCCATTACACAACTCTCTCCAAAGGATGTCAATCACTCACAAAGTTATGAAAACCAAAAACAATAGTTTAGTTTAGTATTCAGTATTCCAGGTTTTCCTCAATTAGTTTGTTTTTGATCATCATACATCCTAATTTTTATGTTTTCCTTTATTACTTTTTGAATAAAATCCCTTTTTGTGTCACTACCCTTCTAATGCACAACATGGGTCAAAAATGAACCATATCCATTTTTTTTTAGCGAAGTAGCTTATTAAGCTAACTACTTAGCTAACTTCTTGGCTAAGTATTAAGCTAAGTAGCTTGTTAAGCTAACAATGCTACAATGAATGAATTATTCTCTCCTTCAGAGAGAGTGACGACACACTGGGAGCCTTGACAACTGCGTTACCATAGAAACAAGGAAGCTAGCTACCATGTCCTACCATGCGTCCTACCTGATGTCACGTCTTCTTTCTGCTCGAACAACCACTCCAACAAACCAGTAAAGTCCAGTTCCGACTGCTAGTATTGACAGAGTTTAAGCATTGTTGATTCATCGTGTATCCCAGTTCTGTTTTAACTCCTCTCAACTGTTTGTCACGGCAAAAGTTCCGACACGTCGCGACCCAAACTCTCCCGGTCACCTGAACTCTGACGTCATCATCAAGACAGACACACCGAGCAACCAATCAGAATATTTTAATTATTTTAAAGTGAAGTAACGCTCCATTTATTGGTTCGTATTCTAAAATAGACGCACTCAGTTTATATGAGGAGATTATAAAAAAAAAAAAAGGAAATCACTACCCGATCCATACCGGAAACGCGATTTGTTTTGCTTCTTGTACAGGCTTTCATTTTTAAAATATTTTTTTTTTTCAAGCATATTTCACAGTTTTGCTAATGGATGATGAAATTACCTCCATATGTTAGACATTCATTCCCAGAACAAGGGTAAAAAATAGTTTTATTTATTCCAGGAAAATGTAATCTTTATTTTATTTCCGTTACATTTTTCTGACAGAAAAAAAAAAAACAAAACGCTCCATATGTTCTTTACCAAAACGAGGGAAATCAGGAGAAATGTGAACTTCTATTTTTATTAACTACATATTTTTAGACATTCTTTACAAAAAGAAGAAGACTGTGTGTTAACATTTAAATCTTGTATTTCATAACTAGTAAAACCAATGATAACACTATTTTATTTCAACCCAAAAGACTGCTGAAAATCAATTTTCGGTACTAGCAGGAGCTCTTTCATTAGATATATTTTAGACATTCTTTACAGAAACAAGAACAAATCTTCTATTTTATAACGTTTATAAACCAATGATAACATTATTTTATTTAATCCCAGAGATTGCCATAAGGAGTCCATGAAAGCGCCAGTGAACCGACTTCTTCACGACGTCCTGCTGTAAAACCTGGCTTGTTTGTTTGTGTTAGATTTATGTTATTTGTTCCTGCCCAGGGACTACAGATGAAATTTAGCTAGCAGCTAATTCTGGTACGATTGACAGCCATGCATTGTCCCTGTTAAATAAACGAATAAATAAATAAATAAATAAATAAATAAGTTGGAGAGAGAATAAATGAGGTTCACAGTACGGATCAGGTAGTTACAGCCACTAGAGGTCAGAGGTCGCCTGTTATTGGCTCAGTCGGCCCACTGGTTAATAAGGGCTTGCCTGAGCCAGCCTACCAACTTACATATGCACTGTGTGCATTTTAATTTGACTGATAACACATCTTTAGCAAGTTCAAACCCAACAGAGGTCACACAGAAGACTGAGAGCCACACTATAAATCTCCTCATTTAACAACTTAGGCAGCGAGCGTTTTGCAGGAGCAAACACACTCCTAAGAGAAGTTTCCAGTGTTTTCACCATGCAGATGGTGCGTGACTTTCATAAAAGCCTTAACAAATGGAGGGAGTAAATGAAGTGGACAGTTCCTGCCGACCGGAACATGCAGGAGGTTCTACAATCTTGGAGAAAATAGGTTCACATTTAGTTTCACTGGTCCAAGGAAATAATGGCACATGAAAAAGTATCCAGCATGCAGCAACTAACTTTGCTGGCAGTCCGACTCAGGGAGCCTGATACCCTATAGACTCAATATTAGTCAGACAAGCTTCCCTCTCCCTCTGGGTGTGTGAATACAACAAATCTATTGTTATTTGTTTTACAGTTGCTTCACCAACAGAAAAATGTTTTAAAAATGAGAAAATCTATTTTTCAGTGGAAGCTTTCAGGTTTCGAAAGATGAAAAGGCAGCGCAATATGGTTCCACAATCTGTTATATGTATTATTTGTATTGCCTGATATGAACTTCAAATCACACTGAGTAAGGCAGTCTGTTAATTAATCAGGATTTCAATTAACAAAGTGAAAATGTTTGTATTATCTCTGCAGCTTCAGATAAAGCCGGGAAGCAAATTAAACGCGGATCAGCACTTGGATGTGCATCAGATGGAATGCTAATGGCCGCTGACGATCACACAGCTACAGTCTGTAGATTGTCAAACGGGTGTTTATGAGAAGCAAACGAGAAGTTTTGGCAAGGAAAATAGCAGATTACAACAATAGTAAAGACATCTATTAAAGGAGGAATTGGTTCATTTTAGCTTGGGTGTTTTTTTTTCATAGCTTTGGCCATTATTTCTGCTGGCTATGATAACGTTGTACTCACCAGAGTTACTGCTGGGAACTAGGAACATGGCAACTAGTCAGATTAGCCCCAAATGAAACTGTGTAATCATTGTGCTGGAACACCTTGTTTGCACACAACTACGGCAAATATCTAACAGCTTGTGGGTTTTTTTTTTCCCTGTTGGATGTCTTTTAGCAATTTTGCTGCATTCTCACATCTCTAAGCTTCAGTTGTTATTGATAGGAGTGATTGCTGCAAAAATAAGACCCAAGATGTAACAGCTGATTTGAATATCATCAGACGATTGAACTAGTTTTTAGATTAGAGATTTTGAGGTTGGCTCTGCTCCGCCTGCTAGTAGGGCCAGTAGGTTGTTATCAGCCCATTGAATGGGTTGAATAACATGTTTTTTTTAGCGGCACCTTCAAGTTACTGTTGTAAATAATTACACTGTATAATTTGTTACATAGTGGGAAAGTGAAGGGGGAAGCAAAGGAAATGGAGCATAAAGCATGAAAAGTTGCTTTTTGTGGGGTGGAATTGGAGTTGAATTTGTTATCCAAACCCAGGACTTTCACCCAGGAGACCGGGGTTTATGTTCCACATGCAAACAAAAGTAGACAACGTTATAAAAGTCAAGTCTCTGCAAATCCATGAGTGATGTTTTTACGTGACCAACGCAACACTTACATTGCCCTCGTGACAATTAAACATCCAGCATTTACCTCCATTTATTTTCCTTTTAAACTATCTTTTATAACGCCGAACCAGGATGTTTCCCCTCACCTTAGAGAAGTAGCCTGCTAGTAGGGCTAGCAGGTCGTTATCAGGCAGATATATTGACATTTGTTCTGGTGACCGTAGTAATTATGGACGACGCCAAGGCAGAAGTGACGTTAAGGAGAGTGAAAGTGAAGAGGGAAACAAAGAAACAAAGTATAAAGATCGGAAAGTGGCTCTTTGTGATTCGGGAGTGGAGGTGGATGGATCAAACAAACCAGGACTTTTCACCCAGGACGTCAAATTTTTAAGTGACCAATATAACTAGGCATGTCACTTCTGACATCATGTTGTCCCCATAACAACTTAACTTTGAGCAATTACGTACATTTATTTTACTTTTATAACACCCAACCAGGACGTTTTTTCCCTAACCTTAGAGAAGTAGTTTTATAGCGCAATTATAAGGAAACTGCAGCCTTTTAACAACCTTCTCAACCTGCCAGCAGGTGTAGCAATCCCCTACTTGCCCATTGTTAAGGGAATAAAAACTGCTGATAATGCCCATTCAATCGAAACAGGTTCATCATTATAATGCTGACTCATCCTCTAAGACTGTGATTCCCAACCTTTTTCTTCAGGGACCTACATTTTTACCATTGTAAACTTTGGTGACGGAGGAGGAAGAGGTTAAATTTATTTACTTATATGCTAAATTAATTACTTAAGAAAAAAGCAGACATTCAAATAGGACTGGGCGATATGGACCAAAAGATATATCCCAATATATTAAGCTGAATATCGATATGCGATATTCATCCCAATATTTTTATTGCAAAGTGAGAGCAAATGTTTAGTCAAAGTCAAAGCCAAATATGACGTCACATGTAGTTTTATTGAAACCATTTATTTAAGTGAACATAAATACTGTATAACAACAGGAGTACCTTTATTAAAGAACAAAGCTCCAAAGCGCACATTTAAATAAAAAAAAAAAAACTTAAATAAAAGCTGCAGCTTGCCTGGAGCAAGGATCACAGTGCAAATTTGAACTATATCGATATGTGCGATATGGTCTAATTCCATATCACATTTAAAAATATGTCGATATATCTTTTATATCGATATATTGCCCAGCCCTACATTCAAACTTGAATGAAGCCTTGCCATGTGTTGTGAGCTTGTAGATTGGCTTTTTTCAAATTTATAGGTATAGATGTATATATTTAACCCATTAGATTTATTACACCCCTTAAAATCAAGAGGGCTTAGCGACCCCCGTGATTCTTTGGCGCCCCCCCCGGTTGGGAATCACTGCTCTAAGATACAGAAATAATGATCATAAGTCCTGATGAATGTGATGCTGCATAAAGATGAGATTAAATAGAGACATTACCTGAAATATGTAAGTAAGATGTGTGTCCAGCTTTAGTAACAAACACACCTCCTGCACTGAGTGCTCCACACATTTGTGGTGTTTGTTGACTCAGCCAATATGAAAATACTGATTGGTGCGGTGAGCACGGCCTCGAGAAATTTATATTAGCCTCTGTGATCAATAAAGAGTTTTAGCTTCATTGCATTGCAATCAATAACACCAAAACAAACTAAATGTTCATTAGGTTTCATGATAAATTTATGAAATCCTGAAACAATAGCTTATTGATTCTTGCAGAAGTTTTATACCACAGACGTTTTAAATGTGGAACCCTTGTAGATTTCATAAACCGATAACAGAAACATATTAGACACTATAGAAAAAAAAGTTATTAGATTGTATCCATAGCTCTTTGAGTAGTTTTTCAGAGCGATATTAAAGTCTCGCATTAATTTTACTGATAGCAGCAACACTTGCAAAACAGCGTTTGATAAATTGCATGTCTGCACAATGGGAAATCCAATCAAAGCACAAAGGACTGACAGGAAAACTCAAAGGCACATAAATCAGGGTTAAAGGCTAAGTGGGAAGGCTTCTCTGCAGCAGGCTTCTGGTTGACCACGTTGTTGTGCAGGTCCAGGCTGCCTGCACCAGCCAATCGATGCGGGCGGATACAGACGATGAGGGAGCAGAGTCCGCAGGGGGAGAAGCTGAATCACATGGTCTCCAATCAATACTCAGCAGTGTATTTCACCTCTGTTAAGACACTCGCCCACCACCGTCTGGAACACACACACACACTCACTCTTGTACTTCTATCTTTGTGAGGACCCTCATTGTAATAGTGAATTCCCTTGCAAGGTTATAATAGTTTAGGATTTTACATTAGATTTAGTTTTAATTTCGTTGTGAATTTTTGTTTTCAAATCTTCATTTAAAAAATGCCTCAGTTTTAGTTTATTTTTTATTATTTTTAGTGTTAGTTGTAGTTTTTTGTAATGGGGTATTTGTTGGGTGGGAGATTAAAAGAGGTCACAGTAAATTTTGCCTTTATTTCCTTTACCCTATCCATCTTCATTATGTATGAAAAAAGTTGACAAAGACGAAAACGAAGGACATTTTCACTATAATTTTAGTTAGTTTTCTCCCAAGGTATCACCTTGGGAGGATTCAAACGAATCCTGAAGGACAGAGAAGATAGTTCTCTTGGTCAATGCAATTGTTTGTAAAACTATTTTCTGATAACGACCGGGTTTATTCATTCATCTGTCACCAGTTTATTTATTTCATTTTTAACTGTACTCATTTCAATCTTCATATAGTCTTGTCCCTGATCTTGTATGTACTTTAATTGATGTTGAATGTGGTGTATGAGAATTGTGGTTGATTGTTCTTAATGTATCATGGTGCTGCCTTCTTGGCCAGGTCATTCTTGAAAAAGAGATTTTAATCTCAATGAATTTTTACCTGGTTAAATAAAGGATATTGATTGATTTGATTGAGTTTCAGTTAGTTTTGGAACCACACAATACAGTTTCAGTTAGTTATCAGCTTTTTTAAACATTTACCCTTAAAACAAAGTCTGAAATCTCCAAAAAGCCTTTAAAGAAGTGAGGACCAGCCGAAATGTCCTCACTTTGAAAAAATGTCCTCACTCTGTTGGTTATAAACATGTTCCGGTCCTCACTATGTAGGAAGTATAAGAACACACACACACACACACACACACACACACACTCACTCTTGTACTTCTATCTTTGTGAGGACATTCATTGTAATAGTGAATTCCCTTGCAAGGTTATAATAGTTTTGGATTTTTCATTAGTTTTAGTTTTAATTTCGTTGTGAATTTTTGTTTTCAAATTCAGTTAGTTTTTAGAGTGAGTTTTTTTTTTAATGCTTTAGTTTTAGTTTTGTTTTTATTAGTTTTAGTTTTTTGTAATGGGGTATTTGTTGGGTGGGAGATTAAAAGAGGTCACAATAAATTTTGCCTTTATTTCCTCTGTCTTATCCATCTTCATTATGTATGAAAAAAGTTGACAAAGACGAAAACGAAGGACATTTTCACTATAATTTTAGTTAGTTTTGTAACCACACAATACAGTTTACAGCCAAATATGACGTCACATATAGTTTTATTGAAACTGTTTATTTAAGTGAACATAAATACTGTATAACAGGAGTACCTTTTTTAAAGAACACAGCTCCATAAAGTGCACATTTAAATAAAAAAAAGATCTTAAATAAAAGCTGCAGCTTGCCTGGAGCAAAGACACAGTGCAAATTTGAACTCTATCGATATGTGCGATATGGTCTAATTCCATATCACATTGAAAAATATGTCGATATATCGTTTATATCGATATATCGCCCAGCCCTACATTCAAACTTGAATGAAGCCTTGCCATGTGTTGTGAGGACACAGTGCAAATTTGAACTACATCAATATCAGTTATCAGTTATATCAGTTAGTTATACTTTTTTTAAATATTTACCCTTAAAACAAAGTCTGAAATCTCAAAAAAGCCTTTAAAGAAGTGAGGACCGGCCGAAATTTCCTCACTTTACAAAAACATCCTCACTATGTAGGAAGTACAAGAACACACACACACACACACACACACACACACTCTAACCAGCCTCAAAAGCTGTTTCAATCAGATCCGTGGAGTGCTTTTTACTTTCTTCGCAAATTAAACATTTAACTTCGCTGACGTGCAGAGAGGCATTTCTCTGGCGCAGTGTCCAGGATGTCAGTGTTTCTGTGCACGCAGCGCTCCCACAGGAAAGATTAGAGAACAAAATGGGAAGCCTGACTATCTAAATTTCAGTATTTTTTAAAGAGACAGGTCCGCAAGTGAGGATGTTATCTTCAGAGAAACTAATCAATAGAGCCAATCTCACACCCAGGAGGGCTTTACTGCCCGGGCACTTATTGATGCTTTCACAGCTGGGGCCGTGGTGCACATTAAACCCCTTCGCTCCTCCTTCTGCCCCTCAGGAATCAACACTAAAAAGCCGCAGACACTGTGGGGAGACCGGTTATTTTTCAGCTGAGAGCTCTTAGAAATTGCTTCACTTTTAAACTGTCTTTGATTCAATACTGACACGTTTAGCGATACAGAAACTTCAGAATGAGTTCTTGTTCTGCTCACAAAGTGCAGCTCCTTCTTTTATCCTCTTCCTTTATCAGAGTCTACACTGTAAAAAAAGATAAACAATCAGGGGCGGTTCTAGACCAGTTTTACTGTGGGGGCCAAGCAGGGGCTTAGTGTTTAATCAGTGGGGCCCATTAAAAAACAGCAAAGATGATATTTAAGCATTCAAAACCTTTATTTTAGCTCATTTAAAAATTTGGTAACGCTTTATATTAAGGTCCTTGTAATAACCATTGATTAACAAGTAATAAGGCCCTTGTAAGTCCTTACAAGATGCTTATTAACATTACTATGTGTTTATAAGCCTATAAGTGTTAATAATGGCATTATAATACAGCTAATAGCAGGCTACAAGAGATGTATAATAAGAACATTAATAAAAGCCTTGTGAGTATCTTATAATTCTTCATAATAGCATTACAAACACCCATAACCCACCCATTATGTCTTTGCCATGCCTTTATTAATCTTTTGTTTGCTTATTGATATTAAAATATACTTTATTGCTCATCTATTATAAGTTAACTATGCACTTGTTAACAGTTAACTATGCTTTTTGAAGCTAAAGGGATCTAAAGCGAGACCAATGCCTTATTACTTGTTAATTAATGGTTATTACAAGGACCTTAATATAAAGCGTTACCAAAAATTTCATTGAAGTATATTTGGAAGATACAAATACACTGATTGAAACAATAATTATTTTTGCACGACAATGACATTTCTCATTTTTGTGCATAATTACTTTTTTTATATTTTGACAGTGCAGTACAGTGAGAATGGTCTTTTTTTAAATATATATACACAAGCTTTTATTGCACAATTAAACGATTATATAATGGACACATTCTGGGTTCCTTTTGTGCACAATGAGATATTGTTTGAACAAATAATAGGTAAGAATTGTTCCGTCGTTCATCGTTATAAATTGATCATTTAAATATTAATTTGACACAGAGGCCACAGCAGGGGCCAAGGGCTTCTTCACAGGGGCAGTGGCCCCTGGAGGCCCCTGTGTAGAACCGCCACTGTAAACAATAGCTACTCAATAAAATTGAGGCAACAGATTGCACGCAATATTATTAATTAAATCTAACTACATTACAAGTTGAGTTAATAACAACTAAACAGGAAGTGCCTGTCAATTAAAAACGGACTATTTCTATTGTGTTGGATTCATTCAAAATTCTCTTGATTTAGAATTATTAACACATAAAGATTATATTTAATGTGATAAAAATAAGTAGATTCGATCTCAAACATATTTATATTAAAGTGACTTAAGCAACTGCCTCAAAATCAAGGACGCATTTATATTTAATACAGTTTATCAAATATATTAAGTAAAATGAAATGACTACAGAATCATTTATCCAGAGAGAAGTTTAAGAGCTCTTTGTGAGGGGTTGGGTGTGGGTGCAGGGAGGAATGAAGAAAAGGAAGCACTGATAACAGATACGTTTTGTTTTTTTGTTTAACTTTTGATGTTCTTTAATGATATATCTCAACATCAGTAAATAAAAAAACACAAGAGAGGAGGGGGATCAATGCACCTGAAGTAAAATCACATCCTGTCCCTCGCACCACCACAATCCCACACAAACACAAACAGAAACACAGAAACAAACATATCTCATGTTACATAAAATCAGCATTGCAGTTCAGCCCATCTACCCCCACAGAGCAGGAACAGTACACGGCCAAAAACATGTGAACGAGCCCGTCCGTGTTATTTTGTGTAATATTGATCTGAAGCTGCTTTTCATGGTTTTGGAAGCCCAGTCTCCAAGAAAATCACAGATATATTGATCTGAAATGTCTCTATTTTTCTGTTGATGAAGCAATATGATGTTTAAAGCCACATGGGTCCACAATCACACCAACCAATCCAAGACTTAGAACAGTGGACTTTTTTACCCAGGAGAATCAAAACAAAACAAAATTACTTTTTATGTAACTTCTGTGGCTCACATCACACTCATAACTACAACTACATTTATTTACTGTTTAACCCTCTGGGGTCTGAGCCTATTTGCCCTTTATATACCACATAATATTTACTATACCCATGTTTGGTATTTGGTATTTTCTCAGCACAACTTCAACATGATCTGACAATTATTTTTTTTTAACTTTAACCCACTTTATTAACATATGGAGCCAAAAAAATTAACAAAAATCATGAAATCTGAAATAAAATTTCACTATTTATGACAATAAAAACCACAAATATGCTCAATGAACTGTTGAAGACCTGAAAAATATAAACATAGGTTACAAATATGAACATATAAAGGTAAAATTCAAATATAATAAAATGATACATTAAAAAATTACCATTACCGTTTATTAATAGGAACAGTGTTAGATGATTAGAGCCTTTTTTCCATTTTTACAGAATGCCACACCTGCCTCGTCCCATCCTACTTTTACACTTGAATAAATATTTTTGTACTATCAAATTAAAACGATCATATTTTTGGTTTTATGTGACCTCGGAACATCAACGACAGCAGCGCTCCACGTGACCTTGTTTTTTGTTATGGTGATTTAAAAAAAAGCCACGTTATCATAGACCCCAGAGGGTTAAACTGTCTTTTATAACACCTAACCAGGACATTTTTTGCCCTAAACCTAGATGTCAAAATGTTAGTAATTGCTTAAGTTCTTCATGGAATTAGTGTCTTTTAAACCTCAACCTTTTCTTTTTACCTAACCTTAACCAAGTGGTTTTGGTGCCCAACTTTAATTAAAATTAAGTAATCGTCTTGTGTTTACAAAGTGTTGACATATAGGTCTTTGCAACTTGCAACTTGTAAAATGGAGCAGTCACAATGAATATATGATATGATTATATTGAGATTCAATATAAGTGTGATTTGCCAAAAACATAAAATGCAAATATGTTGGGTTTGGATGAGGCTTTTCCACAGAGAAGTTGCACTTGTAGCTGCAGATTAATGTCCATGTCTGTGGAAACAGATGTCAAACAACCACATCTTAATGTAAAGTCTTGGTGTCAACATACTTTTGGACACATAGTGTACATTCTCCCCTTCAAAGACACTGGAAACTGATTCTCTCTAAAGCAAAAAAGCTCATTCATACTATGGGGTTTAAGGTTAATGTGAGGATTCATAAAGCACTGGAAATACATTAAGACAGCTGAGCTGATGCCAACACATATATATTTTAACACAGGCCGTTCTCTGTGAGTGGAGCAAATGTTGGAAGTACTGGATCCAGTGATCCATCCATTTATAGTCATTGTAGAGTAAATTGGGTTAACCTGGTAAAATCTGCAAGTATATTGGTTTGCAAATGATTATATAATTAATAAGCATTAACATACTTTTACTGATTTTGTTTCAGGGCAGAAGAATAATCGTTATGTCCCTTGGAAAATAGCTTGGGACAGTTTGATTTTTCACTAGCACCACAGGCAGAAATAAGAACTTGAGCACAAACAGAATGACTAATGGTACTTATTTTCTAAACTACAGGCCTCGTCTTCTTTTTAACCCACACTGCAAAAAAAGAAAAGTTGGGTGAACTCAACATTTCAAGGCAACAAACTTCGATAAAATTTTAAGTTGGACAATTAAACGAAATATTTTAAGTTTTGTTTTTGAGTCTGCTCAACTCTGAATTCAGATTTTTGTCAACTCAACTGTAAGTTGGACTAACTTTTTAAATTTTTTTCATTGTAATAACTTTTAATCCTTACTTGTGCTAACTTCTGCAATGTGCTGAATTGGCACGATTGTAACGCCGCTATGAAATGTCAGCTAATGTTGCGACCATAATTTTGAGTTAGCATTGATACGCTAATGGCTACTCTTGTAGCTGTAACAAGTAGCGCCGCTAGCATCAGTTAGCCGCTAGCTTTCGCTAATGACCGAATTTCACCGCTTTCCCGCATTTCACAACAAAGAAATAAGAGTTATCAGAACTATTGTCCCTTGTTTTGAACCCCAACTTAAAGATATAAGTAACAACAACTCACCAACTTGTTTTTTAGCATACAACTGGCTTCCTTTGTTGTGCTAACTTACATTATTGCCCTAAATGTCAATCATTTATATTTCCAAGTTTTACCAACTTAAATCACTGTTTTAGGCCAAAAGATTTGGTTCAAGTTGGCTTTTTTTGCATTGCACAACTCTTCAAAATGAACCATTTAGTTTTGTATATTTTTGCTACAAATGTAGCTCTCAATCCTGCTCCTGATGACTTAGAGCCCTGCTGTTTGCTGTATTTGAGATTTAAATCAGGGGTTGGTTTACACCTGAGATTCCAGGGGCACTTAACTGCTCGCTGTGTTAATGCCCCAACCAAGACGCAATTAACTAAACCTGTTGGAGACAGCCTTGGAACAATTCTGGGTCCCACCGATCAGGATTAAGAGTAACTGAGCTAAAAGCCTTCTCTGCAGCTGGCAGGGATGAGAGCTGTCGGAGGGCCACGATGGAAACAAACTATTAGGTTTGTTCCTGTTGGGATTTAATGTTGTTTTGGCATGGATTTACTCAATCAGAACACAACAGCGATATAACCATCCAATTGGAGTTGTGTTTCCATTCACCTGATCAATGATAGTCCATTTCTCTATCTCTTCTTTTCGCTTCGTTTTGTTTTTCACAATGTTTGAATCTTTACCTGCCAGTTGCTCCACTACAGACGGACCAGAATCCAAATAAGTTGTTCAGGAAAATACAAATACTGTGACAGACTTTTCTTCCATCTGAAGTTTCTTGTAATTATTCAGGAAGAAAGTGTCTTTGAGTCAGCATTTATATATTTTAAATTATAAAAAGAAATACACTGTTGCTCATAAAGTTGGAATAAAATATATATTTTTTTACATCTTTCCATAAAATGATTGTGACAATGTGATTTTTTCTTTACAGATAGTGTATATCTTCTCAAAACTTCAAGCACAACAGTTTATATATTTGAATTAATTCTATGTCAATATTTAACCAATTTGATGCTTAAAGGCACAAAAATCTCATTGCCAATAGATATAGTGTTAGAAAATCCAACATTTGTCAATTTAAGTGTGACTTCCATTTTTGACCTTCATCCAGTTACAGATAATTTTGTTTGTTAAACAGATACAGATACAGATAATGATGTCACTGTACCAGTAGTAAGAAGAATTATTCAGATCCTTTACTGCAGTAAAAGTACTTATACCACACTGTAAAATTACCCCACTACAAGTAAAAGTCCTGCATTCAAAACTTACTGAAGTAAAAGTTCAAAAGTATCAGCATCAAAGTAACTAAAGTTCAATATTTGCCTCTAAAATGTAGTGGAGTAGAAGTATAAAGTTACATAAAATGGAAATACTCAAAGTACAAGTACCTCAAAGTACTTGAGTAAATGTACACCTCTATCGTTTCTCTGCCAGTCACTTATAACTTTCGCTCTGCTATTGGTGCTACTAACCACATATCATGCTGCCAGCTTGTCTGTGCTTCACGTCCTCCACTTTGTAGTTTTTTTGTGTTGCAATGTGAAAGATTTGAATGTCACCAGTCACCAAATTGCCTAAATGACCCGTTGCTACAACACGGGCTGAATGCAATATCAGCCGAGTCCGACAGGAAAACTCTAAAGTGCTACATTTAACTCTATGGAATCTTATTGGGCTATTTTGTCCATTTTTGAATCATTTTCATGTCTTTTCGTGTCTTTGTAAGTCATTTTGTGTCTTTTTTGGTCATTTTGTGTCTGTTGTTGTGTCTTTTTTAGTTATTTTGTGTCTTTTTTTGGTCCTTTTGTGTCTTTTTTTGTCATTTTGTGTCTTCTGTGGGTTTTTTTTTGTCATTCTGTCTTCTCATTTTGTGTCGTTTTTGGTCATTTTGTGCCTTTTTTTGTCATTTTGTGTCTTTTTGTGTCTTTTTTTGGTCATTTTGTGTCTTTTTTAGTCCTTAGTCAACATAAAATGTGATTTTGAATCTTTTTTTTACTTTCAAAACACTACCATGCTCAATAAAGAATTTTAAATGTTGCAAATGTGAACAAAGGTGTCAAATATAACATATAAGAGAGTTACATCCAGTTCTATCATTTTATACTAAATATATTTGAGCTTGTCTCCAGTTTTACTTGGTAAATTTACAGTAGGGCTCCACGCTGCTTTGTTTTCTAGTCTGGATGTCATGAAGAAGTCATGATTTGGAGCTTTTGGAGACTCCAGAGGGTTAAAAAAAGGTACAAATATTCCTAATTTTCCTCCCATGAAGCCTTCCTCCCCTCTGCTGTCCCTCTAAAGCAATTTGTAGTGCCAGATTGCCTCGGTGCAGTATGACAGGGAGAAGTGGCTGTTTATCAGACGAGCTGGTATTTAACTTTGTAGGACACATTTGTATTGATTGGGCTTTGTAATTTTCTCCTGAGTAGATTGAGCCGCTGGTTGCAGGCTGGCGTGCATTAAAATTAACAGGATATGCCTCCAGCATGGCTGAGTAATGCCGCGGCGCAGACAGCCATGCGTGATTCTCACAGCCATTTATGTAATAAGGAAGACTGCCACAGGAGAGGTGTTTTTCCTGGCAGAAAGTGAAGAATGTTTTTGGTGCTAGGTAAATGCTAAAAATATACCTGGCACCTGGCACGGCACTAAGCTCTGCACTTGGATTTAAGATGAAAATGAAATTTTATTGATGCCCACGGGGAAGGTTAAAGTTACTATGTTAATATGCTGCCGTAAAAAAAGTCTTGCATGCTTATAATTTAAGAAAAAGTGGCACTGAGGTTCAGTGTTATTGTGGGAAGTTGTCGGCCGCCTGGAGCCTTTCTGCTGAGAGTTAGTATGTGTGTCTATGTGGGTTTTCTCCAGGTGCCTTTTTCCTCCTACAGTCCATAAACATGCAGGTTAGGTGATCATATTAGAGGGAGTAGTAGAGGTGGTGAGCCACAAATAAAGGCAGTTTTGTTCTTAAAACCCCCACACACTAATTAAAAGAGACAGACTCAAAGAAAAACTGGCGGTTTATAAAAAGGTAGCAGTATTTTCTTGGGTCTTTGTTTGGACTCCTGTTTTTTATGTTTAAAAAGACCTTAAAAATGCCCTTTACAGCAGAACTCAACTGTTGACTATCATAGTTATGCAGATGACTCACAGCTATATCAAGCACTGTCCCCAGATAACTACAGTCCAATAGAGTCATTGTGTCACTTTTTAGAGCAAATAAATAATTGGACGAACCAACATTTCCTTCAACTAAATCAGGACAAAACTAAATTAATTGTTTTT
The DNA here is from genome assembly GCF_030273125.1 of Centropristis striata. NCBI lineage: Eukaryota > Metazoa > Chordata > Actinopteri > Perciformes > Serranidae > Centropristis > Centropristis striata. The sequence continues at coordinate 36,614,791 of NC_081522.1, forward strand.
GGTGAACAAGAAAAGAGGATTGCTGATAGTAAATGTTAAATCACCACCTCAAAGTAACTAAAGTTCAATATTTGCCTCTAAAATGTAGTTTTCTCCAGGTGCCTTTTTCCTCCTACAGTCCACAAACATGCAGGTTAGGTGATCATATTAGAGGGAGTAGTAGAGGTGGTGAGCCACAAAAAAAGGCAGTTTTGCTCTTAAAACTCCCACACAGTAATTAAAAGAGACACACTCAAAGAAAAACTGGCGGTTTATAAAAAGGTAGCAGTATTTTCTTGGGTCTTTGTTCAGACTCCAGCACTTTGAATTAACTGTCCAAGTGTTTTTTATGTTTAAAAAATGCCTTAAAAATGCCCATTAGAGCAGTTCAACCTCTTAAACCTCTGAAGTCCAGGAGATTTTGGTTCAAATTTGTCAACTTCCTATGCATTCATTTCTGTCTCTGTTTAGCATCTTTCAGTCTGTCCTTACATCACATGCATGGCTCCTTTTTCTCCACACAAACTTGGCTATCAGTTAGATTTTTCATTTTATTTTAATTAAAGTACAAAGCTGCCAGGAAACCAAAATACAAACAAAAGACACAGGTGTCTTTGAAAATGTACCATTTTTTAAAACCATTTATACACACACAAACAGCAGAAAAAAAAACAACAAATAAAAAAACTACAAAACAGTCTATTTGCATGTTAATTAAAAATAGTAATAGTTTTCATTGTAGAAAGAAAATTCACATTTCAAAAATCTCTTGTAGTCTCGGTCTTGAAACATAAACTGTGAAAGCTCCTATGATTGAACTTTAACTGACTTTCTCAGCTTGTCTACATATCATATATAATTAAAGCTATTACTGTAAATAAAACCTGTATTTTTATTAAATAGATGGACTCCAGAGGGTTAAAGAGAGTGTGAAACCATTTTTCCCAAGTCTTGTTTAGATATTAATTCTCTTATACTTGCTGTTTTTTTAATGGCAGCCTTGTCTCTTTAACAGCAACAGTGCTGGTAGTAATAGAAGTATTATGTAGAGTATCAATCATAAGCAGTGAAGTGCGGATTGTCCTGAAGCTCTCTGACATTAGACCCCGTGAGCATTTGGTTCGGCTCCATTAAAAGAGCAGAGTAAGAGGAGAGAGCTCACCTCTTGACTCCGCTCAGCTTTTTTTCCGTCCAAGGCCTCCTCGCTCCTCCGAGCAATCGCCCTCTCTCACCCCGTCTCTCTTGTTGCAGATTCGTCCGTTCAGACTGCGAGGAGGTGGAGTACGAACTGACAGACCTATGACATGCAGCGCTCTTCATAAAGCGCTGAGTGTTTGGCTCAGGCCTTGGTCTTGGATGTGGTGAAGCTCGGGAGAACGAGTGTGTGAACAGAATCATCCAGCCACATGCATTCATGATCTGTAGCTCTTTCTGCCTGATTGATCTGATGCTGTGGCCTCTCTTTATCTCCGTTTTACCTTGAGGATGCCTGGTTTCCGTTGCCGTTTGTATGTTTGTCAGTCTGTTTGATCACAGAAAAACAACCGGCCCGAATTCATCAAACTTGGTGCAAGGACGTAGCATGAACCCAAGTAAACCCATACAATTTTGAAGAAAATTTGAATCACCAGGTGTATACCATAGATCAGGGGTCTAAAACTCAAATTACCTGGGGGCCGCTGGAGGCAGTATCAAAATGACCAAATAAAGACACAAAATTACTATAAAAAGACACAAAATGACAATAAAAAAAACTAAATTACTTAAAAATGACACAAAATGGCCAAAAAAAGGACACAACATTACTAAAAAAAAAGGAAACAAAATGACAATAAAAAACGAAATTACTTTGAAAAGACACAAAATTAACGAAAAAAGACACAAAATTACAAAAAAGCACAAAATGGCCAAAAAAGACACAAAATGGCCAAAAAAAGACACAAAATGACCAAAAAAAAGACACAAAATGACCTAAAAAAGACACAAAATTACTAAAAAAAAGACACAAAATGGCCAAAAGACACAAAATTACTGAAAAAACACTAAATGACTTTAAAAAGACACAAAAAGACCAAAAAAAGACCCAAAAGTACTAAAACGACACAAAATTATTAGAAAAAGACATAGAATTACCTAAAAAGACACAAAATTATAAAAAAAGACACAAAATTAATAAAAAAGAAAAAGACACAAACTTACCAAAAAAACGTTGTCATAGAAACAAATGAAACAAAGCTCCAGCTTGCGCAACAAAGGGACCTTCCACACACAACACAGTAAAGTGCCATTCGTATAAAACTCTCATTAAACTTTCATATCAAGGTGGGAGCCACAAAAGTTCGGGCCGCGAGTTTGAGACCCATGCCATAGACTGTATAAATAATTGACGTAGTGACCGTGATGTCCCCCGTTGGTTTGTGGACCGCTGGAAGCATCAAGTTCAACGTTGACTACACGCCTCTCTACACCTCAACCTGACTGGGAGAAGCTGCTGCTAATTCATGTTAGCATTAACTGGAGCATTAACTGGGATGTTAGCTTTGGCTAGCAAAAAACAAAAACAAAATGTACGTTACTTACCTCAGAAAACTGAGCAGCGAGTCCTTGGTCTGTTAGTCCAACCAAACACTGAACAAGACATTTAATGAACAAAACGTTCAAATAAACTGTCATTAAGTGAAAATACAGTGAAAGGGTCAAAGTTATGAGACCAAACCGCTAAACGTCCTGTTTTATATATAACTTTATTGACACGTTGCCGTGGATACGCATTGTTCTGCTTCTCTCCTGATGACGGCTCGCCTTGTTAGTGACCTGTCAATCAAAGGTAGCCCCGCCTCAAATCATACGATTCTTTAACTTCTATTTTCTTCTAAATGCGGCCATTATTTACATTATTAACATCAAATTGTCTTGAAGAAGACTTTTTACTAGGGATTGAGAAAAATTTCTGAGCTAATAAATCAAGTGAGAAGTTTTCCCATTTTGTATTGAAATGAATGGAGCGAAATGCTTTTGCAGCCACCGTCAGCGCCCCCTGCTGGAATTTTTGGTAGAATGCAGCTTAAGGCACTTCCTGGTTTGCCTCCCTACTCAAACCCGGAGGTTGCCGCCTGGTGTATACACAAATACTTTTCCACTGTCCTTAACATTGCATTAAAGGGCACTGCATTTATGTCGTCTCGGAATCATTAAAATGTGTTACTTTTAATATTTTATGGCTCACCTGATCTGTTTCCTTTCCATTGACACACAAACGCTGCTATTAAGGTGTTAGAATCTATTCCTCAGAGGATTTAAAGATCTCATTTTAAGTGTCCATGTTGTTTCCACATTACGACCTAAAGCTTATGAACACAACATTGGAAAAGAATGTCTTCCCAACTGGGGACATGGGATTATCCGAGGAGCACCTGAATGCACCGTTGTCCTTGACGGTCTGGTTAGTTTATCTGTTAGTTTGTTTTTCAGCAGGATTACAGAAAAACTATTGACATATTTGGTTTGCAGCTGCTGTGAGTTTCATTTTTTTTGCTTCATGTTGAAATCATGCATCAGTTATTACGCAGCATCAGTTTAAAAGTTGGACTAACTTCTGGGTCGTTTGGGAATAATACAAAGTTAGGAGTCAAGATGATGATTATCTGTAGCTGTGTATTCGTTTTTTTTGTGCCTGTACAGTGAAACATTTTGCCCTTTCTGATGTCTGCAAACAGTCAAACCTGAAGAACCTTCATTTTTGTCATCCTACATTGTTTTTAAGCTGACCTGTATAATGTCACAATTGTTATTTCATTTTCAGTGTTATTTCAGTCAAAGATTGTGATATTTCCACATGTATACACTGTGAAAAAATAGTTATTTTCCAGAAATTCACAGTATTATTTTACAGGGGTTTTCTTCTTTTTTTCTATTGCAAATGCCATAAAAATATTTTTTATCACAAATATTAACCATATAATGGAAATTGAAACTTGTAAATAATATAATGGGACATTATAGATTTTTCCCACAGTATTATATAATTGCTTAAGGGACTTAAATGTTCCATTACATTGAAAACCATGTAAAAAAAAATACACATCATATTTCTATACATTATATATTGAGTGGAAAATTAAGGGAACTTTCACTTTTCCTACAGTAAAACTTAAATGAAATGTAAAAAAAAAATTATAAAATTATAATTATAGATTATAGATAAGTCTGGCATCAAAAATTGACAAATAATTAATTTTATATTAAAGTTTAAAAAAGACTACAAAAAAATACAGATATACAGTATACTGTATATTATTTATATTTTTTAGAGAAATTACCTGTAAAATACACATTTTTTTTACTGTTATTTGACGGTAGATTAATTTTCACTGCTTTCTAACAGGGTTTTTTAAATTATTTTTTATTTTAAGCATGGGAAATAATATCTCAATAATAAATGGAGATATCACAGACAACGGGACTGTTAGTTGAGGTCTGCACTCTCAATGTGCAATTCTAATTTGTTATAGAAAAGTTGTTGTTGCTTTCAACTAAACATGTCAAAGCTACAACATTTTAAGACTACAAAAAATACAGATATTAACTGTATACTATCGATATTTTTTAGAGAAATTACCTGTAAAATACCCATTTTTTTTACTGTTATTTGACAGTAGGTTAATTTTCACCACTTTCTAACAGGGTTTTTTTAAATTATTCTTTTTATTTTTATTTTTTATTGTGCAATAATACAATACAGTGACATAGACAGACAAGGAGTGAATATTAAACAACAACAATAATGGTACCTGTGTGTGTGTGTGTGTGTGTGTGTGTGTGTGTGTGTGTGCGTGTGTGCGTGCGTGTTTCAGTTACAGAATGTATGTAAATAGAATGAAAAAAAAATATATATATATACACAATAAAACATTTTTTATTTTAACCATGGGAAATAATATTTCAATAATAAATGGAGATATCACAGACGACTGGACTGTTGGTGGAGGTCTGCGCTCTCAATGTGCACTTTTAATTTGTTACAGAAAAGTTGTTGTTGCTTTCAACTAAACATGTCAAAGCTGCAACATTTTAAGAGGTTTTGCACATGAAGAAGGCCTTTAATATTTACCCAGCAGCAGCAGGAGCAGCAGGAGCAGCAGGTCTTCTGCCCTGTGAGACCTCCTCACTGCACAGGAGGAAGATGGCCTGTTTTTTTCTCTCAGCAGTTCATGTTGTTAGTGACACTTAGTTTACTTCACTTTTTGCTCACTCCAGAGTTCAGCTTGTCAATTAAATCGGCTCGTCGCAGTTCACCGCCTCATTCCAGCTCATTTCCATCCGAGCAGAGGTGTGATTACCCTCCACAGCAAAGTGAGAGGAAGTCTTGATAAACACCCGGGGCTCCACGCTGAGGATCATTATCTTCAATCCTACCATTATGCTAAAGGTCAAACTTTTCAGACACACAATTTAACAAATGAGATACTAAGTCACATCCACTTTTTCATCCCACTGTGAACGAACACCATCATGAAAAAGTTCTGTCATCTCCTGCAGACCTTTTAGAAACAAAAATAAAACACCACTCAAAGCATTAAATATTTAAATAACAGTTCCAGATGCATTTAACATTATGCAGATATCACTTTCTAATTTTCTTGATCTGCATGAAATGTTTTTCCGACTATTTTAGACACAGCAAAGCTATCTTTATCATTGTCAATAGTTTTGTAGCATCTTTTCTTGTTCTCCTTTGCCTTGGATTTGTACTGACATCTACACTGCAAAAAAGCCAACTTGTATTTTTTGACCTAAAACAGTGATTTAAGTTGGTAAAACAATACGCAATAATGTAAGTTAGCACAACAAAGGAAGCCAGTTGTCTGCTCAAAAACAAGGTTGTGAGTTGTTGTTACTATATCTTTAAGTTGGGGTTCACAACAAGGGACAATAGTTCTGCTAACTCTTATTTCTTTGTTGTGAAATTCGGTCATTAGCGAAAGCTGCGGCTAACTGATGCTAGCGGCTATCTGATGCTAGCGGCGCTGCTTGTTACAGCTACAAGAGTAGCCATTAGCATATCAATGCTAACTCAAAATTGTGGTCACAACATTAGCTGACATTTCATAGCGGCGTTACAATCGTGCCAATTCAGCACATTGCAGAAGTTAGCAGAAGTAAGGATTAAAAGTTATTACAATGTAAAATTATAAGTTAGTACAACTTACAGTTGAGTTGACAAAAATCTGAATTCAGAGTTGAGCAAACTCAAAAACAAAACTTAAAATATTTAGTTTTATTGTCCTACTTAAAATTTTATCAAAGTTTGTTGCCTTGAAATTTTGAGTTCACCAACTTTTATTTTTTTGCAGTGTGTATACTTCTCTATTTATGATGTAATGATTACTTATGTTCAACCCAGGAGGAGTAGCTGTCTCCTTCATAGCGGCTTATGGGATCCAAATAAAGAAATAAGCCCAAAACTAAAAGAATAGGACAACGGATTCAAACATTTCTTTGTACTTTATATTCAAGCATCAAATTAACTTCCTCCCAGTTTTATTTCTGATTCTAAAGGTCTCTCATTCAGACTGGCTTTGATTATTACTTGTGAAGTCATGTGAAATCATAGAAATTGTCTTCAAGTTTCTCTGACGTGACTCAGGCAGAAATAATGTTCACAGATGAGTAAATTTATCAAAGATTTGTGGGGTGAGAGAGAGCAGAGGATGCAGTAGCTCCTCAGTGAGCAGCTGCAGCAACTTAACATATAACATATAAAATAATAAGCTTTATTTATTGGCTAAAATTATAAATCGGAGTAATACATAATCAAGTCAAGTCAACTTTATTTAACAACGCTGCCATATGTACAGGACATACAGACATTTAAATTGTGTTTCCCTCTTATCCCCGGTGCAAACAGCAATAAACATGAAATATAAAATATAAGTAAAAGATATAAAATATACATGTAAAAACATATATACAAGCAAGAAGACACAGACGAAGACAGTGGCAAATCTGAAAAATGTAAATATTATAAATAGTATAAATATGACGGTATGAACAGATTAATGGTATAAATATGGCAAATAGTATCAGTATGGCAATATGGCACAGTATAAACAGAATTAACAGTATGAATATAAATATAGCTAATGTGAGTGTGTGATGAGTGGATCACCAATCAGCTACTGCAGCTTAACATTAAGTGGTGAATTCAGTCGTGGGGTGTGGTTGAATGTAACAGTACATTTACTCAAATACTGTACTTAAGTACAGTTTTGAGATACTTGGACTGTACTTGAGTATTTACATTTTATGTAACTTTATACTTCTACTTCACTACATTTTAGAGGCAACAATGTACTTTTTACTCCACGACATTTAGCTTACATAAATGCATCAATAATAATAATAAAAATAATAATAATAATAATAATAATAATAATAATAATAATAATAGTTATTATTATTATTATTATTATTATTATACTATAATATATTTAGAACATATAAAACATTCAGCATAATGAGTACTTTTATTTAAGATACTTTAAGTACATTTTGAAGCTGATACTTTTGTACTTTTACTTCAGTAAGTTTTGAATGCAGGACTTTTACTTAATTTCACAGTGGGGCAAAGTACTTTTACTGAAGTATAACTTTTTGCAGGTTTCTGTACACATTAGTTGGCATGAGCCACATGAAGTTTCAGTAGATAAGGTCTTTACTGGATTATTGTGCTGCAAAATGGCATCAATTAATGAATAAAAATCGCACCATGTGGCAGAAAAACTGCTTTATTACTGTAATTGAGTATATTTCTATGACATTGTATTACTTACAGTTACTCTCTGACATGTTATCTGGTGTTTCCTCTGTATAATCTGATGCCATCGTCAGTTGATCAGAAGAAATGCACTGATAACTTAAATAAAATGAAATATTTCTCTGGGTTTGGGATAATGTAGGCTCAATATTCAACAAAATACATAACATATGTTTTGTTGTTTTTAGACATTTTTATCACAGAAAAGTTACATATCATACCTTTAATTTCATAAGTCACTTTTTAAACACTTTTGTAGTTAGTTCCATTAAAATGCAGTAAGACTTGACTTAAAATCCCTCTGATTCACATCTGCATTTCCTCACAGACTGCAGCCCTGTGGGCTCACACTCTGAGGTTATTTTTGTTTGCTTGAATAACTTCTTAATTTTTAAAATTCCTGACTGCTTTAAAATGTGATCCTGCTACAGCAGACTGTATTTTATTTTTATTATTCCCGTGAAGAACCTTTCGACAGACCTAGCAGGCATTTATTAAGAATTTGCATTCATAATCACCCTCGGTGCTCCGTGGTAGTAACTGCTTCAGTGGTTCGAGAAAAGGTGTTAAACTAAGTCGGTCTCTGGGAGACCTGAAAGACAAGAAAACTGACAAAATATATACAGAAATCTGCTGGAGAGGGGGCCGTGGAATACAAATCACTGGGATTATTTAGCTTTCCTTGTCTAATGCTTCACAAAAAGTCACCCAGATCAATCTCATCTAATGGGCTTAACAAAGGTGTCTCTCTAACTTTTCCATTAAGAGTGGAGTAAAAATCTTTTTCAGCACTTTAACAAGACCTCGCCATTAACCCTCTGGAGTCCATGAAAGCGCCGGAGCTCGACTTCTTCATGACGTCACAAGGTAAAAATTGTGCAGCATGGAGCCCTGCTGTCAGCTGAACTCTAAAGTTTTGGCTTTTCCTCAAGTTTCCATGTCCAATTTAATGCATTAACCCTTTTTTAGCAAAGAAAAAAAAACACCTCGAAGTGTATTAACATGATTTTACTTTTTTTGCAGAGATTTTTCTAATTTAGCTTTGTGCATTTAGCATTTGTAATGCAATCTTTTGTGTTTACTGTTTTTTTTGTTGTTTTTTGTAATTTTGTGTGTGTTTTTTTTATTTTTATTGTGTTTTTGGTGTGTTTTGAGTGTGTTTGTATGTGTTTTTTGTAATTTTGTGTGTGTTTTTGGTTTGTTTTTCATGTTTTATGTGTTTTACCTGTGTTTTTTGTCATTTTTTTGTGTTTTTGTGTGTTTATTTGTGTTCAAAATGTTGATCCAGTAAGTCAAAATGAAAAAAATAATCAGGTCATATAGGTGAGGTTGTGCTGAAAACAATGATACCAACCCGTCATGGTTAAGATTTTTAAGTGGTTTATACAGGCAGAATGAAAAGGAGTCAAAAACCGACAAAATGGCCCCAAACTCCAAAGGGTTAAGTAAAGTGAATGCTTAGACTTCTAAGGAATAACCCATAAGAACCTATGGTGTAACAAACCCTTTAAATCTTCTAGAATCTCTCATATTCAGCTTTATGCTTCAAATCAACTCATTAAATTCCGAAGCGACACATACTCAACACCCTGGTGTGGTGGTCATGTGACTTTGACAAGAAATGACTTCTCCAAAATATGGGTGTGACTGGAAACAGAAATGTGAAAAAGTAGCTAATTTCAAAAAGCTTATTTTTGTTAGGAGGCTAAGTTTAAACCCATTTCACTAATCCATTAATAGGGAACTGAACAAATTAAAGTCACATTTTTGATATATGCTATGGAGATGCAAACAAAAAGGTTACAAAAATGGTTTGTAATTGTATTTGTTTTTATTCATTTTTGATTTATTCTTATTTTGTTACAAATCGGAAAAATAATTTATTGTTAAACAGCACTAATAATGTCACAATTTTGAAATATGTTGTGGAGATGCAAAGAAAAAGGCAAATTTGTGTTTCTGTAAGCAGAAAATGTGTCTATTTTTTATTTTAAAATAAGAAATATCATAAACATAAATACAATAAACGGGTAGAATTAAAAAAAAAACCCATCATAAATGTGTTCTATGTGGTCCGCTTGGTCTGTGGTATATCCCCCATAATTTTAGGATAACTTTAGGATTACTGGGTCTGGGTTCTTCTGGTTAAACCGCAGAATGTAAAAGTCAGCGTTTGAAGCGTCACTTAAGGACGGAGAGAGAAGAGGAGGAACAAAGGGAGCGGGTGTGAAGTGCGTGGTTGTGTTTATGTTATATGGGGCGTTTCATAGCGGCAGGGTAAATGAGCAGGAAGGCCTGGATACGACTCAATCTGAAGGCGCCTGCACTCCATCATCCTCCGGCTCTCAGCGCCTAACAAGGGATGTGAGTCCTGCTTCCTCAAAGCAGGTTACAGGAATCCCAGAGGTCCCTGCAATGCTGGGGTGGTCCCTGGTGTAAATGTGTGTGTGTGTTTATACTATGCATGTGTGGGGGTTTATGTATGTGCATGTACCTTGCTGCGTAGGCGTGTGTGTGTGTGTGTGTGTGTGTGTGTGTGTGTGTGTCCAGAATGGAAAAGAAACTCCACTAATAGCCCTGTCGTCTCTGTGGGCTCTCTTCCAGGCTCGGCCGACCTTGAGCGGGGGGCTCTTAAAAGATGACATGCCCAGGCTTTCCAGTCGCGCTCGGCCCCCGAAGTTGGAGAAATATCGTGTAAACCCTTCCATTAATCATGCAACTCCTGGGTCATTAAGCACCTCAAATCGCCTGCTGCAACATCTACCTTTACAGTCATGCTATCCACAATAGCCAGGAGCTGTGACATTGCTCTTTAATAACAAGCACACACACACACACACACACACACACACACACACACGCACACACACACACATTCTTGTACTTCTATCTTTGTGAGGACCCTCATTGGAACAGTGAATTCCTTTGCAAGGTTCTAATAGTTTTGGATTTTTCATTAGTTTTAGTTTTAATTTTGTTGTGATTTTTTGTTTTCAAATTCAGTTAGTTTTTAGAGTGAGTTTGCTAGTTTTAGTTTAGTTTTATTAGTTTTAGTTTTTTGTAATGGGGTATTTGTTGGGTGGGAGATTAAAAGAGGTCACAGTAAATGTTGCCTTTATTTCCTTTGTCTGATCCATCTTCATTATGTATGAAAAAAGTTGACAAAGACGAAAATGACATTTTTTTCACAATAATTTTAGTTAGTGTAACCACACAATACAGTTTCAGTTAGTTATCATTATCATGTAACCTTTAACCCTTAAGACAAAGTCTGAAATCTCAAAAAAGCCTTTAAAGAAGTGAGGACCGGCCGAAATGTCCTCATTTTACAAAAATGTCCTCACTCTGTTGGTTAAAAATGTGTTCCGGTCCTCACTATGTAGGAAGTACAAGAACACACACACACACACACACACACACACACACACACACACATTCTTGTACTTCTATCTTTGTGAGGGCCCTCATTGGAATAGTGAATTTTTCATCAGTTTTAGTTTTAATTTCGTTGTGAATTTTAGTTTTAGTTAGTTTTGTTACCACAAAATACAGTTCCAGTTAATTATCATTTTTTTAAAAACTGTCTTTTATTTATTTTACTACTTTTAACTACGTCTTTTATTTATTTTACTATGTTTATCTATTTGATTGTATTGTTTTATTTATAGCATCATTTTAGATTTATACACTTATTATATATTGCTGATTGTTATATGGAAATGTTTTATTGTTGATTCTATGTACAGCACTTTGGAGACGTTTTGTTGTTTAAATGTGCAATAAAAATAAAGTGGATTGGATTGATTGGATTGGATTTTTATTTCACTTAGCTTAGCTTTTGTTATTTTGTTTCCTTTTCGTTAACTATAATAGCCTTGTTCCCTAGCCCCTTATGTTAACCCTAACATAAACCTGACTGTGACCTTTAACCCTAAAATAAAGTGTGAAATCTCAAAAAAGCCTTTAAAGAAGTGAGGACGGGCCGAAATGTCCTCACTTTGCAAAAATGCCCTCACTCTGTTGGTTAAAAACGTGTTCCGGTCCTCACTATGCTGGAAGTACAAGAACACACACACACACACACACACACACACACACACACACACACACACACACACACACACACACACCTCCATCCCTTCAGCCTTATGCTGTCTGGGAGTCAGTAACTCTGCTTGTTATGCACGAGTATCAGGCAGCTAATGCAGAGAGACGTGTGTAAATCAGAAGATAATGAAAAGTACGGAAGCCCGAGCGTGTTAACACCTCTACTCTCTTCACTGGAGGCGAGGAGCAAGACAGCTGTGATTTCATGAGGCACAAAGCAGTTCGCCTCCCTCCACTGGTAATGAGAAGTGAGCAACTGTGTGGCATGATGGGATGTCTGGTGATCACACGACTCACAGTGAGACGGTTGGAGCATCTCTGTCGTTGGGAAACCAGGAGAACTGCTAGACTTCCCTCTGTAGATAGATAGATAAGGTAATTTGTCTAAAAATGTAGATAATAAACAGTTAATATCTGTATTTTTTCTTTTTCTTCTTTTTTACTTAGTATGAAAGTAAGTATTTGGCAACTTTTGATGACAGACTTTTTATCTTTTTTTTTTTTTTTTACATTTATTTTTTATTCAAATCAAGTTTTGCTGTAACAAAACACGTTTCCTTCATCTTACTCTCAATATATAGTGTATAGCAATATGATGTGCATTTGTTGTATTTTTTTTACATGGATGGATGGATGATAGATAGATAGATAGATAGATAGATAGATAGATAGATAGATAGATAGATAGATAGATAGATAGATAGATAGAGAGATAGATCATTATTGTGTGAAAATATATAACGAGCTAGCATTAAAATTGGCTCACCTGCCAAACTATAAAGCAGCAATATATATTCTCAGGTTTCCATATATATTCTCAGACTTTTAATATATATTCTCAGGTTTCAATATATATTCTCAGGTTTCCATATATATTCTCAGACTTTTAATATATATTCTCAGGTTTCCATATATATCCTCAGACTTTTAATATATATTCTCAGACTTTTAATATATATTCTCAGGTTTCAATATATATTCTCTGGTTTCCATATATATTCTCAGACTTTTAATATATATTCTCAGGTTTCAATATATATTCTCAGGTTTTCAATCCATATACATATGTACAAACATATATTATTATTTTATTTATTTATTTAAACCCACTGCACCCCACCCAGGGTCTATTCGTGGGTCTTCAGAAGGCTCGAGAGGCCATTTCTGGAAAGACAAACCTTTCTGCAGTGTGTGGGCGTTGATGTAAGGAAGTGGAAGTGGAACGTGGAACGTGGAAGTCCCTTTCAGTGGAAACTATCCGCACTATATTCTTTGCTGCTGCTTGACTCTGGTAGCCTGTCAGAAATCATCTGCAGGGCTTGATGCTCCTTCATGCAAACTGTTTCTCCATGTTCTGAGCGAGGCCTTTTATTTTAAAGGTTGAATCTGATGTTGTTCTTGCATGTGCACAGTAACGGGTTGATGCATGCACCTAAGGTGTTTTTATATCAGAATTTGAGTGCTATCACTTCTAACAAGCACATCTTCCAGTACCATGGGCACCATTAGGAGGGGATTTTTCATTTACAACTGTCATTTACATCTTCAAGTTCTAGTTTAAAAATATTGGTGGTATAGTATCAAATGTCCCACATTTTTTTTTATAATGTACCACATTAAGACCATATCGCCAAATGTAATAATAACTTTCAAAAACCAACCAATTAAAAAAAAAAAATGATAGACACAAAAACAGATTGGAGATTTTTTGTTTCAGTTCCTGTGGTGTCCCTTTGAAGTGTAAACTGAATCTTAAACCTCAACAGGAAAAAGGAATGGTTCCTGTCCTGAGAACAGAACATTGTTCTGCGAGTGTTGATTCATGTTACTTTATTGCTTTATAGTTTGATAGCTTCCTGTAAGAGATATTACTGTTTGTTGGCCATGTGACCATGTTTCATATATTTAACCCTTTGATGCACAACATGGGTCTAAAGTGACCCGACAGAGTTTTTATGTTCTATATATTTGCAATAAATTATTTTTATCATTCAGTATTCCAGGTATTCTTCAATTAGTTTGTTTTTGATCATCACACATCCTAATTTTATGTTTTCCTTTATTCATTTTTTAATAAAATCCCTTTTTGTGTCACTACTCTTCTAATGCACAGCATGGGTGAAAATGACCCATATCTATTTTTAAGTAGCTTGCTAAGCTAACTACTTAGCTAACTTATTGGCTAAGTAGTTTGCTTAGCAAGCTACCAAGTAGTTAGCTATGTAATAATACAAAAACTTTTTTCTTCATAAAGTATGAGAGGCAAAATGGAAATAATGATCTGTTGTTATCAAAACAAAGATATTTAAAGAATACTTGGAATATTCAATCATAAAATAAGTTGATATCAAAAGACAGAGCACAGAAACACACAGCAGCATTAGGCCGCATTCAGACTGCAGGCGAATCTGATTCAAATCAGATTCCTACTCAAATCCGATTTTTAGGGCTGACTGTCCACACTGTTTTTAGCAAGTGTCCAAATCGGATATGGCTCTGTTCAGACTGGGCCACATTATTGACTGATTTGACAGGTTGCCATAGTAACGGCGTCAGAGCGTCTGACATCATATAATTGCGACAGCGACAAGAACAACAACAACAAACATGATGGAGGCAAGTCACCTCATTATATTGGCCTTATCACTATCCAGTAGAGGTGCAGAACATCTCAGACGCACCAGGGGAGAAACCGGGCGGATGGACGCCCCCGCCGGGCCGCATGAGTCGGACTGCCCACGCTGCGGCGCATAGAGTGACGTCACGGACAGTCAAAACCGTTCTGAGCGTTTGGAGCGGTTCGGACTGAGACGCATCTGTCCAAATGTGATCTGAAACTACCTCCCGAAGGTGGTTTCGATCCGGTTTGCAAAAATCGGATTTCATGTGATTTGTGACTGTTCAGACTTCAGAAGAGCCATCCAGTTCCAATCTGGATGGGCTAAAAATCGGATTTTGGCTGGCAGTCTGAACGAGGCCTTAGAGAGATGTGTAGTCAGTGATCAGATCCCTCTCCTCCTCCACAGTCCAGATATGGTCTGCTCCTCGTATCAGAAACAAGATGGCGACGAGTGTAACGCTGAACTCGATGCCTCAAACGGGCCGCAAACCAATTGCTTACGTCACGGTCACTACATCCATTATTTATATACAGTCTGTGGTTTTACAGCAGTTGTCTGTCTTTTGAAACAGCATCAGTAAGTGAACCAATGACTGCCTTGTTGCCTTAATGCCAGATGGAGTCCAGTTGGACGGCTATGACCGCAGCCCCTCTTCTCCTTCTCAGGCAGCCTTCCCCATCCAATTACTTTTAATTACTGAGGAGAGAATGCACACAGCACCTTAGCAACAGGCAGCATGGATGCAATCGTGGGCTCGCCGGTGGGTGATGGGGAGTTAGCGAGCAACAGGGCTGACATGTGTGGTTTATGGATGACTTCTTCTGGGGCTCGCAGGGAGACTGTCTGCGCGCAGCTCCTCAAGGGCTGAATTAGCCCCCTGATCCACTAATCAATTTGGAGAGGAAGAAAATTAACACAGGTTCTCCCACTCGGAGTCAAGGAGGAATATATATTCCTCCTGGTGCTTATAATTCGCTGCCTGTGTGAAATAGATGCCAATATAAAGAGCAGGCCATTTGTGTCACCGTCTGTTATTATTGCTGTGTGATGTATAGGGCCCAGCTCAAGCGTTTCTCTCTATCTGTGCAGGAAGTTTGAATCGGAGGATCATTTTTTGAGGCTGATGATGGTGTCAGGCCTTTGTGATCAACTTGGAAAAATATTTGAGCACCGTGCATGACCTGTATAAATCATAACCAGTGGCATATTTAAAGTATTATTGTGCTATAATGAAATATTCAAATGCAGGGGCTGCCTGCTTGCAGCACGATGGAGCAGGTAAGTCTGTAATGATGACATAACGGCCTGGGAGGAATAAATGGGATTCATGGGAAATGAATCAGAGTCTCCGGGACTCTCAGTGTGACGGATGAGGAGAGAAAGTGGGTCAGAACCACAGGTTGGTTGGCTGCACATCTGGGCCGAGACTCAACGCCCCGGGCAATCAGGCACCAGAAGACAGGTCTGATCACACATCCTGAGGTCAATTATAGATTGTAGCTCGCCAAGATCAGGTGATGATAAAAAGGGGGAGAAAGAGCGATTGTAGAACCCGATAATGTAATAAATTCCCGATAATGTAATAACCCCGATGATGTAATAAAAATCTGCACTTGAGTCCATTGAAAATGTAATAAAACCTGATAATGTATTATCATTACATTTTCAATGGACTCAAGTGCAGATTTTTATTACATTATCGGGGTTATTACATTTTCGGGGTTATTACATTATCGGGAAGTTGTTACATTATCAGGTTTTATTACATTTTCAATGGACTCAAGTGCAGATTTTTATTACATTATCTGGGTTATTACATTATCGGGAAGTTGTTACATTATCAGGTTTTATTACATTTTCAATGGACTCAAGTGCAGATTTTTATTTTATCTGGCTTATTACATTATTGGGAATTTATTACATTATCAGTTTTTATTACAATTTCAATGGACTCAAGTGCAGATTTTTATTACATTATCGGGGTTATTACATTATCGGGAAGTTATTACATTATCAGGTTGTACAGGAATCATTTGTTTCCTTTTTGTCAGCAGAACCAAATTGTTCCTCTCAAGTATCCATCCTTGGCTCCAGAACTCCTGCTGTCTCTCTCTTAGCGAGAACAAAGCTCTGTCATTTGTTAATCAGGGGAAACTCCATTTAAAAACCTTTGACTAAGTTCTGAATTTTCCACTAAGTCAGACGTATTTTAATCACCACAGCCAAGCAATTAATCATCGAGGTGTTTAGTGTGATTGCAATGAATATTCAGTTACCTACTGAGGTCTCTTTCTCCCGACCCTTCCTCTCCCCTCGTCTTAATTATATTCCGTGCGGTGGCTCCTGTGGTGGAGCGGCGCCTGTTTGCCTTGCTCACCCAGCCTCCCCTTAACAGTCATTAAGAAAAATGACACTAGCACAGGTAGTGAAAGTACCTCAGTATGCAGAAATTAGTTTAAAGAGAAGACGCCATACAGCTCGCCGGAATCAAATCCCCTCTACCTGCTCAGGCTCGCTGCAGAGAGTCATAAATCACCAGGAGCTGCTTCTTGACGGCTGAGAATCAGAGAATCAGGTCTGATGTGAGAGTGTGAGGCAGGGAAACCCCACGGCTGCTCCCACCTGCCCTTCAACATGTTCATGAACTTGATGTTGATTATTGTGTGCTGAGAATTAATAAAGGAAGGAGGTGGGTCTACAGATATGAATGATTCAATTTCACTGTATTCAAAATAATAGACTGAAAGCCTTGTTGCATTACTTAACCCTCTGGAGTCTCCAAAAGCTCCAAAGCTTCATGACATCCAGACTAGAAAACAAAGCCGCGTGGAGCCCGACTGTAAATTTACCTCTAAAGTTCTGGCTGTAAACTCCATGAGGCCAGTTTCAGTTTGATGATGATATACCAAGTAAAACTGGAGACAATCTCAAATATATTTAGTATAAAATGATAGAACTGGATGTAACCCTCTTATTAGGGCCACGGGGCAATCGCACCGAGCACTACTGTTATACTGTGGATTTTTTCAGGACAAATTATACATCAAAACGTGCGGTTTGATCAGGATCGGTGTGCTATTACTCTTCTCTACGGAATACGACGTAAGTTGCCAAAAACTACCTAAAATTTTGCATTGAAGTGAATGGGACGGACGAAAAAAAATGAGCGAAAAAGAACAATAATTGGAGATTTTAAACGTCTACTTCTCCGGCATAATTTCACCTAGAGACTCCATTTAAACTTTAAACATTAGACACAAGTCTTGTGGATCGGTGTATTAATCCACATTTCGATAGGTCATATAGTTTTTTACCAATCCCTGTTCAATGACCATGATCATTTCTGGAGAAATTCTGAGATTATAATGGGTGTGTATTGCATGGAATGTTCGTGTCACAGTGTGTGACATCATCTCCACAGTGTAGAGGGAGAAAATTTTAAAAAAATAAATACATTTGAAAACTGCGCTCCAGGCCACAAATTCCACTCTACAGAAATAATTTATACATAGAAACGTAGGAAAATTTGTCTTCTCACTCACAATCCTCTGGTAAAGCTGTCAGAGTTATAGTTTGGGCGTACGACGCACAGATGCGTCACCAACACGCACCAACAGCCTCAATGGCTCCCATATTTAAAAAGCAGGAAGATTTCTGAAAAAGGGGGATGTAACAGTTTTTTTAGATCGCTCTAACAAAGCTATTTTTTTATTTTTCTTAAAAAAACAAACATATGTAGACGTTCAGAAGGAGCTCAGGACGCACACACACACACACACACACACACACACACACACACACACACACACAGACACACACATTTTGAGGCTAAAGGGCATAGTTTGAAATCTCTGAAGAATCTCATCATAGTGTACACACACCGAGAGTAGCCCCCGTGGCCCTTTCAGAATTTCCCCAGAGGAAATTTTCTAGTTATATATAGAGGACACCACAGTAACTGGTGAGAATAAGGGTAAATGTCTGTATAGAATTAAAATAATATTTTTAACATATGTTCTTTGGTCAATTATGTGTTTGCAAAATTACAGGAGATGCTTGGACAGATACAGAAAATATGGTGAGTCTAATTTTATCAGTCTATTCTTTGGTAAATTGAGCCGTATTGTTATTTTCCTTGCTTTTCTTAATGGAGTTCTGCTGATACAGACACCAGCTCACAGAAGGACTGTGCATGCAGCAGGAGGATGGAGTCATTTGTTGACTGCATCCTTCTGGTTAGTGCCAGATAAAACCCAATCCCCCCTCTGACCTGCTCTCTCTCTGCTGACAGGGGAGGGCAGTTAACAAGAGGGATGCATTTTGATCTTTTTGTTAACACGAGATGATGGTATCCTCCCTCACTCCCTCCTGAAACCATGCACTGGTGATAGAAATAATGACCAGGAAAAATAAAACCCAATTTCTAATACAAACCAGAAATATAATTCAAATGTGACTTTTAACCCTTAATATGACACTCATTGAAATACTTGCAAATTCCAAATTTCAACCCTAGAGAATATTGGAGGATATTACATACAGCCAGAATGTGTAAAAAAACATACGGATCCAGGGGAGGGGGGTAATATTTAGAGAAAAAAGTTTACGAGATTAAAGTGGCAAATCTACGTGAAAAAATGTGCAGATTTATGAGATTTAAAGTGGTGAATCTGCGAGACAAAAGTTGCTTTTATCACTTTTTTTCTCGTAAATCTTCGACTTTTTTTGCACAGATTTGCCACTTTAATCTAGTAAATTTGCAACTTTAACATATGGACCTGGGGGAGGGGGGTAATATTTTGAGAAAAAAGTTTACGAGATTAAGGTGGCAAATCTACGAGAAAAAATGCGCAGATTTATGATTAAGTGGTGAATCTGGGAGAAAAAAGTTGCTTTTTTCCCATTTTTTTCTCGTAAATCTGCGACTTTTTTCCCACAGATTTGCTACTTTTTTCTCGAAATATTACTATTATTTTTATTCATACTTGGCCCTAATTTGCCGTCATAGTCAAGTTCTCCTGGTACAAGTAACTGAAGAATAACTCTGTTTGTACGACTGTTTCTTGCTGATTTTTTTTCTAAATTTTTCATTTTTACATTGGAGGTCCAGGTCAATAAAGTAAATATTATTATATTATTATTATCATACTGATTGGTCAGATGTCATGGTGTCACAGAAATCCATTTTGATATCAAAAGACACAAAATGACCAAAAAAAGACACAAAATGACCAAAAAAGACACAAAATGACAAAAAAGACACAAAATGACAAAAAAAAAGACACAAAATGGCCCAAAAAAACCCCAAAATTACCAAAAAGACACAAATTGACCACATAATTAATCAAAAAAGACACAAAATGACCAAAAAAGACACAAAGTGGCCTGAAAAATAAACAAAATGACTAAAAACAGACACAAATGACCAAAAAAGACACAAAATGACTAAAAACAGACACAAATGACCAAAAAAGACACAAATTGACCACAAAATGACCAAAAAAGACACAAAATGACCAAAAAAAGACACAAAATTACAAAAAAAATATATCCACAAAATGACCCAAAAAAGACATTAAATGACCAAAAAGACTAAAACACATGAACACATGAACACTTTAACACAGTGGAGACAGAGCTGACTTCCAAAATGATTTGCCGACCCCCAGAAATCATCTCGCGACCCCAATTGGGGTCTGGAACCCAAGGTTGAGAATAGCTGTCTTAACCCATAGCCAAATAGAAGAAGTGAGCCTTGATCACTATGAGGGCAGGAAATGCCCCCTTGACCTGCAGTTCAACAGAGGAAGTAAACTTTAAATGGTCGTTGAACACTCTTCTGCTAAGTCACTGAAGTTTTCTAACAAATAATACTTTTAACACTTCAGTTACAGCTAAGCTAAGCTTAATATCCCTATACTTCACAATGTCATGGTGTCACAGAAATCCATTTTGATATCCACTGAAATTACCAAATATAGTTCTTCGCCTGATAAAGGGTTAATGGTAGAGAGCTGTTTTGTTTCATGGAAAAATCTCACAGAAATTGACTTTACTATAAGAGATTGTATCCATCCATGTGTAGACATTCATGAATTAATTCAGAAACTGTCTGACTTAAAAGCAAAAAGGTTTTTATCCTCGAGAGAGAGTTTTCTCCCCTTTCTCTGTCTGTACATCCTGATAGCTGCTCTTATCCACTGACTTTTCCTTTGCAGATGAAGCCACACATCACGTCTTGTTACTTTTACTTTTCAGATCTCTGATGGCTTCTCAGATCGTCTCTGTCACTCGCTGGTGGCTATTAAAATGATCTCACTCTCTGTTTGCTCCTGGCTTCATTGTCTGCTAGCTCCCCGACACACAGCAAAGACCAGTAGATTTTTAATACATTTTAAACCATGTTTTCTTACTTTTTGCATCACTTTGAAGAAATGGGTGGGCAAAATATTTGAGAGCTTATAGCCGTTATATCTGAGCTCCCTCCGCTATAGTCGTCTTCCACCATGATTTCAAAGTTCTGGAAAAGTCCCATTTTGTGTCTTTTAAGTCATTTTGTGTCATTTTGTGTCTTTTTTGGTCATTTTGTGTCTTTTTTTAGTCATTTTGTGTCTTTTTTGTAATTTTTTGTCTTTTTTTTGTCATTTTGTGTCTTTTTGTGTCTTTTTTGGTCATTTTGTGTCTTTTTCTTAGTAATTTTGTGTCTTTTTGTCTATGTTTTTGTAATTTTGTGTCTTTTTTATGTCTTTTTTAAAGTCATGTTGTGTCTTTTTTGGTCATGTTGTGTCTTTTTTTAGTCATTTTGTGTCTTTTTGTAGTCATTTTGTGTCTTTTTTTGTCATTTTGTGTCTTTTTGTGTCTTTTTTTAGTTATAATGGGTGGGCAAAATGTTCTCAGTACACAAAAAAAGGTAAATTTGTTTTTATTTTTCTTCTGTCAAGTAAAAAAATATTGGCATATACCCCAATTGAAAGGTTTGTCTCAAGGGGCTTTACAGTCTAGATTCTAGTTTCAGATAAGGAAAGTGGTTTCTGTCAAAAGGTTGATATTTAAAGCCTTTGCATTAGTGTAACCCTTAAAGATCCGCCTTGTCTCCTGGATCGTTTCTGTATTATAATCTCATGTAATTTGCTGTGTGTCTCATGTCAGATGAAGGTCAGAAATGTCCAAATTTTAATAACAATGATGGCTTTTTAATGGAAACAGTGTGGGGCTTCATCTCATTAAATCTGCCCTTCAACATTTGCTAACATGGTGAGTGTTGATTAGATAATATTGGTATTTAATGAAAAAAAAAAGCCTACAAAAGAGAAGAAAATTCACAAGAAACCCAAGGTCAACCATTAAACCTTGCTTTATAGTTTCTTTTTGTAAGAGCTGATGCACTGTAAAGCCAAGAGACACGGCTAATGCAAAGAATGTAAATCCTGTAGGTGCAGTAACACGGTGTGATGCAATGAAATGTAACAGTTTGATGCCCTGCAGATAGGGACATCGTAACACAAGACTCTTCACTGTGTCAATCTAGAGCAGCTATTCTCAACCTTTTTGAGTCGCGACCCCCAATTTAACCGACACCCGCTCACTGAACAGAATCTCACAGTTCAGATCATACAAACTCAGTTGATACGACGACTTTTGGACAAATAATGAAGCAGACAACAACTAAAACATCTCTCTGTCTGTGCATTTATATATATATTTTATATTTTATTGTTACTTTTAATCTAAGTGCTTTACTATAAGTTTAAAGGTCCATTCTGACCTCCTGAGTGTGTAACAGTCAGCTTCAAGCCAGAGACTCCTTGGAAAGTAAGAACTTGATACTTGGGATTTGTCAGAAAAGACACAAAATCACCCAAAGAAGAATCCAAAAGCGCCAAAGCATGGCTTCTTCATCACATCCAGACTAGAAAACAAAGAAGACACAAAAAGACACAAAACGACTAAAAAAAAGACACAAAATGACCAAAAAAGACAAAATGAGAAGACGGAATAACAAAAAAAAAAAGACAGAAAAGACAGAAAATAACTAATAATAATAAAAAAGTCACAACAACAGACACAAAATGACCAAAAAAGACACAAAATGACTTACAAAGACACCAAAAGACATAAAAAGGATTCCAAAATGGACAAAATAGCCCTATAAGACTCAATAGAGTTAAAAGTAAAATAAATGCACTGAAATGCTGGAAATTCAGGAGTTATGAACATGACGTGATCGTCGGAAAAGAACCTAAAAACGTGATTCACAAACGCTCAAATAACATCAACTTTTCTATTGACATGGGACACAAACTCATGTTTCCTGGGTGAAAGTCCTGCGTTTGTTCGACACATAGAGGAGTTTGTTTGTTGTGATGACTCCAGTAACTCTCCCCGTGCGATTTTCAGTGTTTTTGTTATTGTCGACAGGATGAGCAGCAGCTCAGTGTAGGTGTTTGAAAATGTTACTCAGATGAGTAAACTGGGCGTTTGTCGGGTCTGTTTACAGCAGAGTATTTATGGGAGCAGGACGGTGACGGTGTGTGTCTGCTTTGACTCAAAATAAACTTCCAGTGTGTGTTCATGGTAATGAAGGAGCGTAGCAGCCAGTGCTGCAGTGCGGCCAACTGATGTGATTTTAATCGTTTTTGTCCAGGGCACAGAGGAACAACTGGTATCAGACCCTGAACACAACAATTCAGTGCTGCTTTTGGTCTATATTTGGATTTGTTGGCGATAAAACAAAACCTGGATACTACCAGACTTTTCTTTTAAATGTGAAGCACTACTATACTGGAGAGATGTTCCGATACCATTTTTTCACCCAATACCGATTCCGATACTTGTGCTGTGGGTATCGGCCAATACCGAGTTCCGATCCGATACCAGTGTGTTATAATATGATTTATATAATATGATACTATGATTATCATTGTGGTAAGGCCTGGCTCAGGTCAAACCCTTTGTAAAACATGAATAAATACAGCAGATTCAAGCCATTTATTGTTACATTTATTTTAAAATAAAACTGTATACAAAACAGTAGTGCAACAGCAACTCCAATAAATAAATAAATCTGGGGGTCCGAACATTTTTGCCCTAAAAGCCTAAATTTGGTGCCTCTCGCACATTCTAATGCCACTATTCCATCTTAATCATTGCATATTTTTTATGAATTATTGTAAAGGAGAATAAGGGTTCTTCTATGTTTTATTCAAGGCATCTTATTTTTCTTCTTGTAAATTCTGTAGTGGATTCTGCTAACACATCCATGTGCTCTCATCCTGAAAGCTGTGTTTGCTTTTATTTTGAAGGTGGGTCTAACACGTTCTTACCATAACTTCGTATGGTGTGTTTAATTTACACTCAAAGTCAGAACTTGAAAGTTGGAACTTGGAGCACGGAACAACGCCGAAAATTCTGACATTCGTGTAGACCTTGAACGCACCACACGTCTTTGAGTGTCGAGAAAAGTGCTATATAAATTAAATGTATTATTATTATTATTATTGTTATTATTATTATTATTATTATTATTATTATTATTATTAATGCCTGTTCAATAGTCTGATTACAGTGACATTGGGTGCTACTGATTCCTTTAATAAAATAAGAATTCATTTTTAAACACCACATGAATCTCCTCTTTTACAGCAGTGAGTTATTAGTATTATAATTATCATCCATGTTTGTTGCCTGAGGGCAGATTTGTTGCTCTCCCACAGACAAAAAAAATCCTTTGGTCTCTTCATGCAGCGATTTAGAATTAAAAAGGTGAGAGGATTTATATTTGTATGTTATTTCCTCAACAGCTGATGAAACCCTTTAGACACAGAAATAACAGTGACAATGGACAGAAATTTGACTGCTTCTTTTCTAATAACATCACTTCTCATACTGTCCATGAGGTGAATCTGAGACCTGGGTTGCAGTTTTGTTGACACTCCTGTGTTTGTTAACCCTCCTGAGTCACTGCTCCTTGCATGGTGTGTTCAAAAAATGATGGGTTAAATGCAGAGGTTGAATTTCCCCATTGTGGGATTAATAAAGTAATCTTCTAATCTTCTAAAAAAACGTAAAAAACGTGGCGACGCCGTCACCTTCCCTCTAAAGTTCTGGCTTGAAACTGCAGGTTTTGTTTAATGATGATAACCCAACTAAAACAGAGATAAGGTCAATATATTTAGCATAAAAATCAAGAACTTATATGTTATATTTGCAACCTGTAAACACACTTGCAACATTTAAAACTGAGCGTTATTGTTTCCAAAGGGGAAAAAAACATAATTTTTTAAAATCAGATTTTAATGTTTGTTGTTTTTTGGTTTCTTTTGGGTTCAATGTTAATCCAATAAATCAAAGTGAAAAAAATAATTATCAGGTTACATAAATGAGATTGTGCAAAAAAAAATTAAAGTATGATAGTGATGTTAAATATGTTAAATAAGGATGTTACACTTTTTTTCCCCCAAGTGGCAGAATGAAAAGTATTTAAAAAATGGACAAAATAGCCCAAGACTTCAAAGGGTTAATATCCGAGACTCTACATGTTTTTGTTTTTTTTTACCATCTGCTCAGTGAGGCAGAGCGATCCGACACTTGTGACCAAGTGACTTTATGATGATAAATTAAGTCCTAATGTTTGTGTCACTTCTGAAATTGCTACCATTATGTTGCATTGTGTCTTTGCCTAATGATGCACAACAACTTATTTGGTAAACAATGTAACTGTCGCTGTGTAACAGAGTGACTGTGGAGAAGGAAGCGTCTCCTGGTCCAATCACAATAACCTGCTCCATGATGATGATTCAGGACTTCTTTTAATTACGCTCACTGTCACTTCACACACTATTTGGACATTACATGTGCAGATGTTAACATTAAAAATGAGCTGGTTCAAACCCACTATAGTGCTTTTATTTTCTGCACAAACAAAGCAGGTGAATAAGATATTAAAGAACAATTCAATCATGATTTGTTTTTGTGTTTTTCAACCCTCTTTAAGGTTAATTGTGGCTCTTTTTTCATGTATGCATCACAGTTAAAGACCCTTTTAATTACTGTTGTCAAACAATTACTCACATTCAAGTCCACATTGCAACTGAAGCTCCTAATTAACATTTTCTACATGTAGTGATCAATAAATCTTGGTTTTTTTTCAGCAGGCGAGCCAATTTTCACACGAGAAAAAGGTGCCCTCTTCCACACACAGCCTTTAAAAATCCTTCAATTAATCCTTTTGTTTACACAATGCATCAATGAACCTTTATAGACACTCTCATTATACCTGGAGGAACTCTATGGTATTAATTATCTGCATATATAAAAAGGTATTCACAGGCCAGTTAGGAAACAGTGTTCAAACTAAAAACTTGGTTTTCTGCTGATCTGCCGCATCATCAGATTTGTTTTTACGCTTTTTTTCCTTTCAGAGGCTGTAACAGACTCAATTACAACTCTACAGCAAAGATACTAATAACTATATAATGATATTCTGTAAATACATAGATGTCATGTCAGGGTGGGGGTAAAATAACACACCAAAGTTAGTGCAAAAATATAGAAATCTCCAAAATGTCAAAAGTTTTTGCAACCAAATCACAGCATTGATTTTTTGACTTTGTTTCAAAGGTTTGACCATTTCTATCCATTCTTTAATTTAAAAAAATGGCCTAATTCAGCACAAATGTGTGTAACAAATGGTATTAACGCCCAAATTTGTTGTTGCAACAACTTCTGGAACATACTTGAGATGGAAATAGACTTCAGAGAGCCAAACATTAATGTTCTCCACCATTACACACCTTAAAAGGTTGAATATATGTATTAATTAAGTCATTATTATAAGGAAATTATGACCAGAAAAAACAGCAATTAAATGTCCCATAGAAAATAATGAGGAATTCCCCACTTAACTGCTGCACCAATTCGCCATACTATTAATGTAGAACAAAGGTCATGAGACTTTAATCGGTATAGGACGCCACAGGAATGAGTTCTTAAACCTGAAAATAAGTTAGCATGTTAACGCCCTGGGGTCTAACCTCTCAGACTCTTTGGGTTTGTGATTAGAAGCTGAAATAAGGTACAAAGACACAAAAAGACATGAAAAGGATTCAAAAATGGACAAAACAGCCCAAGTCTCCATAGAGTTAAGTAGCCATGTGGAACCATCGACGTGAATATTAAGTAGCCATTATCAGAGAAAAAGGTCTTTGTTTTATTGAGATAACGAAATAATAAGTCGTTATCATGAGATAATGGTGCATAAAAAAAAAAAATACATTGATGTTCTGGGCCTCCGTAGAAACATGTGTTTGCACAAGTGTTTATTTTCTGCAATGTTTCAAAATCCAATGCAGAAATCCCAAAATTGAATTCTCAATAGACTCCCATGGTGATGAATATTAAGTAGCCATGTGGAACCATTGAAGTGAATATTAAGTAGCCATGTGGAACCATCGACGTGAATATTAAGTAGCCATGTGAAACCATCGTTGTAAATATTAAGTAGCCATGTGGAACCATCGACGTGAATATTAAGTAGCCATGTGGAACCATCGTTGTAAATATTAAGTAGCCATGTGGAACCATCCACGTGAATATTAAGTAGCCATGTGGAACCATTGAAGTGAATATTAAGTAGCCATGTGGAATCATCGTTGTAAATATTAAGTAACCATGTGGAATATGCAGTCTCTCCAAGTTTATTTGATTCATTTTCAGAGAAAACGGTCTTTGTTTTAATGAGATAACGAAATAATAAGTTGTTATCACGCATAAAAATAAAAAATGACATGGACGTTCTGGGCCTCCGTAGATACATATGTTTGCACCAAAGTTTGTTTTCTGCAATGATCCAAAATCCAATGCAGAAATCCCAAAATTGAATTCTCAATAGACCCCCATGTTGATGAATATTAAGTAACCATGTGGAACCATCGACGTGATTATCAAGTAGCCATGTGGAACATGCAGTCTCTCCAAGTTTATTTGATTCATTATCAGAGAAAAAGGTCTTTGTTATATTGAGATAATGAAATAATAAGTAGTTATCTCGAGATAAGTGTGCATAAAAATAAAAAAATACATGGAGGTTCTTGGCCTCCGTAGAAACGTGTGTTTGCACAAGTGTTTATTTTCTGCAATAATCCAAAATCCAATGCAGAAATCCCAAAATTTAATTCTCAATGGTGATCCAACTTTCTGGCTGGAAGCAAGGAGGTTATAAGGAGGAGGAGACACAGGGTCAGCAGATGGCGCCATAAATAAAAGGAGGGTTTCCGCCTTCCCAGGTGCACTCGGCCTGATCGTTCACCACCTGTTGAGTCTTTCGGCAGGTGAAGGACAGATTTTACTGCACACATGTTGAACCCCGAGGATATTCAACATTTGATCCGTGTCTTCTCCTCCTTCTACCCTCCTGGACTGGGAGGGACGCAGGACTCCTCCTCCTTTATAAACATAAAGCAATCTGAAATGTCTTCGGTCGTTAATGTTGAAAAGCCTTATATCTTCATTCTCCATATTGCCGTTAATTTTATGAATAGGTGTGTTTGCTCTTTGCTCACTGTTCATCTGATAGATGGGTATTGATCGGTCTCTGGCTCGGATAGAGGGATGACGAAGATAAGATGTCCTGCAGAGCTCCAGAATTAGAGAGCCGGATCGATGCGTGAGCACGGCGGGAACATGCATCATCATTTCCCCGCCGTATGAAGAAGGCAAAACTGATGGCAGAGCAGATACACAAACAGCAGGAAGATAAATTTAGAGACGCGATGATGCCAGTTTTTCAGAACCGGTCCTTGTTTCAAACACAGTGTGCAGATGTGAGAGCACAGAAAATCAGTTGTTATAAAATGAAACAATACTATGAATATTTACTGTATTTTACATAGATCAGGACTGATGCAACTGCTTCTTTGTGATATATTTTTATATGGAAAACCATCTGTTTATTACGGAAGCCCTGGCAAGTGAATTTTTTATTTTATTTTGGGCATTGTTGGCAAAAATCTAAGTTTATCTCATACGTACGAAAGAGTATCTCATATGTACGAGATAAACTTAGGCCAGAAAAACTTAATTAGGCTTTTTTGAGGGAAGTGCCTGATGCACGATACAAAGGGAAGTGAGAGTCAGCAAAATGCAGCATAAACAAAATGGGTAACACTTTACAAAAACCCTCATTTATAAATGGTGAACAGATAATTTATTAATGTTTAATCATCATTTACAAACCGTATATAGGCCATTTTAATATGGTAAATACATAATTTGCACTAACTAAATTATATATAAATGGCAAATAGATGGCATATTAATGTAAGTTTACTTTACCATTAACAAACAATTAAATGAAAAGTAATATTTTATTAATAGCTTTACCTTTAAGAAATTGGTTCAAAACATTTAAAGATTAAATATGTTTAGCACTTTGTAAATGGTTAATAATTGGTTTATAAACCATCTATAAACATGAGTAAGATGGTTATTGTAAAGTGTTACCACAAAATGTTTTACCTTTATAAGTTAACTACAAATGTGGGTAAAACATAATGGGATTGTGCATAGGTGCCGACTTGGGTTAAACAGTGCAGATATAAGATCTGATGGAATCATATTGTAAAGAGACTGCATCTTCCACATGGCTACTTAATATTCCACATGGCTACTTAATATTCATGGGTCCAAGTGGCTACTTAATATTAATTGATGACTGTGATCATGGTGTCTGCAGGCAGCGTAAACCTATGCCTAAAGTGTATATGATGCACCTGGATGCAAGAAATGCCATATGTAAAATAAATGTAACAACAAATAGCAAGTTGAAAACTTTGGTAGTTTATATTGGCACAAAGCATGTTTATGCACCGGGGAAAATTAGGTTTCTATTATAGAAACAAATGCTGTTTTTTTGTTGTTTTTTTTGGTGTAAGGCAAAAAAATTCAGGCAACACTTTGTGGCTTTATAAAGATATTTTACATGAACTGCCTTCTTTCTTACGTTCTCTACTGACTCCAATGCATTTCCACTGAAAAATGAATTCTTGAGTAACATTGCTGTTGACCTTTGACCCCCAAAATCTAATCAGTTTACCTTTGAGTCTCAGTGGAAGTTTGTGTCAAAGTGAAGAAATTTCCTTGAGAAATTCCTGAGATATCGCAAGAATTAGACGTACGGAAGGATGGACCAGATGAAAAAAAGGAGAAAAATACAATTATTGATAAATATAAGATATACAGGGAAAAAAACACTTTCCCCAAGATCTGATTCATTCACATATAGTTAGCTGCTCCATCAAACTGTGCAAAAACAGTCAACATCTTTCTTTGAGATGCACTTTACTTATAGCTTTTACTGTATCTGGAGCTCTTAGCTGCAGCTTTTTTCCTTTAATTACGGCCTTTTACAGTTGCATTCAGTATTTCTAAAACTAAAAGGCTGTGAAAAGAGAACACCAGCTGTTTCATGTAAAGACCGTCTGGGGGGTTCCTGTGGCGTCACAGAAAGAACTCTGCAGCTACTGTGCAATTTCTGCTGAAGCTTTTCAATGATTGAACTGAAAAAAATTACCCATTGGTTGTAATGAATGACTCAGTTACTGTTTATTGGTGCACATCCAGGAACATGGAAGATTTGAGTGACGAAAGACTCCTGTTAATACATCAGTGACAGCTAACAGGGAGAAACAAGCTTTTGGTTTTAGTTTGTGCAGCTCATCCAACGTATCCATCACAGTTATATTGTATATTCTCATTGAAAAAACGGTGGTTTACATGATTAATTCCTTTCAGTCTGCAGAATAGATGTTGGCATTGTAAGTTTCTGCAGATAACGTTAAATATCTACATCTTTTAACCAGAAATATGTTGACTATGCAACTTGTTTACATTGTGAAACGTGACTACTGTCGCTTAAACTCACCTCAAACACATGATGACCACAACACGTTGTAAACATGTGACGGCTGCTGTTTTAAACACAGCACCAAAACCACTGGTTTAACCCTCTGGGGTCTGAGCCTATTTCGGCCGTTTTTGAATACTTTTGATTTTGCCCTTCATGTACCACAAATGTTTACTATACCCATACTAGAAAACAAAGCAGCGTGGAGTCCTACTGTAAATTTACCTCTAAAGTTCTGGCTGTAAACTCCATGAGGCCAGTTTCCGTTTGATGATGATATACCAAGTAAAACTGGAGACAAGCTCAAATATATTTAGTATAAAATGATAGAACTGGATGGAACCCTCTTATATGTTAGATTTGACACCTTTGTTCACATTTGCAACATTTCAAATTCTTTATTGAGCATGATAGTGTTTTGAAAGTAAAAAAAAAGATTCAAAATCTCATTTTATGTTGGACTAAAGGACTAAAAAAGACACAAAATGACCAAAAAAAAAGACACGAAATGACCAAAAAAGACACAAAATGACCCAAAAAAGACACGAAATGACCAAAAAAGACACAAAATGACCAAAAAAAGACACGAAATGACCAAAAAAGACACAAAATGACCAAAAAAGACACAAAATGACCCAAAAAAAGACACAAAATGGCCAAAAAAGACACAAAATGACAAAAAAAAGACACAAAATGACACAAAAAAGACACAAAATGACAAAAATTGTTACGCTAAACACACAAGACACAAATAAAATACAGTCAGACAGGTTTTTCTGTATTTCTGTTGATCCAGTAAGTCAGAATAAAAAACAATTATTATCAGGTCATATAGGTGAGGTTGTGCGGGAAAACAATACACCAACATGGCATTTAAACATGTTTTAAGTGGTGTATACAGGCAGGATGAAAAGGATTCAAAAATAGACAAAATAGCCCAAAACTCCATAGAATTATGCAGTTCATGAAGTTGTTTTAAAGGTTACAAAACTTCCTCACCTGTAAAGTTCCAATAATCCTTCAACAGAAGTTAAGTTTTAAAATCAGAAGCTCAAAGGGATCAAAAAGCAGCAGATCTGTGAGTTTGAATCCGAGACTCTTTCTTCAAAACTGCCCTTTTCTCCAGTCACAACACTTCTAAATAACAGCAAAGTGAACAACATCCTTCAGATGTGACAGAAGGGCACTGATCTGTCCCCGTATAACAGAGCCACGGAGAAAAGGAGCAGAATAAGCTGCTTACATGCTCCACCGCTGCTGTCGATTTAAAAAGAATTAGCACGAAGTCTCCATGAAAACATTTCAACTGCATATCTGTAAAGACTACCTGACCGAGTGCTTCAGGCTGCATGTTCTGAAACAAGAAAACACCTCCGAGCTGCAGAGGAAAACCTGTCTGAAGATCTTAAATATGGTTGTTTACATGCATCATAGTACCAGGATTACTTTAGTGAACAGGCACAAGAATTTAGAAACTGGAACGAGGCGTTGAGAAGAGAGCTGTTTTAAAGAGACCGATCAACATCTGTTCATTACGTAAGAGGATTAGGGCCACACGTGGAAAAATATAGAGAGGTGAGTTTAAAGTCAGAATTCTGAGTAATCACTTCCGGGTAAACCCCATAGTTCTGTTTAAAGTCATGATTCTGATTTTAAAGTCATAATTATTAGAATAAAGTTAGAATTCTGACTTTAAACTCAGAATTATTAGAATAAAGTTGGAAATCTGAAAAAAAAAAGAAAAGATTGACGCATTCTAATCGCACTTATTTTTGCACCGTGGAACGTTTCTCACTGGATGAGTTTCAGGCGGACCGATTATACTGGAGCACCAACTAGCGTTGATGAGTTGAGACAACAACAAACCACAGTGAACATGAAGGAAGAAGCTGATGAGACCTTTGGTTGGCCCCGTGGATGATGGGACATTTAGTTACTAAAAACCAACGGATGGAAGCGTCGATAAGAGCATGGTTGTGTTGCTATGCAACAAGGAATTCACATATCACCATAGCAGCACATCCAGCCTCAAGTATCACCTCAATGCTAAACATATAGCAGCTAGCGGCTAGTGTGCTAGCTAGCGTGGATTGTGTTTTACTTCAAAAACCAAAGTATTCTAGTTTACAGAAGGTCTACCTACCTATAGGCTACCTGGATTTATGAAATGTACTATATTTCTAAATATGCTATTGCTACACTTAATGGCAAAAATTGCACTGGACTGTTGGACTTGAACAAAAATAAACAATATTTTTGTTGCTTAAGCTTATGTATTCAGTCATTATTCAATGGTATACTAAAAATCCATGTGAAAAAAATTACTCCTCACTGTTCTCAGGTCAAATATTTATATGAGATTAAAATGCGATTAATTTCGATTAATTAATTACAAAGCCTCTAATTAATTAGATTAATTTTTTTAATCGAGTCCTGGCCCTGGTTTTTATCATTATATCTGTCCAAACAAATGTACTTTTAGTTGTACCAGGCATTAAAATGAACAAGAAACTGAAGAAAACAGTGGTGTATTAATTTTTTCCACGACTGTACAAGCATAATTAACCTCAGATGTGGTATCAAGTCCCCACTGCTAGTCAGACAGAAAAAAGGGAATAAAAAATGTCACATAATGAACATTAAACTCTTTTTGAAGCTGATCGTTTGTGCTAAACTCGACATGATTAAACAGAAGCTCCACATGGATACGAGTGGAGGTGCAGAACACAACAGAACATAATTCTCCTCATTGTTGGAGGATGTGAACAGTTCGTCTCTGTGGTGACAATCATCTCTGTCAAACAGGCAGTAAGCCGGAGCTGAAGCCTATTCAGCTCTGCAGCTCTGTGCTCTCTAAACCCATACACAGCTCGCTGAAAACTGTCTTCATGTCAATCTCACATTTCTCCCTCTGATTGTTGCTTTATCTCCTTCATGCAATTTACAAGATAGTGGTGCGGATGTGTAATCCATTGTCCCCGTACTGTGCTATCCGCCTGTTTCCCTCCCTGCTATTATTTATGATTATTACAGGGTTACGGGAATGTCAGAGTGCCTTAGCTGCCTCGGCTCCTTTTTTCTGATCATCTGGAGAGTTTTTCTACTGTTGCACGTATTGTAAGTCACTGTGGATAACAGCTAAATGGCTCGCATAAAAATGCTAATTCACTGCCACTCAAAGTTAGAGGCATTTTAATATTTGGGAGGACGGGAGGGGTGGTGCTTTTCTTTTAGGGCTATATATACGCTCCTCGCTGACAGAGCGGTGCTAATAATGCT
This sequence comes from Centropristis striata, assembly GCF_030273125.1. NCBI lineage: Eukaryota > Metazoa > Chordata > Actinopteri > Perciformes > Serranidae > Centropristis > Centropristis striata. The sequence continues at coordinate 36,648,494 of NC_081522.1, forward strand.
ATTAATGTCATAAAAAGTGACAACTGACAGATGAAGCACAGTCTGTACTGTGTGTGTGTGTGTGTGTGTGTGTGTCCCTGGAGATGGTGTACATGATGGAAATGACTTAAAACGCTCATCACAAGCTGCCACGTCCTTTTTTTCCCACAGAACAAAGAAGCCTCGTCAGTGTAGGAAGCCTTATTTGTGACTTATTTTCCAATTTCCATCTGTGCCTCGACAGCATGTGAGGAAAAAAAAGTCTGTTTTCACGTTGCAGCATAATAGTGTATGAAAAATTTACTTTAATCCAAATGAGTCATTAACACCCAAGTTTAAGTCAGAATTATTAGAATAAAGTCGGAAATCTGGGTTTAAAGTCATATTTCTGAGTTTAAAGTCAATTCTGAGTTTAAAGTCAGAATTATTAGAATAAAGTCAGAATTCTGAGTTTAAAGTCATAAATCTGAGTTTAAAGTCAGAATTCTGAGTTTAAAGTCATAAATCTGAGTTTAAAGTCAGAATTCTGAGTTTAAAGTCATAAATCTGAGTTTAAAGTCATAATGTGAGTTTAAAGTCAGAATTATTAGAATAAAGTCAGAATTCTGAGTTTAAAGTCAGAACTCAAATATATTTTCCATGTGTGGCCCTAATCCTCTTCCATAGTTAATAATGTTTGTAACACAAAGAAAAGATGACTATAATGAATTAATACTTGTTAATTTTTATTATTATTATTAATAATAATAATAATAATAACTTTATTTATATAGCAGTGACAACAACCGACAGATGAAGCACAGTCTGTACTGTGTGTGTGTGTGTGTGTGTGTGTGTGTGTGTGTGTGTGTTAAAACGCTCATCACAAGCTGCCACGTCCTTTTCCCCCCACTGAACAAAGAAGCCTCGTCAGTGTAGGAAGCCTTATTTGTGACTTATTTTCCAATTTCCATCTGCGCCTCGACAGCATGTGAGGAAAAAAAAAGTCTGTTTTCACGCTGGATATGTTTACATGCAGCATAATAGTGTATGAATAATTTACTTTAATCCAAATGAGTCATTAACACCTCGGCTGGACGGCGCCGCGGCCTCCCTCCCGTCGCTTCCTTCAGTCTGATTGAAAATTCAAAGTGATTCTGATTTTCTTGGACAAGTTGGACAGTTGGTAATTACTTTGTCTTTTTTAATCATTTTGGGAAGATCCGAATGAAACCTGCACGTCACTGTTAATCACTGTGTCTTTTTGTCTTGTTTTTTTTTTTTTTTATCACAGACATTTTTGTTTCGCGAAGCAGAGACACTCTCGTCACCTTTCAGTCTGTTGACAGCTGAGTTTTAAGACATCACTGCTGATTACACCGGGGACAGGGACGCAGTCTGGCAGAGTGAATAAAATCCAAACATGGTGATTATTTAACAAAAATATTGCACATAGTCAAGTTATAATAATGCTTTTGCAACTAGAGTTTGGCCCTTAAAAATTCAAAAATGCAGGGTGGCAAACCAGGAAGTGCCTTAAGCTGCATTCTACCAAAAAATCCAGCAGGGGGGCGCTGTCGGTGGCTGCAGAAGCATTTTGTTCCATTCATTTCAATACAAAATGAGAAAACTTCTCACTTGATTTATTACCTCAGTTTTTTTTTCATAGTGTAAATAATGGCCCCATTTAGAATAAAATAGAAGATAAAGAATCGTATGATTTGGGGCGTGGCTACCTTTGATTGACAGGTCACTAATGAGGCGAGCCATCATCAGGAGAGAAGCAGAACAATGCGTATCCACGGCAACGTGTCAATAAAGTTATATATAACGTTATATTCGTATAAAAAAGGATGTTTACCAGTTTGGTCTCATAACTTTGACCCTTTCACTGTATTTTCACTTAATGACTGTTTTGTTCACTAAAAATGTACTGAATGAAATCACTTCATCACTGAGCAAATGCTCCCTTACAGAGAGATGGATTAAAACTGTTACGCAAATCAAGAAAAATAATCCTATTGTACAAGTAAAAATCAGCATATGTTCACTTAGATTTGTTTTCTCCATGTGGCATCAATATTTGACATGGGCTGTTTATATTTTGTTCAGTATAATTAACAATGAGTGCTTTTGCATCATTGTTTACTCTTAACCCTCTGGAGTCCATCTATTTATTAAAAATACACATGTTTTATTTACAGTAATAACTTTATTTATATATGATATGTAGACAAGCTGAGAAAGCCAGTTAAAGTTCAATCATAGGAGCTTTCACAGTGTGACATTTATGTTTCTAGACCATTTTTAAAATGTGAATTTTCTTTCTACAATGAAAACTATTAATTTACATGCGAATAGACTGTTTTGTAGTTTTATTATTTGTTATTTTTCTGCTGTTTTAGTGTGTATAAATGGTTAAAAAATGTACATTTCCATAGACACCTGTGTCTATTTTGGGTTCCTGGCAGCTTTATACTTTGTTAATTAAAATAAAATGAAAAATCTGACTGATAGTCAAGTTTGTGTGGAGAAAATGGAGCCATACATGTGATGTAAGGACAGACTGAAAGATGCTGGACAGAGACAGAAACAAATGCATAGGAAGTTGACAAATTTGAACCAAAATCTCCTGGACTTCAGAGGTTTAATTCCCCTTTTATCCGGCCAAAGAGTCCAAAAGGATCAGTTTTGCATTTGCTTAATAAGGCCAAATTTGTGGACACCCTTTCTCTAAAGTTTGCATGTACTGGGGATGTTTTTCATGATTTGTTCCAAATAAGGAGACGGCAGAGGCGTTGAATGTACGGCAATGTGGCATGACGTCAAGGACCTACTTTGCTATTAAAAACTGTTTTTGACAGACATATACTGCAGCTCTCTCTCACATTCACAGTGCATAATGTTTGCATGTAATGTGGAGCTGAAAGAGAGCAGTGAAAACACCTCATCGTGTCTGTTTTGGTGCATATTTCAGCACCATGGACAGAGAGCAGAGTCTTATACTTATCCTGACTTTCTCTTACCTTGGAGTTTGAAAATCCTGCAGAAATGTTAACATATAAATACACAGTTCATTAGTGAGAACCTGCTCGTGACTCCTACAGCAGGTCTGGAACATTCAAATACTGTGTTTCTGCCAAAGAGAAAATTTGAGTGTTAGTTACTTGAGAAAGTTCTTGTGAGTCATTTGTACAAGCCACTTAAGAACAAATCTGTTTGTTTTAGTCATTTGCCATTTGTTTCGATTTCACAGATATTACATGCAATAAAACACTTAAACAAAAGAAAAAACTGGTGCAAAACAGACACATTTATTGTAGTTTTGAAGGTCTAAGGCCTGAGCATGTGAGATGATTTCAGTCTTGAATAAGATGGTTAAATGTATTTGTTATTAGAGAAATCGTCTCCAGTCACAGTCATGATCTGTACAGACTGTTCTGTCATCTAAACCATCTCAAAAAAGCATGTTGAGAATCAGAGGCAAACAGGCCTGAGAGTGCATATCATGCATACAGTAGATCAGGGGTCTCAAACTCAAATTGCCTGGGGGCCACTGGAGGCAGTACCAAAATGACCAAAAAAAGACACAAAATGATAGAAAAAAAACTAAATTACTTAAAAAATACACAAAATTACAAAAATTACACAAAATTACAAAAAATACACAGAATTACCAGTAAATACACAAAATTATTAAAAGACACAAAATTACTCAAAAAAAAATGACCACAAAATGGCCAGAAAAGACACAAAATGACCAAAAAACACGCAAAATGACCAAAAAATACATTAAATTACCAAAAAGACTAAAACACATGAACACTTTAACACAGTGGAGACAGCTGACTTCCAAAATGATTTGGCGACCCCCAGAAATCATCTCGCGACCCCAGTTGGGGCCAGGACCCAGAGGTTGAGAATAGCTGCTCTCTAGAAGGTAAAATGTCAGTAGCTTTTGTTTGTGTTAAACTTGTTTCATCTTCTAAGTTTCTCCTTCTGTAAACCTGGATCATTTTACTGATGTAAATCTACACTTGTACAAATACAGAACTGTAGATATAAGAACTACCTCGACAGTTTCCTCTGCACTTTGTTCTGTGAGAACAGCTCATGATGAGTAAAGAGTCTAATACTTGACAACAATATAATTACTGCAGACTGAAAATAAGACACAAAAGGAGAAAAAATACACAGAATTACAAAAAAGACACAAAATGACCAAAAAAAGACACAAAATTACCAAAAAAGAGAAAATTATTACAAAGACACATAACTACCAAAAAAAGACACAAAATAAAAAATAAAAAAAATACATAAAATTAAGCAAAAAAGGACTCAAATTGACCACAAAATGACAAAAAATGACCACAAAAAGACACAATTGGACATTAAATGACCAAAAAGACTAAAACGCATTAACACATGAACACACTTGTGCAAATCCAGAACTGTAGATATAAGAACCACCTCGACAGTTTCCTCTGCACTTTGTTCTGTGAGAACAGCTCATGATGAGTAAAGAATCTAATACCTGACAACAATATAATTCCTGCAGACTGAACTCTTCTGCTCCTATAAAGGTCAGAGTGAGAAACAGTCTCTGTTTGGACTCCTCCGGCGCGTCGCAGCCGATTCTGTGAAAACAGCATCTTAAGTGTGAAGAATTCTAAAGCGTGTCAAAAAAAGAAAAATGTTAATGTTTGGCTGTGGGGCATGCAGAGTGTGCCCCCATTACTCTTTGGTGGATACAGTAAGGGAGGTCCTGCGGTGTGGTACAGGAAGCTGTGACCTTTCTAGGAAGCCCGGCCACTAAATCACTGTCTGGCCTGCAACGTTTCCATGTAGGCTAAGATAAAGTGGACAGCTCTATCCGGGGATCTGCCTCACTGACTCCTGAGACCCATCTCATTAATTGCTGGGGCAGCAGATGCAGGGGCAGTCACCTTTGGTTAGAATAATCTGGATTTCCAGTTTAACAAAAAGAGCTGACCCGACAGATTCGCCTGCACAGTTCTCCTGCTCTGAAAAGTTGTTCAGACGCTACATTTTAGTGACTTCATCACTTTATCCTAAAGAGGAGGAAAAGTTTTCAACTCAAATCAGAAATATATGGTGTTATTGTTGGTTTTTTAACTCTATGGAGTCTTAAAGGGCTATTTTGTCAATTTTTTAATCCTTTTCATGTCTTTTGTGTAAGTCATTTTGTGTCTTTTTTGGTCATTTTGTGTCTGTTGTTGTGTCATTTTTAGTTATTTTGTGTCTTCTGTGGGTTTTTTGGTCATTCTGTCGTCTCATTTTGTGTCTTTTTTGGTCATTTTGTGTCTTTTTTTAGTCATTTTGTGTATTTTTTTTATCATTTTGTGTCTTTTTTAATCATTTTGTGTCTTTTTTTGTCATTTTGTCTTTTTTTTGTCATTTTGTGTCTTTTTTTTGTCCTTCAGTCCAACATAAAATGTGATTTTGAATCTTTTTTTTTACTTTCAAAACACTATCATGCTCAATGAAGAATTTTAAATGTTGCAAATGTGAACAAAGGTGTCAAATCTAACATATAAGAGGGTTCCATCCAGTTCTATCATTTTATACTAAATATATTTGAGCTTGTCTCCAGTTTTACTTGGTATATCATCATCAAACTGAAACTGGCCTCATGGAGTTTACAGCCAGAACTTTAGAGGTAAATTTACAGTAGGGTTAGGGTTAATGGACAACTATGAATTCCAGGTTGTGTTTTATAGATTTAACCCTCTGAAACCAACGCTGTTTTTTGCTTTGTACATTTTACTGGCCTTGTATTTCACTGCAATATATAAAATATATATAACATCTCCTGCAGCGCTATGGAATCAGCACAACCATGGCTAGAAGTGAGAACAAGTCAAACATGTCTTTGTGCAGAATAACACAGTTAGAATGACAGAAATATTAAAAAATAAAAATCGCAAGTTTAATTTCTCTGACAAATAATTGTTTAAAATAGAGAAAAAATGGAAATTGTATATGCAACACAACAAAGTCTCCACATATTCTACATTTTGAAGTATTGTCATGTGTCCAGCCTCTCCTGTCCTCTCCTCTCAGCTCTGTGTAAACAGATTTTCAGTGAATATTTGTCACGTGACCGTTGGTCTCGGCAGAATCAATCATGTCTTCACAGTGTCTCTGAGGAGCAGAATTTAATGTTTTTAACAGGATCTGGTTAGTGCAAACGCTTTATTTTAAATGACACATGGAGAATAAAGAGATTTTGACACAAATATCAAACTTTTGGAACCCGTTCAAGGACCGTAGGAAAGTTTAAATTTCGACGATAATGCCTGTTTTTACAGTTTCTTTCCATGATAAACTGTGTATTTTTGGCGATATTTCCAATAAAGCATACATTTCGATGGTGGGGTTCAGATAATTAGATTTCAGTTATTTACCAAGAAGATTGGATTTCTCTTTAACTCATCATGAGACACATTTAGAAAGTTTTAAGTGTCTACAAACCAGTGATTAGCTTTATCTCCCTCTTCATAGACACATTGATGTTCTAAAAATATGCCTGTGTGAGTGTTTGTTTAAAGTCAAATGCATAGCAGCATAAACTCACTGTTGGTTTCTATTTCCAGCACACTTTGAAGACGCAAGTGGAAAACTAATCATCAGAGTGTGCATAAAGAGATCTCTGCAATTAAATTCTGTTCATTAATGCAACATTTATAAGCACGTCACAAACGATTTAGGCATCTCCACGTTCACACAGAAAGGTGAGGCGGGCGTTGTTTTTCATACAGAAAGCTAGGTCACCTGCAGGAAGCAGCACAGAGCCGTATGTGTCTGTAGCTTTGTTTTTTCTCTCACTGTTACATGCATGACAAACCCAGCTTGACATCTGGGAAGGTAAATGTGCCGTGAACGCTCTCTACAACTCCTGAGTGGCACATGATGAAACTCCCTCGCGTCTCCTGGAAGAAGTGTGCCGTTTGGGGTGCAGGAGAAACACAACAAGCAGAAAGGTTTCTGAATGACTTTCTTCATGGTGCAAGAAGCTTTAGCGAGCAAGTGCCCCATTTCATTATTTCTCCTCCTCTGCACTTTTCCCGAGGATTTGTCGCTCAAACACACACAGACGACACGACAAAGTGTGTCAGCAGCAGAACATCACACCCGTATGTGTCTGATCTCGGTCCAAAGTGGGCATTAATCTGCTGCCATCCTTCACTCTTCTGGTTTAAGGCTTTGCACCAGATTTTGGAAGCCGGCTGCAGGGATTTGATCCCATTCAGCCGCAGCAGCATTAGTGAGTCCAGCACTGATGCTGGCTGATAGAAGGCCTGCAGGGCGACGCTCCAGATCTGAGCAAATGTGCTGGACGAGGTTGACGTCAGAGCTCCGGGAAGGCTGGTCAAGACACAAAATGACTAAAAAGACACAAAATGACAAACAAATACACAGAATTACCAAAAAAAAGACACAATATGACAGAAAAACACTAAATTACTTTAAAAAAAACCCACAATGACCAAAAAAAGACACAGAATTACCAAAAAAAGACACAAAATTCCTTAAAAAAAAAAAGACACAAAATTATTTTAAAAACACACAAAATTACCAAAAAAGACACAAAATTATTGTAAAAAAAGACACAAAATTACCAAAAAAAAGACACACAATCACAAAAAAAAGACACAAAATTACCAAAAAAAGTAACTAAAGGGACCTTCCACACACAACACGGTAAAGTGCCATTCATATAAAATTCACATTAAACTTTCATATCAAGGTGGGGGCCACAAAATATCATCACGAGGGCCACAATTGTATATATTTCAAAGGTTTTCTTGATAATAATAATAATAATAATAATAACAATAATACATTACATTTTTATAGTGCTTTTAAAGGTACTCAAAGTCGCTTAACACAACAGGAAATTAGACACACACAAACACAAAAAGCAGAAGAAAACAGAACTAAAAAGAGATGAGAGATTTGAGTTCAGGTCTTGTAAGCTATTTTGAAAAAGGAGGGTTTTGAGTTGGTTTTTGAAGGCGTGGAGGGAGTCGGAATTGTGATAATGATTTTGGTAATTATCAAGACCATGGAAATGTCTCTATTTTTGTTGTTATCATTATATTTGTCCAAACAAATGTACCTTTAGTTAAACCAGGCAAACTGTTGTCAGGGACAGTTTGTACGATTTCCTACGAAAAGTAATACTTGAAATTTTAGGTAATCCACAAAAATTGTCTACTGATGAAGCAACATTATGTCAAAAGCCACATTAAGTTGCAAGAAAAAGTAAGGGAACCCTTTGAAATTACCTAGCTTTCTGCATTAATTTGTCATAAAATGTGATCTGCTTACTTTTTCTACCAGCATTATGAATGTTTCATGGATATATTCAATAAAAACTGAAATAATAATGAAATGAAATAATTGTTTGCATTGTATCAGGTTGTGTTTGTCTGTACTCAAGACGCAGATCAGATCAAATTTTATAACAAATGAATTCAGAAAACTAGGTCAAAGGGTTCACATTCCTTTTTTCTTACAACTGTATGTCGCCTATTGGGTGAAAAAAAACAAGTGATGGGTCCTGTTGTTTAAAGTTATGTTAGGTAATAGAAGTTGTTTTTTTTTTAGACCTAATCCTTTTCTTTTTTCCTAATTTGGTGTCTGAATCTTAACATTTTACAGAAAACAGCAACTGTGACATTTACAACAACGATCTTCACTTGTCACGTTTCATTGGATATCATGTGAATCTGTTTTTAATTTGTTTTTAAAGATGTTTAATATTTTATACTTTGTTAGGTGATCTTGGGTGACATGAAAGGCACATTTAAATTAAATATAATATTATTGTTATTTATCATGCTGGTTTCAAGTCCTATGGACCTAGGAATAGTTTGAATAAAATTATTTTTGCTGAACAGTTGAGACATTTTAATTTTAATTCAGTTTTATAAACTGGAATCAAAATGTTTCTACCCATGTAATTACATTGATGAAGTGTCAATTGTTCAGTTCAGTTGCTTTGTTTTTCCAATCATCCATGCTCATTTTCTCTCTACTATCTACTTCTCTGCAGCATAAAACAACGTCTGCCAGTAAACACATCCAGGCAGAAATTTATGTATTTCAAAAATCATCATTCAGACACCAAACAAGCAGGTGAGGGGAAGGTCTTTTATTGTGTGGAGCCGGCAGCATGAGGAGGAGGTGGCAGGAGTTTGGAGTCCAGGTGGAGGCTGGGATGAGAGAGTCCCGGGGCAGAGAGCTGGCGGGGCGGCTTGGCCGACTGCTGAGGCAGTAAGCAGGCAGTAAGCAGGCAGGTAATCCTGCAGAGGCGGGAAACAGGTGTACGGCAGGCAGGCAGGCAGGCCAACAAGCTCAGCGGGGGACTAGACAGGCGGCAGAGAGACTCTATCAATCAGTCAATCAGTCGTCAGTCAGACTTTATTTGTAGAGCACTTTTCATACAAGAGAGATGCAACACGAAGCGCTTTACATAAAAAAAGGAGAAAATAACAACAATAATAAAAATAATAATGAAAAAATAACGAAACATAGAAACAAGTAAACACCCTCCACTCATCCCACATTCATCCCACCCATCCTATTAAAAACAAACTGAGGAAGCGCCATCTCAACATGGAGCAGTGAGGAAACACTGGAGGCATCTTAGAAATTAATTAGATAAAAAAAAGTAAAAAAAATAAAATATATATATAGAAAATATATAATAAAAAAGTAAAAGTCAATAATAACAATGGAAAGTTAAAAAATAAATAAATAAATTTGAAAAAATAATAATAAATGATTAACAAATATAGAGCATGATAATATATATATATATATATATATATATATATATATATATAGTGAGGAAACACTGGAGGCAGGTTAGAAATTAATTAGAATAAATAAATAATAAATAAATAAAATAAAATAAGATATATATATATAATAAAAATTAATAATTAATTAAAAAATAAATACAATTAAATTAAATTTAAAAAAGCTATATAAAAAAGATAAAGCAATGAATAAATAATTAAGAAATAGAGCATGATAATATATATAGACTAATAAATAATAGCAAATAAATAAATAAATAAAGACTTGTGTTGAGCTGAACGACTCGGCGGGGACAAACTGTCTCTGCACGAGCTAATGACTGGATGATCCCCGATGATGGACAGGTGGGCAGAGAGAGTGTTTTGAAATCACATATATTTTACATTCAGACTAAATATGATGTAAAATTGAGTATGTAGTTAACCCTTTATCGGGCGATGAACTATATTTGGTAACTTCGAAGAGAAGAAGAAGAAGAGGAAGCAGAAAAAAAGTTGCAGATTTAAGAGATTTAAAGTGGCAAATCTGTGCGAAAAAAGTTGCAGATTTACAAGAAAAAAGTGGAGAAAAAAAGCTACTTTTTCTCGCAGATTCACCACTTTTATCTCGTAAACTTTTTTCGTAAAATATTATGCCCCTTCCCCAAGTCTGTATGTCTTTTTTCTTCTTTTTAACACATTCCACAGTCAGACACATTCTTGCAGTATGTAATATCCTTCAGTATTCTCTAGGGTTGAAATTTGGAATTAGGGTTAATTTACACTGCATAATATGTGATCATGTTTACATGAAAAATGCATTTGGAGAATTCCTGCAATGTGAGCATGCTGCACGTCCTTTTAAGATTTTTTTGATTGTGCACTACAGTGATTATAGAACAAATTAAACATGAATGCGAAGCCATATGGAGCCAAATAACTACAAACAAAATTACCAAACAAACAAAATTAAATCAGAGGAGATAAAAAGTAATTATGACAAAGGCATATGAAAGAGAAATGATCAAAACAGCATCAAAAACAAAAAAAAAACAAAAAAAACACACAAATAAACTGAAAAAAAAAGCAAATCAGAGCTCAAGCAAAACTGCCCATTCAAGTGTGTGTGTGTGTGTGTGTGTGTGTGTGTGTGTGTGTGTTGTGTGTGTGTGTGTGTGTGTGTGTGTGCACACATGTGAACATACTGTACATATTTAAATTTCCCAAAATCACAAAGAATTTGGGCAGAAATGCTGTTAATATGCCACTTTATTACGTTACAATATTTTTTTCAGGTGAGAGAGAAACCTTTGAGATTCCCAATATGTGGACAGTTTATCCAAATAAATTGGACTGTCAATCACATGCAGTCACACTGTGATGCAGTTACATTAAACTTTATTGTTTATTTAGTAGAAAGCATGCCGAATATGCTGATTAAGTGCATGAGATTCTGTGTAAAACTGAAAACGCCAGTTTAAACATATCGATATATACTGTCTTTGTCCAGTTTTCAATTGAATATACAATAATAGAAAAAAACTATTAGACCAACCTTTTTCTTCAATGTCTTGTTCATTTTAATGCCTGGTACAACTAAAGGTACATTTGTTTGGACAAACGTAATGATAACAACAAAAATAGCTGATAAGAGTTTAATTCAAGAGCTGATATTTAGACATTTTCCATGGTTTTGTTGATAAAGATTTTGGTTATCATCAAGGCAACCATGGAAAATGTCTGTATGTCACAAAGAAAACGCAAATGATCATGATTTGTTAATTTTACAGACAATGTGCCAACTTTTTTGGATCAGGCTTGTATGTAGAAGGCAGTAGGATGCTATTTTGAACCCAGTCAGAGAGAGAGAGAACAAACCCATCACACACACTAAAAAGGCTGAAAATAATCCAAACACATTCCAGCAGGCAGGACGGACCATGACAGCATGTACAACAAATCTGTGCTATAGAAACATGTTTTGCAGCAGACAGGGAAACATGCATCACTGTCTCTGCTCTCAGTGACCACAGGGATACGCTCGCTGTGTTGTTCCTCCAGCTAATGACAGAAACAGAGTTTGTGATATATCTGTCCACATTTAGACTGTAAATGACCTGTAAGCCAAGGCAGTCTTATTCATTTGATTAGTTTTTATATCAGAAACAGGGATATCTTACATCTAATTGCCCAAAAATAACATGGATAGTTCACTACTTTCATAGAATTTTGGATGTTTTCTGTGGTCGCCCAGGATCAAAAATGACAATGAGGGCAAAGTTACATTACATTACATTACATTACATGTCATTTAGCTGATGCTTTTGTCCAAAGCGACTTAGATTAAGTGCATTCAACCTGAAGGTACTAGCCTTAGACCACAGTTTTCTTTTTTTCTAGTTGCTTTGCAACCACTCAAAGCGTTTTACACTACAGACTGTGCTCATTCACCCGTTCACACAAACATTCATACTGGTGGCAGAGGCTACCATAAACAGTGCCACCTGCCACCATTGGGAATTCATTCACACACCGATGAACGCAGCATCAGGAGCAATTTGGGGTTCAGTATCTTGCTCAAGGATACTTCGACATGTAGGCTGCCATGGTCGGTCCCAAAAGAAAAACCTGGACCAGAGAAAAGTCTGGAAGTGTTTTTGAGGCGAGTTGAGCATTAGCATCAGTTAGCCGCTACCCTTCGCTAATGAATTTCACCGCTTTCCCGCATTTCACAACAAAGAAATAAGAGTTAGCAGAACTATTGTCCCTTGTTATGAACCCCAACTTAAAGATATAAGTAACAACAACTCACCAACTTGTTTTTGAGCAGACAACTTCCTTTGTTGTGCTAACTTACATTATTGCCCTAAATGTCAATAATTTATGTTTCCAAGTTCTACCAACTTAAATCACTGTTTTAGGCCAAAAAATACAAGTTGGCTTCTGAGGGAAGCTGATGGCTGAACGCTCGACGTTGCTTCATTTTTATGTCTTTATGTCTTTCATGGACTCTAGAGGTTTAACTCAAAGGCATTTAACAAAGACTGCCATGCAGGAGTTTGGTTACTTCACCAAAACAAGACAGTAGTCCTTCTTAAACTTTGTCAGACCGTCGTTGTTGACAGAATAAAGTGTCAGAGAGATAATGTGCCATTAACACGCTGACATTCAGCTTCTCCTGGTTGAGAGTTGTTGGTGGCAGCAGGAGGGTCAGCGGCTCCCAGCACACTCATCAAACCACTCACGTCAAGCCATAAAATGGGGACAACTCTCCGGCTTTTAAGAGGAAAACCCACTCAGGAATGCTTTGCAATCCATTTAATGTAATGACTACGACACACACACACACACACAATGTTATATGAGGGTAATTCTACGGAGGCTAAACGAGCCCACTCACGGGGCGCAGTAAGAAAAAGTCTTGATTGCAGTGAGATGTTGGTATCGCCTCGGGGTACATAATCTACACAGCCAGCACAGATGGTTGATAGTGAGGCGTCATTTCAACAGTTTAATAATGAGAGCACAACCGATCACTCGTACCACATCAGAGCAACACGTGCGTTTAGTGCAAATTCCACCAGAAAACAAAGATGTGTTCTTGTCCTGCGAGTTTAAAACGCCGTCTTAATGAGGTGACCTTGAGTCGGCATCAAAGGGTCTGCAGCAATTGACCACTCCTGTTTTATCTCCGTCTTTGATCGGCTGCCATCGATCTCAGCTGCCTGTTAAATGAGCAGGAGACACCATTTATTCTGTGGCCTCTTTCATGGGATATAGATCAATCATCTGGGGTCGTCTGAGACGGCCTCCCGGTGAGATCTGATCGAGGAGATACAGAGGAAAAGTGATGCTGCTCACGGACGGGAAAGACTTTCCTTCCGAAGGTGATGTGGTTCACATGGTGTCTTTTAGTCCGACTGAAAACTGAACAAGAGATTTTTATGCAACTAGAGGGATTTTAGTTCATCAAAGTTAACTTTTACACACAGTGAAAGGGTAGAAAGTTCTAAGATGAGAACACACATGGCACTGCGGTAGCCCCACCTTGAAGTATACCCTGCTTTATCGTCTATTTTGCTCTAAATGGACCATAATTTATAAAATGAACATCATGCTGTACTGAAGAAGACCAGAAACTAATGATGAGAATGTTTACTGAAAGATTAAATCAAGTGAGAAGTAGCGTCATATTTCTATTGACTTGTCTATTCACATAGTGTCTTTTAGTCCGACTTGTAGAACCTGATAATGTAATAAAATTCCCGATAATGTAATAACCCCGATAATGTCATAAAAATCTGCACTTGAGTCCATTGAAAATGTAATAAAACCTGATAATGTAATAACTTCGTGATAATGTAATAAAGTGCATTTCCCAATTATGTAATACACTTTTTTACCAATAATGTAATAAAGTATAACATTAATGGGAGGTTATTACATTATCAGGTTAGCCTTCATTTAGCAAGTCCTGATAATGTAATAATTCCCCAATATTGTAATAATTTAACAGCAGACCACCCATTACTATGGTTCAAGTGATGATACTGTGTATCAACTCTAGCTCAAGAGCTCTAGCGCCACCAACAGGTCAAAGTTGAATGTTTATTAACTTTTGACCCGTTCATCCGTTTTTCACAAACAAGATATCCATGACAACCGAATGCATTCAACAGCTTCTTGAAATCTAAAGGTGCTTGGTGTTATACTTTATTACATTATTGGTAAAAAGTGTAATACATTATTGCAATCTCATTGTTTTTGCAAGAAAGTTGATTTGTTACAGTAAAATAAGTAACAGCAATTACTTTTGCTTTGCAAAATGTCACTAAAAAACTAGTACGCTTTGAAGGAATTGCTTTGAAGTGTAGCACAGTTGAGCTATTCTTGAGAAAAACGTCTCAACTCATTTGTAAATATATGTAATTTTGTACAATGTAGAGTGTTTATTTGTTTTCCCCCCGATCCCCAAGACCTAAAAATATAACATTCAGTTGAAAAAGACCATTGCATTTATGTTTTTGTGTGTGGTTTTACTATATTTCTGTAAAATTAAATTTTCGCTTTATTTGTTCCTTTGTCTTCAGGGTATATAACTTTTTGCACATTCATGTGACATATGACAGAACCATTTATTCTGGTAGCACTGGCAGTCCTGAAAAAATGGTTTATATTACTTTATTCTGCATCAATGGGTTGAAGAAATACATGCATTTAACAAAAAAACAGGCGGAAATAAACAGGAAAATTTTTTTTTGGCAAAACCATAATACCTATCATTGATCCGACTTCACTTTGAGCGTCCTGGGTTCTTCCTGAACGTCTACATATGTTTTTTTTTAAAGAAAAATGAAAAAATAGCTTTGTTAGAGCGATCTAAAAAAAATGTTACATCTCCCTTTTTTCCGAAATCTTCCTGCGTTTTTAATATGGGAGCCATTGAGGCTGTTGGTGCATGTTGCTGGCACATCTTTGCATCCTACGCCCAAACTATAACTCTGACAGCTTTACCAGAGGATTGTGAGGGAGAAGACAAACTTTCCTACGTTTCTATGTATAAATTATTTCTGTAGAGTGGAATTTGCGGCCTGGAGCGCAGTTTTCAAATTTATTTTTTAAAACATTTTTCTCTCCCTCTACACCCTGGTGATGATGTCACACACTGTGACACAAACATTCCGTGCAATACACACCCATTATAATACAAAAATGATCATGGTCATTGAACAGGGATTGATAAAAAACTATATGACCTATCGAAACGTGGATTAATACACCGATACACAAGACTTGTGTCTACTGTTTAAAGTTTAAATGGAGTCTCCAGGTGAAATTATGCCGGAGAAGTAGAGGTTTAAAAATCTCCAATTATTGTTCTTTTTCGCCCATTTTTTTCGGCCGTCCCATTCATTTCAATGCAAAATTTTGTGCTTCGCCCCGTGGCCCTAATAAAACTGCAAAACTGCAACACAGTCTATTTACATATAAATTAAAAATAGTAATAGTTTTCAAAGCCTCTAATTAATTAGATTATTTTTTTAATCGAGTCCCAGCCCTAATATAAACTTATTATTAGAATTATTAACATACATAAATTGTTATTATCTTACACACACATAAGTACACTTACACCCATGTTACAGTGTAATATGCTACATGCAACAGTTTGTAACCGCCTTTAAATGAAGCAAAACAAACATCAAGCCTTTACTGCCTCATATGATGTCAGTATCTGTGTGTGAGTGTAGCAGTGTGTGTGTGTGTGTGTGTGTGTGTGTGTGTGTGTGTGTGTGTGTGTGCACAGAGTGTTACGGTATCCGTCAAAGCCAGCAGACGTGTGAATGTGACCGTGCAGGTGTCTGCACGGAGCTGATAGTGCTCTCAGCTTGAGCCTGCGACAAAAACACGAGCAGCTTTTAAACTTTGATTCAGAGGAAGTGAGTCCCACTATTATCTAAAACCCAGAAGCACGCTTCGCCACTCACACACACCCTCATCACATCCTGCCAATCGACAGGTCGAACTTTTCAAAGAGGCTCCCCACGCAGATGCGCTTTTCCCCTTCCCCTTTCTTCTCTGACTCACCGCTTTCTAGTCCACTGGAATTAGAGAGAAAACAGATCTTTAAAGAACGTTCTGTTCTCTAAATGATTTGAAAAAACGGCAACAAAACACCGGCAGGTATGGCTGAACCCGGGTGGCATTATCTGTCGGTGTCACAGAGAGCATCGGCGGCACTGCGAGGCTGTCACATGAAAACCTTGCGTGTTCACAAAGTGTCTGAAATGCAGGAATGGAGAGAAAAAACAGGCTTCATTTCACAGGAACAGCCACGCAGTTTGGAAACTCCACTGTGAGCTTCGAAAGGGTTTCATGGTTCACGGATCATGAAACTTGCTCAACCTATAAAAGACCTCGTAAACCTTTTAAATTAGATTGCTTAGTTTGCACATGAAATGATGCAGAACCTCATGCTTGGGTAGGAATTTCAGTTTTTGCACGCACATGCAGCATTAACCCTGTAAGACCCAGTGTTGCAGAATTACAACAATTGTGGTTATCCCCAAAAAACCTAAATTTTTTTTTTTTTTGGTTCAACCACATTAACATGATCATTGAAATACAGTGAAAGGGTCAAAAGTTATGAGACCAAATCTGTAAACGTCCTCTTTTTCTATCTATATAATGTTATATATGACTTTATTGACTCGTTGCCGTGGATACGCATTGCTCTGCTTCTCTCCTGATGACGGCTCTCCTTGTCAGTGACCTGTCAATCAAAGCTAGCCACGCCCCAAATCATTTCATCATTTTACTAGTGATTGAGACCATAGTGTTCATTGGGTCCTATTGTTTGTACTCACAATGCAATTGGATCCAACATTTGTATATAAGGCCCGCCCTCAGGTCAAGAAGTCACACAACCTCAAATTTTTTGATCGAGCAACATCCCTTTAATTTACTGGACTGGATTCATCTGATTCAAGTAAGTAAAATGCTTTGAATTTTTTTTTTTTACAGTGTTTATTACAGTGTCTAGAACATGAACATATGTAGTTATTGTGGAAAATATGCCCTACATTTTTATTTAGAGCTTGTTTTATAACGTAAAAACTTACTAAAACATAACATTTTTGAAAACATGTGAATCCATTTTCACTCCCAAAGGCCTCCTACAACAACATCTGAATGGTTGAAATATATATATATATTTTTTGCGTTTTTCTATATTTGGGTTTTACAGGGTTAAAGCACTGAGTTCCCTCACACTCCCTGATCATCTCATGTCTGCTTGACTGTAGATTTTTAATTAGTTCTGCTCTTTTTTGATTTACCCGGATCAGGGGAAAAGTTTGATCTTTTAAAGAAGATTTAAAGGGAAACATTAAAGATAAGGGTTATGGTGTTTCTCCACTGTAGCGGTGAGTGGCTGTACCCAGGAATCCACGGGTGGTCTCCACATTACAGAGTCTGTTTTCTGCTTCTCCCAGGCTGCCCATGGAGCGCCTCATTAACCGGATCGAGGCAGAAATTCAGTGGATTCTGGTTAAAAAAAAACACAAAAAAAAAACAGGAGCATTGTTAGCAAGGTGTTTGCAGTCGCCATCAAACCTGCGTCCCGGTGAGTCCACGTACCTGGCCGAGACAAACCAGAAAAATAATTCCTGAGGAAAAAAGGGGAAAGAAATCCGTAGCAGGGCTGTCAGGCCGGCGTCAGGCGTCAGATTATTGGGTTGTCAGCATGAAAATAATATGGCTTGGATCAGGTGCTGCTTGTTTTTCCTCGAGCTGGGCTGTGCAGTCCTCCTGTGCTCTGATCTCTGAGTCTCATGTTATATAAGGATGAAGTAGAGGGTTGTTTTTGTTGCAGGATGGAAGAATTAGAACATTGGTTTTCAGAATGTATTGACAGGAATCATTTAGAAATCTATATTCTAAATCTGGAGCCTTAATGCATTCAGGCAAGACTCTGAACAAGACAAGTGCAGCTCCAAACCACTTTTCTTATTTACTTTCAGAACATAATTACTGAGTATTTACTGTGTATAAACCTTCTGCATCATCCTCATCCTCATAATCAGAATTATTTTCATGGCTAAGTGGGTTTTCACATACAAGGACTTTGTTTTGGTGTATTGATGCAAAAGTACTTAATATAAATAAAAATTAAGGAAACAAGTACTTCAAGTGAAAAAACAGCAGCATGAAGAGAAAATATGAAGAATGGGAAAAAATATATATAAACAGTAAAAACCTTCTATTGAGCCTTGAACCTTCTGGCTCATATGCTGCACAGAGGATTGTGGTCAGAAAAACAAACAAAAAAATAGCTGCTATGAATTCTGCAAAATGCAACAAGATGTAGTAGGACATACTGGTATTTATAATGTAATATACTAGTATAATAGTATGGGTATGTAATGCACAGTAAGAATCTACTGCCTCGGTCAGAATCAGAAAGCCTTTATTGTCATTGCACAGGGCAGTGCAACGAAATTTGCCATCAACTCGTCCAAAACGTATAAAAACACACAAACAATATAGGTGAACAGGACAGGAGAACAGAGATGAAGAAAAACAAATACAGCACAACTTGAGGGGAGGAAAGGAGGAAAAAACAATGAAAAAAGCATAGTCAGGCAGATCTGTTAAGTTATACAGAAGAATAGATACTCTTGGAGTCAACATCATCCTCAATATTTGAATTTTTTTAACTGCTAAGTCGGTTTTCACATACAAGGACTTTGTTTTGGTGTATTGATGCAAAAGTACTTAATATACTAGTATAATAGTATGGGTATGTAATGCACAGTAAGAATCTACTGCCTCCGTCAGAATCAGAAAGCCTTTATTGTCATTGCACAGGGTAGTACAATGAAATTTGCCATCAACCCGTCCAAATGGTATAAAAACACACAAACAATAAGACAGAGGTGAACAGGACAGGAAGACAGAGATGAAGAAAAACAAATACAGCACAACGTGAGGGGAGGAAAGGAGGAAAAAACAATGGAAAAAACCTCAGTAACATAAGCATAATACACTTCACAAACATAGAATAACATAGAACATAACATAGAAGAATAGATACTCTTGGAGTCAACATCAACAAGACAATATTTTGCAATTTTTCTAATTTGTAATTTAAAGAAACAGTCAGTCGTAGTCCTTATATAAAGATTGATGACCTGATGGCTCTCCGCAAGTGAAGCCAAAACATCTGGATCGCCCCCTGGTGGCCGGCTGCAGTACGGGTCATAAGCCCCGCCCCCTCCATATTAGTGGATGGGACATGAGTCAAACTAAAATCTCGACGAAAAGGGCAAATACATGTTTCCAATGATGGTTGGTGCCATTTTAGGTCGTTCTTATCACACTGTTGTTAGTTCAAGATCAGTTTGATTTTAATTCGTTATTTGAGTCTATAAAAACCGGGCTGTGACGTCATGATTTATGGCCGCTGTTGACTCGTGATTGGTCAGGAACTCGATACTGCAGCTCCACTCTTTGTCACTACTGGCTCCAGCAACATCTCACACTCAGAGCACTCAAAGTCCTGTCTGAACGTTAGCCTGTTACGGCACGTCCAAGATTTGAAAACAATAAAACTTTGGCATAGAGCTAAACCAAATACATCACCGGAAAGGTCTTGGCCTGGAGAGTAACATATATCAATGTGAAGGTTCTGTAATATTCTTGCTTTGAGATATTGACCTTTAAACCTTAACCTTGGGGCATATTTGAACGCTTGTAACTAAGGGACAAAAAGGGTTACAGACATGAGACCTACTGTTATAGAAAGTGTTGAGATGGATTATAATGTGAGCTCCAGATGACGTCACCAGATGAAGATGTCAGCCCCTGTATCTGGATATTTTTGCTTCACTATTGTACCACCATATTTATTGTGATGTGAAAAGTTGCTATTGTTGTTATTGATGTAATATGATTGTAAAGCTATTGAGCTCCCCATAATGGAACTATCTAAAGACACATCAGATCTGAATTAAGTTATTTAGATATACAGGGCATTTGCAGAGGCATTCAGAATCTGCACTATTTCAGCGTTAGAGGCCAAAGGTCAAATTCTGTTGTCCTCAGTGTCATGAAAACATGATTGGTAGATAGATGGCAGTCTTAGCTTTACAATGATGTATGACTTCATGAGGTTATGTGTCAGACTCCTTGTGTGAAATGTGGAAAAATTGTCGTGGTGGACGGATGAAAAAAGGAGCGATAGCAGATAGAAAGCTACAACTGCTGCAGTGCTATCATGTATTCTCCAACTGTAGAGACATAGAGCTTTAATTGTTCCCCTAAATCTAGTCAGAATGCTAATGACATATGCAAAAAAATTAAGTAGTTTAAATGTGCTGCTGTGTGTTAAACACCTTGTTGTGTATGCAAACACTCTGCAGGTTTAGATGCATGTTGCTGCTAATCAGGTAACACCTCCGACACACCCACCAAACGAGAGACAACGTTCCTAAAAACGTGTTGCATAATGTTTTCACCCTTCCAAGAAGCTGAAAACTGAAAACAATACGTGCTGTTTTCACACTGAACATGCTCCTGCTGGCAATCCAGCTGATAATCAGTACAATTCATCCTGAGGGGGTATACAGTCATGTAAAAAAAATATTAGACCATTGTTTTCTCCAATTTCTTGTTCATTTTAATGCCTGGTACAGCTAAAGGTACATTTGTTTGGACAAATATAATGATAACAAGAAAAAATATTGATAATAACCAAAATCATTATCAAGAAAACTATGGAAAATGTCTAGATATCATCTTAAATTAAACTCTTATCTGCTATGTTTGTTGTTATCATATAATAATTTTTTCCATGACTGTAAATGTCTGCACTGAATAAAAGGACAAATAATTTTAAACCACAAATGTTGACGTGATTATAGTTGTGTTTCCATTAAAAATTCGGAAGTTTGCATGAGAAAAGCTTGATGGAAACACCACAATTCAATATAACTTTTTTAGTTTTATGAATAAACGTTTTTACATTTGCTTGGGGTGGTTTTTGTCTTTCTCGAAAAAATCTTAGTGTGCAATTTGATACATTTTCCATATATCTGATACATATTCCATATATTTGATACATTTTCCATCTATTTGACACATATTCCATATATTTGATACATATTCCATATATTTGACACATATTCCATATAATTGATACATTTCCCTATATTTGATACATATTCCATACATAAATTCCATATTCCACAGAGTTTAGTTTGCATTTCCAGTTATTATAGTATTTTAGTCTAGTCATTTTCCATGTTGTTTTATTTGTGTTTGCTGTAATATAATGTTGGCTGTTGCCTCTTAATTTGAAGCCAAATCAACAAAATCACCAAGACTTTAATTTGGAATGTAATCTGTTTCTTTTTTTATTCTGTTTTTTCCAGTTTTTTTTTTCAGACCTCAGCAGGAACTCACTTGGCAATCAAAACAACAAAGCTGTGCAATAATTTGTTCTAATTTTGAGCGTGTCAATCACTTTGGGGAAAAACTAGGTTTTACAGCATCTCAAACACTTAATAATCAGCTTGTTTAACACACACACACACACACATACACACTCTTGAGACGCAGCAGCAGTGGTACATGTTACTCCGTGTTACAGTACGGTCTTATGGGAGGTCTTTCACTGTAATATGAATAGCTGTGACCTTTTATAGAAGCCCAGGCACTAAATCACTGTCTGCGCTCCGTGTTTCTATATAAGCTAAGATAAAGTGGACAGCTCTGCCTCGGGATCTGCCTCAGCAGCTCTGGAGACCGCTCTCATTAATTGCTGGGGCAGCAGACAGTCACCTCAAATCAGCTGATTAAACTAATTGAAAGCATGAGACTCCGTAACAAAGACAAGAGTCTTTTTGTGTGTCAAGCAAGTGTCTTCGGGAGCATTTTAGATCATCCATTTTCTCACTGATGTCGAGCTGAAATCTACTTTAACCCTTTATCAGGCGAAGAACTATATTTAATAATTCATATATTTATAAAATGGGGTCCCCATGTCTCTCTGTTTTGGTCGTAGAACCACATGGACTTGTACGAGAAGAATTTACTAGATTAAAGCGCCAAATCTACAAGAAAAATATGTGCAGGTTTAAGAGATTTAAAGTGGCAAATCTGCTCGAAAAAATTGCAGATTTAAGGGATTTAAAGTGGCAAATCTGCACGAAAAAAGTTGCAGATTTAAGAGATTTAAAGTGGCAAATCTGCACGAAAAAAGTTGCAGATTTAAGAGATTTGAAGTGGCAAATCTGCATGAAAAAAGTTGCAGATTTAAGAGATTTAAAGTGGCAAATCTGCATGAAAAAAGTCACAGTTTTACGAGATTTAAAGTGGCAAATCTGCACGAAAAAAGTTGCAGATTTAAGGGATTTAAAGTGGCAAATCTGCATGAAAAGAGTTGCAGATTTAAGAGATTTAAAGTGGCAAATCTGCACGAAAAAAGTTGCAGATTTAAGAGATTTAAAGTGGCAAATCTGCACGAAAAAAGTTGCAGATTTAAAAGATTTAAAGTGGCAAATCTGCACGAAAAAAGTTGCAGATTTAAGAGATTTAAAGTGGCAAATCTGCTCGAAAAAAGTTGCAGATTTACGAGACAAAAGTGGGGAAAAAACAACTTTTTTCTCGCAGATTCACCACTTTAAATCTCATAAATCTGCACATTTTTTTCTCGTAGATTTGACACTTTAATCTTGTAAACTTTTTTCTCAAAATATTACCCCCCTCCCCCGGGTCCATATGTTTTTTTTTTAATACACATTCTGACTGTATGTAATATCCTCCAATATTCTCTAGGGTTGAAATTTGGAATTTGCAAGTATTTCACTGAGTGCCCTATTAAGGTTTAAATCCCTGCAGCTGAAAAACACCACGTTCAGGAACAGCCTGGAGTTTCATGAACACCTGGACTGTTATTATCTCATGTGTTTTATTGCTTGTTTTTAAAATGTGTGCCCTGAAAAGCTGTGTTGAGATGTAGTGGATTATCCTGATAGAATTAAGTAAATTTAATTTCTTCATACACAGTGTCTCCACAGCATGTTTTGTGGATTTACCAGCATTATGAACAGTTTTCATAGGTGAAAAACAAGAAAGAAATAAAAAATAGTTTTTAATTGTAATTTCTCACAGTTGAAACACCAAAATAAAGTTCCAATAATCTCTCAGACTGTATAATAAATGTTTCCCAAAGATGCTTTCTGTCATTTTGAGTTATTCTTATCACCCTGATGTTTGTCCAAGTGTTCATTTTCTTCTGCTTTCACATACACAATACGGGTGTTACAACTCAATTTATCAATATATATTATTATAATGTCAACGAGATAATATTTTGCAATTTTGTCATCTAATTTTAAAGAAACAGTCAGTCGTAGTTCGAATATGAAAATTGACGACCTGATAGCTCTCCGCAAGTGAGGCCAAAACATCTGGATCGCCCCCTGGTGGCTGGCTGCAGTATAGGTTATAAGCCCCGCCCCCTCCATGTTAGTGGATGGGACATGAGGCAAACTAAAAACTCAAAGTAGAGGTCGAATACATTTTACCGAATGATGGTTTCTGTGATTTGAGCTTCAGACATTATTGACATAGTCATTTTCATATCTCTGTCTAGTTTAGTTTTAATGTTATTTAATTTGTTAAAGTTCTTATTTATTATTGTTGTTTTATTTATTTATTTAGGTTGGTTTTGTGATTTTTCTTTTTTTCTTTTTTACTGTGTTTGTCCATTGGTGACTTATGTTGTGTTTTGTTTAAATTAATTAATAAAAAATGAAAATAAATACACACACACACACACACACACACACACACACACATATATATTCATTTATTCAATGCTCTTGGATTATTGCTATGAGCTGCACCATGTTCATGAGAATCACCCATTTGCATGCAAACTAAATCCCTCTTTAGGTACGTGACGTGTGCTGTAACATTCATTAAATGTGATTTCCAGACAAAGTGTGATGCTAATTTGACAGTCCTGTGTGCATTAGTGAGGCTTTGTGTGGCCACCGCTGAGCTTCAGACATCATTGACACAGTCATTTTCATATCTCTGTCCCAGGATGACAAGCTGACCGGGGCTTATTAGTCACGTGGTTCATATTGGATTTTTGGAAATTGCAGCGAGTTAAATAGCCACTACTGAGCAGCAGCCTAAGTAGAGATCACTTTCAGAAAGATTTCTTAGAAAGTGCAATGTTCACTTGATGACTCCATTGTTCGGCGAGGCCAGTCAACTTGAAACCCACTGCAGCACAAAGCCGTGCAATTTCAGCTTCGATTACAGCCGAATTTTAAGGAGTCGCTGGAAGAAACGGCTTTCATTACAAGTAGTTAGCCTTGATGGGCGTCTTCAATCGACTCTTAAAAACAGCCGTAATGCCGCCATTGGAACACACGCTGCAGCACAAGAGCACTTGAGGAGAAAGGGAATATCTGGGCTGCTTTACAAACAGAAATGGGGCCTGTTAGCAGTGCACTCCACCTGAAATTAGGCCAAAAACTCATGCATTTCTCTCAGCTGGGAGCGGTTGAAGAGATGCGCTTCGGGACCGTTTTCAGCAACTGCGCGGCGCGCGCTATTTGCCGTATTTTAGCAGCCATTTGAACTGCCTTTTGCATCACAGATGGAAAAACAGGAGTGTTCTCCCCGCTGCTGTCAAGGCCACTTTAAAGCTGGCGACGTTAGCAGATCATGTAAAAAAAACAAACATTTGATGATCTGTCCTCAGAGGGACTGCTTTCAATTATTTTGGCAGCATTTGAAGAAGGAAGCTGCCATGCTGTCTAGTCTCTGCCTGTGCTTAGAGATTGTTCTCACACTGCGTTGTTACACAGCCACCATGGCACATTTGAATTTCAAAGTTTGTTCTTCCCAAGGAAAGTTTCCAGAGTGACTTTCACACACAGAAAAAAGCTGTGGAAAGGTATCTTTTTTTCTCTTTTCTCTTTTTTTTATTATTCACTCAATCAAATCCCCGGAGACATTGTTTGTCTGTGCCAATTTAGAGTGAAGCCCCTCACATATGGTGCTTTAAAGCAGGAGAGAGTGATTCAAACTGATCTGCAATCCAAGAGAAAGAGATTTATGAAATAACACTTCCACGCTGTTCTGATGCAACACACCACCATACATCCATCAATGCACAACACTGGTTTTAGTTTAGTTTATTTGAAAAAGGACAATGCCAATTAGTAACTACATACAGTCAATATTAGACCACCGTTGTTTTCTATAATTTCTTGTTCATTTTAATGCCTGGTACAACTAAAGATACATTTGTTTGGACAAATATAATGATAACCACAAAAATAGCTCATAAGAGTATATAAAAGGAATTATTTTTTTTCCCAAAAGGAAAACAAAAACTATGCAAATGTTCTCATTATTGTGGTTAAAATCTCTAAAACTAAATTTCAAAGACATTCAGCCACTAGTTGAGATATTCAGTCATGGAAAAAATGATTAGACCAGCCATGTTTTCTTCAATTTCTTGTTCATTATAATGCCTGGTACAACTAAAGGTACATTTGTTTGGAAAAATGTAATGATAATAACAAAAATAGGTCATAAGAGTTTAATTTAAGATCTGATATCTAGATATTTTCCATTATTTTCTTCATAATGATTTTGGTTATCATCAAGAAAACCATGGAAAGTGTCTAGATATCAGCTCTTAAATTAAACTATTATCAGCTATTTTTGTTGTTCATTATATTTTTCCAAACGAACATACTTTGTAGTTGTACCAGGCATTAAAATGAACAAGAAATTGAAGAAAACAATGATCTAATAATATCAATTTCCAAGGGAAAGAGATTTATGAAATAACACTTCCACGCCATTCTGATGCAACACACCACCATACATCCATCAATGCACAACACTGGTTTTAGTTTGGTTTATTTGAAAAAGGACAGTGCAAATTAGTAACTACATACAGTCAATGGAAAAAAAATTAGACCACCGTTGTTTTCTATAATTTCTTGTTCATTTTACTGCCTGGTACAAATATAATGATAACCACAAAAATAGCTCATAAGAGTATATAAAATGTTTTTTTTTTTCCAAAAGGAAAACAAAAACTGTGCAAATGTTCTCATTAATGTGGTTAAAATCTCTAAAACTAAATTTCAAAGACATTCAGCCACTAGTTGAGATATTCAGTCATGGAAAAAATGATTAGACCGCCATGTTTTCTTCAATTTCTTGTTCATTATAATGCCTGGTACAACTAAAGGTACATTTGTTTGGAAAAATGTAATGATAATAACAAAAATAGGTCATAAGAGTTTAATTTCAGAGCTGATATCTAGACATTTTCCATGGTTTTCTTCATAATGATTTTGGTTATTATCAAGAAAACCATGGAAAGTGTCTAGATATCAGCTCTTAAATTAAACTATTATCAGCTATTTTTGTTGTTATCATTATATTTTTCCAAACGAACTACTTTGTAGTTGTACCAGGCATTAAAATGAACAAGAAATTGAAGAAAACAATGATCTAATAATTTCAATTTCCAAGGGAAAGAGATTTATGAAATAACACTTCCACGCTCTTGAAGTGAGTGAGGAAAACAAAAAATGTGCAAATGTTCTCATTAATGTGGTTAAAATGTCTAAAACTAAATTTCAAAGACATTCAGCCACTAGTTGAGATATTCAGTCATGGAAAAATTATTAGACCAGCTATGTTTTGTTCAATTTCTTGTTCATTTTAATGCCTGGTACAACTAAAGGTACATTTGTTTGGACAAATATAATGATAACAACAAAATTAGCTCAAAAGAGTTTAATTTAAGAGCTGATATCTAGACATTTTCCATTATTTTCTTGATAATGATTTTGGTTATTATCAAGAAAACCATGGAAAATGTCTATAAGCTCTTAAATTAAACTCTTATGAGCTAATTCTGTGGTTATCATTATATTTTTCCAAACGACCGTACTTTGTAGTTGTACCAGGCATTAAAATGAACAAGAAATTGAAGAAAGTAATGATCTAATAATTTTTATTTCCAAGGGAAAGAGATTTATGAAATAACACTTCCACGCTGTTCTGATGCAGCACACCACCATACATCCATCAATGCACAACACTGGTTTTAGTTTAGTTTGTTTGAAAAAGGACAGTGCAAATTAATGACTACATACAGTCAATGGAAAAAAATATTAGACCGCTGTTGTTTTCTTCTTTAAAATCTCTAAAAAAGTAAATTTCAAAGACATTCAGCCAGTAGTTGAGATATTTAGTCATGGAAAAAATGATTAGACCAGCCAAGTTTTGTTCAATTTCTTGTTTATTTTAATGCCTGGTACAACTAAAGATACATTTGTTTGGACAAATATAATGATAATAACAAAAGTAGCTCATAAGTATATATAAAACAACCAAAAGGAAAACAAAAACTGTGCAAATGTTCTCATTAATGTGGTTAACATCTCTAAAACTAAATTTCAAAGACATTCAGCCACTAGTTGAGATATTCAGTCATGGAAAAATGATTAGACCAGCTATGTTTTCTTCAATTTCTTGTTCATTTTAATGCCTGGTACAACTAAAGGTACATTTGTTTGGACAAATATAATGATAACAACAAAATTAGCTCAAAAGAGTTTAATTTAAGAGCTGATATCTAGACATTTTCCATTATTTTCTTGATAATGATTTTGGTTATTATCAAGAAAACCATGGAAAATGTCTAGATATCAGCTCAAATTAAACTCTTATGACCTATTTTTGTTGTTATCATTATATTTCATATATGTCCAAACAAACTTACCTAGTTGTACCAGGCATTAAAATGAACAAGAAATTGAAGAAAACAAAGATCTAAAAAATGTTTTTCCATGGCTGTATGGCCAAATCTGGTATTTTTCATGTTTTGTTGAATGCTCAAGATGTTGCACAAGGTTAAAAAAATACAACAAAGCAGCAACAAGCACAAACAAGAAGCAGGGCGAGCAGTTTTAAAGGCGTCCTGTAACACAAATACAGCAACAACCACAGCAGGGCATGCAGTTTAAAGACGGAGAGAAGCAAGAGAACACAGACAGACACAAACAGACAGACAGACAGGACTTATAGCTGACAGCAGCAAGACAGATTTTCATGCTGACATGCATGAATCATTTGTTGTTTTAGTCGGTTACTAAAAGATCTAAAAAGGTGTTAAGTTGTCTGCAGAATAGTGGAATCTGCTCTGGTTTTAATAACAATAAAAATGCTGCAAGTAAAAAATCGGAAAAATACCAAATAAATAGAAAATAAATAAGGATTAGTGAAGTAGAAGAAAAAACACACCTAACACTCAAAAAGATAATTAATAATAATAATAATAATAATAATAATAATAATAATAATAATAATTACTATTATTGTTATAATAATAATAATAATGAATAATTAATTATTTATTAATTATGTTTTTGAGTGTTTGGTGGTGTTTTTCTTCTACTCCATAAATCCGTTTTTATTTTCTATTTATTTGATATTCTTCAGATTTGTTACTAGCAGTTACATAGCAGCAAGTGTTTTACAGTGATTCTAGTGACTTGTTGTTCCTCAGGTTCTTTCAACATTAATTCATATTTACTGCTGTATTTGCATTATTATAATATGTTGAATTTATTCACCGAGCTCTGAGCAGTAAAATATGTTAGCGTTCGTTCTTGTGTTGCTCTAAATGATGTTGGAGCGAAATCACAATTTTGTGTATTTATTTCAGGTTATCTAACTTAAATCTGATATTCTGCAGATATTCTGATATGCTGCTCAGACTTTTTATCCAGTGTTTTGAGTGCTTGTTGTGCTTGTCAGTAGTAAATTATTTATAAAATATTTGCTTCATTTTAGTTCAGAGACTTTTTTCTCCCTATAATTTTGTCCAGACATCTTAATATTCTACATGAAGTTTTGAGTTTTAAAGACTTCTCTCTATTCTGCATTCTGTACAGAAGATGCAATGCTCTGTGAATGCCAAACTTTTGATTATAAGTTCTTAAGATTTATTTTTATTCATACAGGTAATCATTGAGACATTCTCAGGACAGACATGTTGAAGACAAGCAGCAATGCAACACAAAGTTATGACAAAGCATGACATTTTTTACAAAACACAGAAGTCCTGTAGTGATAAGCTTTGATTTTAAGTATCAATTAGGGCTGGGCCATATATTGATACAAAAAATATATCGATATTTTTTAAATTGTGATATGGAATTAGACCATATTGCATATATCGATACAGTTCAAGTGTTTTTTCTTTCTTTATATATAAATGCTGGCCTTACTAGGGTTTGTCATATTTAGTTATTTTGTAATGTTCGTAATTCTTTCCTCATATAAATATATTTATTTCAGAAAAATATATTTTTCTGAACTTAATTTTAGTGAGCCCCCCGGCCGTCAGAGCCGTGCGTAAATGGCGTGCTGTTATTCCCAGGTGCCCTGCGCCATAAATAAGCCGTTGATCCCATTCTACTATCATAAAGCTGCTCTGTTTGCGTAGCGTTTACAGTAATAAGACAAGAGAAGAAGAAATAAACAGGAAGTGACATCGTATGTCTGAGCCTGGATGGAGACGCACAGAGAGGGGAGGGGGAGCAGGATGGATGCACTCTCATTGTTTTTGCAAGAAAGTTGATTTGTTACAGTAAAATAAGTAACAACAATTAGTTTTGCTTTGGAAAATGTCACTAAAAAACTAGTACGCTTTGAAGGAATTGCTTTGTGTAGCACAGTTGAGCTATTGAGAAAAATGTCTCAACTTATTTGTAAATATATGTAATTTTTGTACAATGTAAAGTGTTTATTTGTTTTCCCCCTGATCCCCAAGACCTAACAATATAACACTGAGTTGAAAAAGACCATTGCATTTATGTTTTTGTGTGTGGTTTGACTATATTTCTGTAAAATTAAATTTTCGCTTTATTTGTTCCTTTGTCTTCAGGGTTATATAACTTTTTGCACATTCATGTGACATATGACAGAACCATATATTCTGGTAGCACTGGCAGTCCTGAAAAAAATGGTGTATATTACTTTATTCTGCATGAAATGGTTGAAGAAATACATGCATTTAACAAAAAAAAAACAAACAAACAGGCAGAAATAAACAGGAAAAATTGGCTTAGACTCCCCAGGGTTAAGGAGCTTTGATTAAAAAAAAAAAAGGTACTCCGGTTGCAACATGGTCTCACAGAAATCTGTGAAATAGCCACGGATTTCGCTTAACTCAAAATCCGTGGAATAGCCACGGAATCGCTCAAATTTCCGTGAAACTGACACGGATTTCGCTACAATGCAAGTTAATGACAGTCATATACCGTGGCTATTCCAACATACAAAGTGATTATGTACATTCACTGAGTGAATATTTAGAAAATAAAACATATATTTCTCGCTAGAAATGTGATCAAAATCCATTTTTATGCAGAAACTAAGTCAAAATATTGATTTTTTCACTAAAAATGAGAGAACTGTCCGCCATGTTTTTTGTTCTGACCGCCAGAACCTTGAAAGTCTCGTGACTGGGAACAAACCAATAGGAAAAAATATCAATGGGATGGCCAGGGGATATGTCTTTAACTTGCATTGTAGTGAAATCCGTGTCAGTTTCACGGAAATTTGAGCGATTCCGTGGCTATTCCACGGATTTTGAGTTAAGCGAAATCCGTGGCTATTTAACGGATTTCTGTGAGACCAGGTTCTCCGGTTGTTATACAGTATTTATGTTCACTTACATAAACGGTTTGAATAAAACTATTTGTGACACGTCATATTTGGCTTTGACTTTGACTGAACATTTGCTCTCACAAAAATATCTGGATATATATCATATATCGATATTCAGCCTAAATATATGACTTTTGGTCGATATCGCCCAGCCCTAGTGTCGATAAGTGTAAATATCTGGCAATGCACTTCATCTAAATACATGAAATGCTTTAGTTCAGATGGTGTTCTGTTGAATCTATTATCCAGCAACAAACGGAGCCACGGTGCTGAATGTCAGGTGGCTGAGCAAAGGGCTGATGTGCACCGCTGACTAGGAGCAACATTTGCCGTAATTGGGAAAATAGCCCTGCATCCTCACACCATGAAGGCCCATTGATTTTCTATTTATTCATCCCTCTGTTCCCTGAAATTCAGCGGTGCGGCGTCTGCAGGAGGAGGCGCGGCAGCCTCAGATCCTCAGGGAGCAGCTGTGTCCTGAGGAGGCTGATGCTCCTGATGAGGTGCGCTGTTTGTTAGTGCGTGCTCGTGTGAATGCACTCTGGCTTCACGTGTCTCGCTCTCTCCATGCTAAGGGCCAATGACTCACGCTACAGCACAGGGCCAAGAGACGAACCGGGCACAAGCTGCAGACCACCTGCTGGGCTGGAGAGCAGGGCGGAGGGGAAGTGGCCCTCTCCCACATCCATCTCGCCTCTGATTCATTATGGCCTTTATATGAGCGAGAGGTTGCCGTCTGTGGGTTCTGTGGAGGGAGCATGTGATGCATTTGTCCGTCTACTATCCCCCCCTCCCCCCCCCCTCGCTCGCTGCCAACAACTCTAAGCACTGTTATTTAGAGTGATGCATTTCCCTCTGCCTTCCTGCTGCAGCCGGCTCTCCATCACCTACACACACATACACACCAACAGAGACTGTTCATGTTTTTAAGAGCAAACTTAAGACTAATCTTCTTAATTTGGCTTTTACCTGAACCATTTTTAGAGATTTTTCTGCTCATGCATGTCAGTGTTATAACATCTCTTATATTATCATCATGCTCTATTTCTTAATTATGTATTTATCGTTTTATCTTTTTATCTAGCTTTTTTATTTTTTTTCACCATTTTTAGAGATTTTTCTGCTCATGCATCTTAGTGTTATAACATCTCCTATTTTATTTTTTTATTTTTTTGCTACTATTTATTAGTCTATATATATTTTGTCATCATGCTCTATTTCTTTTTTATTTTTACCCTTTTTAGAGATTTTTCTGCTCATGCATCTTAGTGTTAAAACATATTCTCTTTTATTTATTTGCTACTATTTATTAGTCTATATATATATACATATATATATATATATTATCATCATGCTCTATTTCTTAATTATTTATTTATTGTTTTATCTTTTTTATCTAGCTTTTTATTTTATTTTTTTAACTTTCTATTGTTATTATTGACTTTTACTTTTTTGTAATTATATATATATATATATATATATATAATATATAATATATATTATATATATAATATATAATTATATATATATATAATATATATAATCTTATTTATCTTATATTTGTTTTATCTTACTTTATTTTTTATCTAATTAATTTCTAACCTGCCTCCAGTGTTTCCTCACTGCTCCATGCTGAGATGGCACTTCCTCAGTTTGTTTTTAATAGGATGGGTGGGATGAAGGTGGGTGGGGTGGAGGGTGTTTGCTTGTTTCTATGTTTAGTTATTTTTTATTTTATTATTATAATAAGGGTTCTGTTTTATTTAAGGCATCACATTTTGACAGGCTTCTTGTAAATTCTGTGGTGGACTCTGCTAACACATCCATGTGCTTTTATTTTGAAAGCTACATGTGTTTGCTTTTATTTTGAAGGTGAGACTAACACCATAACGCCTTATGGTGTGTTCAATTTACACTGAAAGTCTATATATTCTATTTATTCTCATTCTAATACACACACATAAGTGAAAATATAAGTATTTATGTATGTATATGTGTGTGTATATATACTTGTACGCTATTTTTCACTTATCTGTATATGTATTTGTGTATATAGACACACATATCCAACAGAAACACAATTATTCTCAAATTGTATGTACATTTACAGGAGTCCACACACCACACCCTTATAGTCAAAATCAGGATCACAATGAATCTGTCCCTAGTGCCATTTTTGGTGTGTTTTTGGGGTTTCACCACATTCACAACAACCAAGTGTAACATTATTTTACTTTTTTTGCAGAGATTTTTCAAATTTTGCAGTGTGCGTTTCAACATTTTTAATGCAATCTTTTGTGTTTTGTGTGATTTCGGGCTATTTTTTGTGTTTTTTGTGTGTGGGTTTTTTGTGGTTTTTATGTTTTTTTTGTAAATTTTTGGTGTGTTTTTGGGGGTTTTTTGGTATGTTTTTTATACAGGAGTCTACACACCACACCCTTATAGTCAAAATCAGGATCACTATGAATCTGTCCCTAGTGCCATCTGCACACATGAAAAGGAGTACACACACAGGGATGCTAACACAGACAGACACACCAACACAAGCCTACAAACACACACACACACACACACACACATATGCACTTCCGCCACTAGTGTTTAGCGCCTGAATTGGAGCGGACACCTCACAGTATCCAGGGGCAGCAGATCTTCTCCTGTGCAGCACAACTTAATTTTCGACAGGCTGCTACTCTGCCGAGGCTAAAAGGCTAAAAAAGTTCTGCCTCTGTGACTCTTTCAGGCTGCTGAAGGTGCTGCGGTTCAGATTTTCATGCAAATCTGATCCGTGCATAGAGAAACTGAACGGGAATCATTTTGCTCGATTCAACCCAGAAAGATACGTGGAATAAAATCTGTGCAATTTCAGTAAAAAATTACGTTCTTATAAGAAAATTCTGTGGAGCATAATTTACATAAAATGGAAGCAATGATTGCCAGTTCAGAAAGTAACATGCCCTTTATGTAGCAAAATGGAAATTAAGGATATGTTAAAGTAAGTCTAAAAGTATACGGATTGTAAAAGGAAGACGGGGAGTCAGGATTCAACGTATGGGGAATGAAAATGTCCGCTCAGGCTGAGCAGGAGGACCTCTAAGGTCACCATTTATAAATGATATGAGATTTTCAAACTCAAATTTGCTTCAAATAAATTAAATACTTCATGCATCAGTGCAAAACAGCACATGGATCCTTCAACAAGTCTGGACCGCTTGTAAATTGTGTTTGGGCCAAAGAGAAAATTCAAAACATGAGAGAATTGTCACTAGTTGTCACTAATATGAGCCATTTAAGATCTTGCAAGAACCACTCATAAGAACAGATTTGTCCGTCTTTGCTTTGATGGCTTCCTCTGCAAATGATAACTAAACCCTCTGGAGTCCAAGAAAGCGCCGGACTGACTTTTTCATGACGTAAAATCGAAGCAGCATGCAGCTTTTCCCTCTAAAGTTTTGGCTTTTCCAGAAGTTTCCACGTCCAATTTAGTGCGTTAACTCTTTTTCAGCAATGGTTAAATTTTGCAGTGTGCGTTTCAACATTTTTAATGCAATCTTTTGTGTTTCGTGTGATTTCGGACTATTTTTTGTGTGTGTTTTTTGTGGTTTTTATGTGTGTGTTCTGTGTGTTTTTTTGTAATTTTTTGGTGTGTTTTGTGTTTCTTGTGTTTTTTTTTTGTGTGTTTCTGTGTTTTTTTGTATGTTTTTTATATGTGTTTTTTGGAATTTTGTGTGAGTTTTTTTTAACATGTTTTTTGTTTGTTTCTGTGTGTGTGTGTGTTTTTGTGGGTTTTTTTTGTGATTTAAAATGTTGATCCAGTAAGTCAAAATGACAAAATAATTGTTATAAATGATTTAAGTTGCATATACAGGCAGAATGAAAAAGAGTCAAAAAGCAACAAAATAGCCCCAAACTCCAAAAGGTTAAGTTTGAACAATTTCTTCAGCTAGAATGATCAATTTGGGGTTTTTACACTGTGATATCGTATCAAGGCCTCAAAACAGGTAATAAGACACTGATCAGTTGTTGTCAGAATAATTGAGTGGTCTTATAATCTCACCAGCAGCTCATAGTCATGTTTCAATTGACTTAAATTAAAAAACATGACTTAAATTACTTTAAAAAAAAAAAACTCAGCTCCAGTTTTGCAATCAAGCGTCAAGTAATTTTGCCTGTTTGAACAAAACTGAAGCAATCTAATGTTGCTTGTTCACTTATTTGTATTGCGTCCAGTTATGAAGAGGGGCTACCATGTCCCTTTTTTAAACCCTAACCTTAATGAAGTATTCAATCACCGACCAATAGATGAGATGACAATAATGCTAGTAAGCTCAGTCCTAAATAAAAAATTGTGATGTCATAAATGTAGATGTTTCTTAGTAAAGAGAACAGTAAGGAGACCCAGTTACAATGTATAAATAAATGTATACATAAATAAGTAATAAATAATGGATGATTAATGTATGATTAACTAAATGAAAGTTGATAATAATAATTATTCAATTAAACAAAATATAATTAAATAGGACATAAATGTATTTCATGAATTCATTTCTAAATGTTCCTTTCCTTTATTCTTCCTTGTATCTATTTTACTGTAAAATAGTCAATTTTTCATGTGATAAAAACAGAAACCCTTTTTCAGCTTTGTGAGGGGGCATTTTGTGGCATCTTCTCTTCTTCTTTTTTTTTTTTTCCAAAACAAACTACTGCACACACTAGAGCAGCTGGACCCGAAAGCTGCTCCTTCTCCAGTTTGTAAGTTTCTACTAAGAGCATGATGGGGAAAAATTGCATGGTAGGAAAAAACTGCTAAAAGAATCTAGTTGTAGTCTTGTAAATAGTTACCCTGCAAGATTATCTAAAATCTGAGTGTGAGACTAAAAACTCTAAACACTTGTCTTTAGATGTGAGCTGAGTCTTTTCCAAATCTTTTCAAAGTCTTCTGTTGTATAGGTAGCATTACGTTTTAACACAAGGGTTAAAA
Source organism: Centropristis striata (assembly GCF_030273125.1). Classification (NCBI taxonomy): domain Eukaryota; kingdom Metazoa; phylum Chordata; class Actinopteri; order Perciformes; family Serranidae; genus Centropristis; species Centropristis striata. Next base: position 36,684,557 of record NC_081522.1, read on the forward strand.
CGTTGGCGGTTCTGTTTAGGTGTGAGTGTGTTGATCCCTCAGGGCAGGAACAAACAACATGTGCTGGTACGGTTTGCAGGACTTGTCGTGTTATTTGGTGTTTCGTCTGGTTTCTCGGCTCTATAAGCTCTGTAACGAGATGCCGTGACAGAGAGAAAGCCGTGAGTGGATCAACCAAACCTCAACAGAACACGGGCGAAACACAAAAAAAATGTGCTTGAAATAAGCAGCGAGAAGTGTAGGTCCAAAAACAAATGTGACATCTTTCATTAGTGTCTCTGTGAGCCTTTTCAACAAGCGCTGTCAGCTCGGATCGGTCCCGGCTACGGTTCGACTCCCGGAATAGAAATGGACAGTCGCAGAAAGGATTCAGATATGAGTGGGGAATAATTGTGAGCTGAGCATGAAGTCCTGCAGAGTGTTTGTTCCACTCTCTTCTCCTGCTGAGGATCCTCACATCTCCTCAGCAGGCTCTTCCAGCCACTAGGACTCATCTGCTTACTTCATATTACAGCTTGATTTATCCACACCTTATATCAGGGATGGGCAACTTAAATGCTGGAGGGGGCCATGATTTTTCATGGACACGACCACAGGGCCACATATAGGACCGTTCACTTAACCAGATATGATGAAACTGCAATTTTAAATATGTTTACAGTGCAGTAACTTAAAATATTTACTCCGCAAATGCATGTTTAACAGTAGAAATAGGAATACAAAAGGTTTGAAGCAAATAAAAAATAACCACTTACTGTGATTTATTTTTTTATCAGTGCAAGAACAGCAGACCAACATTAATTGCAAGAAGTAATTTTGTGCATTTTTACACTGCACTTTTAAGATTTCATGCTCAAATGCATGTAGTTGTACTGAGGGCCACTTCAAGTGAGGGTGCGGGCCGTATGCGGCTCCCGGGCCTCCAGTTGCCCATCCCTGCCTTATATACTGCAACATTGTTTGGGCCAGTACATTATGCCTCCAACCTCCATAGTATTTATCTTGTCCAGAAAAGATTTTTTAGAACTGCCACATTTTCAAAACGACTAGATCCTTATGCTCCCCTTTTAAAGAAAAACAACCTCAAGATAATGACAATCTTTCAGCTAAATATATACCAAATATGCATTTTTATCTTTAAGTATATGTATATTATATGTTATTTAATGCTGCTGTGTGTTTCTGTGCTCTATATTTTCATATCAACTTATTATGATTGAATATTCCAAGTATTCTTTAAATATCTTGTTTTTCATAACAACAGATCATTATTTCCATTTTGCCTCTCATACTTTATGAAGAAAAATGCTTTTGTATTATTACATAGCTAACTACTTGGCTAAATAGCTTGCTAAGCTAACTACTTAGCCAAGAAGCTAGCTAAGTATTTAGCTTAGCAACCTACTTAGCTAAAAAATGGATATGGGTCATTGTTGACCCATGTTGTGCATTAGAAGAGTAGAGACACAAAAAGGGATTTTATTAAAACATGAATAAAGGAAAACATAAAGTTTGGATGTATGATGATCAAAAACAAACATAGATAGATTTCTGAAATGTACTATATTTCTAAATATACTATTGCTACACTTAATGGCAAAAATTGCACTGGTCTGTTGGACTTGAACAAAAATAAACAATATTTTTGTTGCTTAAGCTTATGTATTCAGTCATTATTCAATGGTATATTAGAAATCCATGTGAAAAAAATTACTTCTTACTGTTCTCAGGTCAAATATTTATATGCGATTAAAATGCGATTAATTTCGATTAATTAATTACAAAGCCTCTAATTAATTAGTTGTTTTTTTAATCGAGTCCCGGCCCTAGTTTTTTATTATAAATATTTAACCTGTTATATAATCTGTTAATTTTTTACATTTAAATTTTACATTTCTGTTAAATTTTGGGGTCTTTGTTTTTATCCTTGTGGTATCGAAAATGGTATCGAGTATCGAATATTTTCCTGAGTATCGGTATCGAGTTGAACATTTTAGTATAGTGACAACCCTATATATTTGTGAAAAATAAAAAAACTTCAAACTTCATCTGCATTTCAGGGTCTCCGGCAGCCAGCGAGACACTCCGAGGATCCTCCTTTAATGTTTTTAGCGCTCAGCGGCCCAGCTCCATCATTCCTCAGCCAGCGTGGCCAGGGGAGCCAAAGCGCTAAATTGCTGTCTAGAGATACTCAGCTCAGCTCTTAGAAAAGCGAGCCACTAAAATATTCCTGTGCAGGACTGCGGTGCATATTTAATCCCTGGTTAATCAGCGGGGGCGATAGCGCGTGTAAGCAGATTAGTCCGACCCTTATTCATCCATAACAGGGCAGATCAATGTCCGTCCATTTTGTCGGAGGAGACCAGTGACATGTGACTGGCTACTTAGCTCGCCATTTACTTTCCAATAAGATAAAAAAAATAAATCCAGTGGACTTTTGTTCTCCTTTGCTATTATTCAAAGTCTCCCTTACTGCTGCTACCTGATTCTTCTGGACATATAATCTGTCTTATACCCTTTGAGTCTCTGAAGGCTTTTCAGGAACGAACAAAGAAAAGAAGTATTCTCATTTTTTAAGAAAACCTTTGACCAAACCTTAAACCAGAGTGGTCGGAAAATGTTCTCAAATGAACAAAAGGGAGAGAAAAAGAAGCTGAGATTGAATGTTTTTCCACACAATAACAAGAGTATGAATGTTGACAGCAAGTCTGTTGTGTCATCTGTGTCATGGACGGTCCTCGTCTGTCTCATTGTCCATGTCCTATGTTCAGTGCCGCGTCCTTGATGTCACGTTGAATCTACAATGAAAAATAATAAGACTGGGACGGGATGCATCAGCAGGAGTCCAAACAAACAAAGACACAAAAAAAAAAGAAACAAACAAACTGTCTCTCTCACATTATGGACTTTTTTCTTTACTTGTCAATGTTAATCTTCTGTCTGTGGTAGGGTGTGACGAGATTAAATTCAACGATATTTCTCGTTGCGCTAAAAATAAGTCTTGCGAGATTTGTGAGTTATCCAAACTTCTGTTTGTGACCTGTGGGGGCAGTAAAATAAAAAGAAGAGGAGGAGGAGAAGGAGGGGAAGCAGCGAGCAGCCAGAATGACGCCACAGGGGCCGACGGCTCGTTAAGAAGAGTAAGAACGAATCGAAGCGGCACAGTCCTGCTAACAGGCTAACAGTTAGCTCTGTAGCAGTACAGTGTGTATGCACTAACAGGCTAACAGTTAGTTCTGTAGCAGTACAGTGTGTATGTGCTAACAGGGTAACAGTTAGCTCTGTAGCAGTACAGTGTGTATGCACTAACAGGCTAACAGTTAGTTCTGTAGCAGTACAGTGTGTATGTGCTAACAGGCTAACAGTTAGCTCTGTAGCAGTACAGTGTGTATGCGCTAACAGGCTAACAGTTAGCTCTGTAGCAGTACAGTGTGTATGCGCTAACAGGCTAACAGTTAGCTCTGTAGCAGTACAGTGTGTATGCGCTAACAGGCTAACAGTTAGCTCTGTAGTAGTACAGTGTGTATGTGCTAACAGGCTAACAGTTAGCTCTGTAGCAGTACAGTGTGTATGTGCTAATAGGCTAACAGTTAGCTCTGTAGCAGTACAGTGTGTATGTGCTAATAGGCTAACAGTTAGCTCTGTAGCAGTACAGTGTGTATGTGCTGCTGCTGCAGGAGGTGTTCCCTTAGCGATCTCTGTTCGTTCACAACAAGCACCGGACACTGTGTGCAGTTAACCATACTGGTTAATTAAGGATTGCTATGTTTATGATAATTAGCCATGCTGCTTTGTTTTGATCAGCAGCTGATGTTGTGCAGTTAGCAACAGCGGCTACAGTTGAGTCTCCCGTGTGTAATCTCATCTGATTACGGTCAAAACTGTCGCTAAGCGATTAAGAGACGATAGAAAACCATACGTCACCTCCGGAGTCTCATTAATCCCTCTGGGGTTTTTTATTTTTTATTTATCTTATTTCAACTTTTATAAATTTTAGTTTTAGTTTCAATTTGTGGAAGAAGAAGTTTATTAAAAGCTCATGCTTACATCATGCATGTAAAGAGTTATAATAAAACATTTCAAAATGCATATGCAGCTCGGTTAAATAAAAGTCTGTTGCTCCAGTCATATAATGTGTCATTGTAGTTTTCTTAAAATCTCATCTCGTTTTCGTGAACCCAATATCGTGTCTCGTCTCGTGAGCTGAGAGTATCGTCACACCCCTAGTCTGTGGTCATTTCTTTTTCGCTTGCATGAAGCTAAATTATTCTGCGTCTCCTAAAAACGACATTTCCATACAACAAAGCCACATTCTCATTATGTTCATGTATATTTATTGTGGGTTTTTTTGACGTATCACAAAAATGTTTGCATTAAAATTGTGTAGGGAGGAGGTTTAGTTTAATTTTAATGCATGTATAGTGTATCTTTAATGTGTGTTTGCATGCTGCTACTGGATGCTTGAATTTCTCTTGGATGCGTCAAAAAAACAGAACTTTCACCCAGGAGACTTCTAAACTGTCCTGTGTGAAACAAAAAGTCAAAACTGACTTATTGTAAGTTACATACAACAAGATCTCCAACCTAAACGACAGAACAGACCGTTTGTCAGCACCACTAACGACACAAATGAGCGGTACAGTTTAAACAAAACATTAATAACAACATAGGTGGGTAATCTAGGTAAATCTGCAGGTTTGACCCAGAAGTAGCTAAAAATAATAAGATAAAGGGGAAAGTAAACAAGTAATTAGTCGTAAAAAAAGAGAGCAAATAAGCGAATAAAGATGTTTTTCAGGGATAGTTACATTGAATTAATATCCTGTGTCGTTTTCTGGTGCTTTTGTGACCTGAAGAGAATCAACGTGTTTAATTTTAAATGCTTTTAGATACATTCACAGAAATATAACTGAATGCATATTTAAACACATGAAATAATCAGCGTTTCATCCGTTTTTAAAGCTGAGGAAAGTCACTTTTTGACAGTTGGATTCAGATCAAAGTTGTCTAAAAGCATTTCCTTCTCCTCAGTTTATTGTAAAGGCCACTCCAGCACAGACCCGCTCTATAATTGCTGTAATTACTGACTGCGGTGCAATAAGCACAATGCTCTATTATATAAAAAAAACAAGGTTTGTGTGGTTAAAAACGCCTCTGGGTCTGTGAAGAAACCGCTGTCAGAGAGAAGAAGTGAAACGGTGTGTGTCACCGGCATCACCGGATAATTTACTGTCAGCTATTTTAATGAAGCTCATAAAACACACATCATAGTCAGCATCTGGTTAAAGAGCCATTTGTCTCGTCTCTCACAAGCTCGGCTCTGCTCTTATTTGTCTCTGCTGAAGGCCTCCAGGGTCCTCAGACCACACTGAGCAGAGCAGGAATATGCAGAACGCTGCCAACTTCCTTTATTCCACTTTCATGCCTCTTTTGTTTCACAGTTTTCCAAAAATAGAGCTGTCACGTTTCTATTTTCAGGTGCTTTTTTTTAATCCCCCTGAAACAGACCCAACACAAATAAATAAAATAAAGCAACCTTGAGTGTTATGACACCACTCCTGAGAGATTACAACCGGTGGGATAAAGAGCAATATGCAGGAATATGATTAAAACCGATGCAAGTAGCCGGGGTCAGAAGTCGTTTCACTCTGCAGCTGAATATTCATCAATTTCACCCTTAAACCGTGCAATGATTAATTGAACCTCCAGTGTGATTAAAATATGAATGAGTTCCTTTTAAAGCCTTAACTCTGAGGGACGGCACATCCAAAACTGAGCAGTTCATGTTTAATGCATGAATCACTTATTGGTTTATCTTAGTGAGGCCACTTTCTGCTTCCAGGTATTCTCAGACTCATGAGCGCAGATGGCACCAGGGACGTGTGTCCCCCAGATTCATAGTCCACGTTGTTCCCAGCTCCAAGTTCTGACTTTCAGTGTAAATTCAACACATCATAAGGCGTTACGGTAAGAACGTGTCAGATATATATTGGTTATTTATGGATAGCTACAAGGCAATATGTGGAATTACTGCAAATACCAAACAAATACCCAAACCTTTGGCAGAATCAAGTGGAAATCACTCCACTAAATTGACAAATTAAGTGTATTTGGTGTATATGGAATATATATTGTTGGTTATAAAGTGTATTTGGTATATGGGTTATATGTTGTTTGTTATAAAGTGTATTTGGTGTAAATGTTAAATATGTTGTTGGTTATAAAGTGTATTTGGTTCTTTTGTGTTTCATGTTTTTTGCCAATTTTTTGTTTTTAGTGTGTTTTTGTGTGTTTTATGTGTTTTTTATGTATGTTTTTTGTGCATTTTTTGTGTTTTTTGTTTTTTTCTGTATGTTTTTTCTATATTTTTTGTGTTTTTATTTATTTATTTGTCATTTTTGTGTTTTATGTGTTTTTTATGTATGTTTTTTGTGTATTTTTTGTTTGTTTTATGTTTTTTTTGTGTGTGGTTTTTGTATTTTTTTGTGTGGGGTTTTTTTGTGTGCAAAATGTTGATCCAATAAGTCAAAATGACAAAATAATAATCAGGTGCGGTTGTGTTGAAAAAAAAACAATACCAAAATGTTTTAAGTCGTTTCTACAGGCAGAATGAAAAATAGTCAAAACCCTTCAAAATAGCCCCAAACTCCAAAGGGTTAATAAAGTGGGTTAAAGTGAAAAAACAACTGTCAGATCATGTTGAAGTTGTGCTAAGAAAATACCAAACATGGGTATAGTAAATATTATGTGGTATATCAGACCCCAGAGGGTTAAAAATGTTTAAATAAAACATATTTTGGTCAAGGCATAGAGTGAAAAAATAACTCATTGAGTGCTCAGACTCCACAGAGGTGCAGGAGAATTTATTTGAGACAGTTTTTAAAGGGTCGGTGTCGCTTGTTTGTGCATATTTCAGTCTCTCGCCGGTCTGAAAAAAGAATGCTAATGAGGGAAACTGCGCCATTTTTTTTTCTCTCCTGCAAAAGCAAAGCCTCTCCTTCACTGCCCGGGGCGTTGAGCCTCGGCCCAGTTGTGCAGCCAACCAACCTGTGGTTCTGACCCACTTTCTGCCCTCATCCATCACACTGAGAGTCCCGGAGACTCTGATTCATTTCCCATAAATCCCATTTATTCCTCCCAGGCCGTTATGTCATCATTACAGACTTACCTGCTCCATCGTGCTGCAAGCAGGCAGCCCCGCATTTGAATATTTCATTATAGCACAATAATACTTTAAATATGCCACTGGTTATGATTTATACAGGTCAGAGACGATGTTCACACTGAGTATAATTGCTGCAGGTTGTGAGCAGTGACCTGACATGCGAATGTTTCTTTATGTGATGAATTATGTGCGGTTAGGAAAGGGTAAAACACTATCTGCTGTTGTGTTTGCAGACAGCTGGTCAGCAGGAGGAGGACAGACACACACACACTGGATGGATTTTTTATCTTCAAACATGCAGGTTTACTTTGCATTTGTTTGGAGAATATAAAAAAAGTGGAGGGCCCTGTGTTAATTTTCCCTCCCTCTCCAAATTGATTAGCGGATCAGGGGGCTAATTCGGCCCTTCAGGAGCTACACTCAGACACAGACTCCCCGAGAGCCCCAGAACAAGTCATCCATAAACCACACATCAGCCAGCGGTTAGCCAGCCTGTCCCTGCACCCCGCACAGCCTGCTGCGCAAAGAAATGGACCTCAAGGTAATTAAATGCTCTTTATTTCCAAGCAGAAGTGGAAAATAACTGATGATGATGTGCAAAATCCAAGTTTAGTTGTTTCAGTTAGAAGAGGACGTGCTTGTTTAACCCTCTGGAGTCCATCTATTTATTGAAAATGCACATGTTTTATTTACAGTAATAACTTTATTTATATGTCATATGTAGGCAAGCTGAGAAAGCCAGTTGAAAGTGCATCATAGGAGCTTTCACAGTGTGCCATTTATGTTTCTAGACCATTTTTAAAATGTGAATTTTCTTTCTACAATGAAAACTATTACTATTTTTAATTTACATGCAAATAGTTTTGTAATTTTATTATTTATTGTTTTTTTTCTGCTGTTTTTGTGTGTATAAATGGTAAAAAAAAAAATTAAATGGTACATTTCCATAGACACCTGTGTCTTTTGTTTGTATTTTCGGTTCGTGGCAGCTTTATACTTCGTTTATTAAAATAAAATGAAAAATCTGACTGATAGCCAAGTTTGTGTGGAGAAAAAGGAGCCATGCATGTGATGTAAGGACAGACTGAAAGATGATAAACAGAGACAGAAACGAATGCATAGGAAGTTGACAAATTTGAACCAAAATCTCCTGGACTTCAGAGGTTTAACTACTTACCATTCAGATGGTCCGCCATATGAATATACTGGATATATTGATATTATGTGAAAGAAGAAGATCTAAAAAATCCATAGACCCCAAGCATGGGGAAATGTCTGGAAGTTGTAGAAAAAAACGCTGCATAGTTAGGCTTTTTTGGCGTTTTTTAATCACGCTATCTCAATGACAATAGGCTCTCTGGGTTCCCAGAAGTCTCCTCTTTACACACATTTATGCTGATAACATGCAGTTTAACTCTAAGGAGTCTTAGGCTATTTTGTCCATTTTTTAATCGTTTTCATGTCTTTGTAAGTCATTTTGTGTCTTTTTTTTTATCATTTTGTCTTTTTTTTTTGTCTTTTTGTGTCTTTTTTTTTGTCATTTTTAGTCTTTTTTTTTTTGGTCATTCTGTGCCTTTTTCACTCCTTTAGTCCAACATAAAATGTGATTTAAAAAAAAAATATGCAATGATTGAGATAAAATAGTGGCATTAGAATGTGCGAGAGGCACCAAATTTAGGCTTTTAGGACAAAAATGTTCTCCGGGGGAGCATGACCCGGATCCTGCAGTATGTTCAGGGTAATGAAAGGAGGAGAGATGTTTTTGGGTCCTGTTTGAAGTCAGTAAATTTGTTTGGCTGCACTGGAAATTTTATGTACAAACTTCTTTTTATTTATGTAAATATGGGCTCAGCTTTCCATTCAGACCCGATTTATGCAGCTCAGACAGTTAAGGGGGCCCTAGGATGCACACATATTCACAAACAATACGACAAAATCACACATTTGTACTGCATGTTTTTTTTCTCAAACACAGAGTTAAAATAAATCGGGCATGTCTGTAAAGAGGAGACTTGTGGGAGCCCATAGAACCCGTTTTCATTAAGATATCTTAAGGTCTTAGAAAGTTTTTTCGCCTCCTTCTTGACAAGATATCACTGCATAGTTCGTACCATCTGATTCTTTAAATAATTTACTTTCATATGATACCAGCAGCCTTAAAAGCTTCTTGGAATGCTAAGACATTAATGTGCAGCTCAGCTCTCTGCTCTATTTTAAGATAAGATCATAACTTATGTTTTATTTTGGTTACAATGTTATTTTCAACGTATGGAACAGGATTAGGGCCTGGTAAGGGCCTCATTATGCAATTCGAGAAAAAAGAAAGACATTTTTTGTGTTGGGTTAAGTTGGAAAGATAGTCACAGATTTGTTGTTCCCGTGTCAATAAGTCATTGGAAGAGCATTCTTTTCAATCCGAATAGTTAAAGCGAGCTACAACCTGATTTTGAGCAATAACAACAATATTTAAGGCAGGGGTCTCAAACTCGCGCCCCGCAGGCCAATTGCGGCCCTCGCGACGATATTTTGTGGCCCTCACCTTGATATGAAAGTTTAATGTGAGTTTTATATGAATGGCACTTTACCGTGTTGTGTGTGGAAGGTCCCTTTAATTACTTTTTCAAAAATAATTTTGTGTCTTTTTTAAATAATTGTGTCTTTTTAAAAATAATTGTGTCTTTTTAAAAAAAACAATTTTGTGTCTTTTTTAAATAATTAATGTCCTTTTTTGGTTATTTTGTGTTTTTTTTTTTGTCATTTTGTGTCTTCTTTTGGTCATTTTGTGTCTTTTTGGGGTCATTTTGTGTCTTTTAAAAGAAATAATTTGTGTAATTTTTTGGTAATTCTGTGCATTTTTTGGTCATTTTGATTCTTTATTAAGTAATTTAGTGTTCTTTCGGTAATTTTGTGTCTTTTTTGGTCATTTTGTGTCTTCTTTTGGTCATTTTGTGTCTTTTTTTGGTCATTTTGTGTCTTTTTTTGGTTATTTTGTGTCTTTTTTTTTAATTTATTTTGTGTCTTTTTTTGTTCATTTTGATTCTGCCTCCAGCGGCCCCCAGGTAATTTGAGGTTGAGACCCCTGATTTAAGGTGTAGTAGAACTAAAATCCCCCTACACACAAATTAGATATTCCTGGTAGCTACTACAACTATTGTTTTGGGAAAATCTGCTTTTATGTCATTTTTCTGACATATACGAGACTGTTTGTACACCAGGTCAAATACAGTTGTAAGGCATTATGTAGGTCTAGTCATTAATGAGATGAAGTTGGCTGATAATTCGACAGCACTTTAATGTGTATTCTGTACAAGTTCAAGAACCATTATTATGCATTTTCTGAGTCGTTCACCTTTATTTTAGGCAAAAAAAGAATTTTGGCTTATAAAAAAACACTGTGGATTTAAAAATCCACCTGCCACAGTGGCTGCTGGCCAAAAAAGTTAACTTCAGGCCCTGCTGTTAACCCTTGTTTGTTTGTTTGTTACCCTGACAAATTAAAAAAATCATCTTTCCCATTCCCTCTGTGGTTCAGGTCAGTGGTAAGGTTTCAGAGAGTGCAGCTGCTGGTACTCCTGCAGAAATTAACATCTGAAGGAGTTTTATGAATAAATCAGTAAAGATTCCGACGGACAACATCTCACCACTTTATGCAAAATAAAAGATATTCAAAACATCTGCAACTTATTTCAAACACTTTATGAAGCTGAAGCATCCCAACAGTCCAGTTAGGTTAGTTACTGGTTTGCAGCTGAATAATAGAACAGCTTGGAGCAGCTAATTTGAAAAAAAAAAAATGGAAAATTGACAAGTTGATATTTTTGGGACTAAGTTCACACTTCATGATTGTGAACTCTGACATTTAATTTGAAACAGTGAAACTATGAGCTGCTGCACAAACCTTCCTGAAGTCATGAATAAACAAGCAGCCACCCACATCTCTGCCCATTAATGTTGGATTTGGCTTCAGATTTGCATTCAGCAGCGTTTGGACGTGATGTCTTGTTTTAGTGCTCGGCTCCACAGACACTCTCCCCCCTGGCGGTTTGTTTGGAAGTGCCACTTTCTAAACAGCAATGCCAAGAACACCATTTACATCAGGGGTCTCAAACTCAAATTACCTGGGGGCCGCTGGAGGCAGGACCAAAATGACAAAACAAAGACACAAAATTACTAAAAAAAAAGACACAAAATGACCAAAAAGGACACAATTACAAAAAAAGACACAAAATGACTGGAAAAAATACGAAATCACTTTAAAAAAGACACAAAATTACCAAAAAATACACAGAATTACTAAAAGAAAGACACAAAATTATTTAAAAAAGACACAAAATTATTTTAAAAAAGGCCCAAAATGACAAAAAAAAGACAGAAAATGACAAAAAAAAAAGACACAATTACAAAAAAAGACACAAAATGACTGGAAAAAAACACTAAATTACTTAAAAAAGAAATAAAATGACAAAAAAGATACAAAATGACCCCAAAAAGACACACAATTGTAAAAAAAAAAAAAAAGACACAATTATTAAAAAAAGACACAAAATGACTGGAAAAAAACACTAAATTACTTAAAAAAGACACAAAATGACAAAAAAGACACCAAATGACCAAAAGATACACAGAATTACCAAAAAAGACACAAAATGACCAAAAAAAGACACAAAAATGACAAAAAAGACACAAAATGACCAAAAAAAGACACAAAAATGACAAAAAAGACACAAAATGACCAAAAAAAGACACACAATTATTAAAAAAAGATAAAATTATTAAAAAAGGCAAAACATTACCAAAAAAAGACAAAATTACCAAAAAAAAAGTAATTAAAGGGACCTTCCACACACAACACGGTAAAGTGCCATTCATATAAAACTCACATTAAACTTTCATATCAAGGTGGGGGCCACAAAATATCATCACGAGGGCCAAAATTGGTCCGTGAGTTCGAGACCCATGGTTTACATCTTTTTAAAAAGGCTGAATTCTGCCAGCTGATCACCACGACAACAACGTCTGAGTCGATATTCTCTCCTGCTCATTAACTTGATTGATTCAGATTTGAAATGTGTTGACCGTTGAGCAACTGGTAGCAGCAGCAGGAGCCCAGAGGGAGACGGGCTCAGTGAGCGGGAGAGGGTTCATTGGTCCTGCTCAAGGACACTTCAAAATGACAAATGGCTGCTGATAGATGGATTATTGTTTTTTTTCAAACCTGAAACATTTTGGTTACCGAGGCTCGATCTGGCCGAGGTTCAACGCTTGGAATCCAAACCAGCTTTCTCCCCAATCAAAGTATCAGATGATTAAAAGGAACGATTCCCGATTGATTTCCTGTTGGAAGCACTCGAAGACATTTTTTTGTTTATTGCTATTCTGCAAATCAGCGGAGCACAGCGGGGAAGAGAGAGCAATTACAAATGCAAATTCCCAATAAGTGCCTGGAAGGTATATTGAAAGGTCCTCCAAAGGATATAATTACAGCCTGGCTTGATTACATTTAAAGGGAGATGAGGAGGAAATATTCCTGAATTATTCAAGCAAACAAAAAACACCCTGCGAGGATGCGAGGAGCAGGAATTAGTATCAGCCTGATGAGATTCTCCGTCCGTCTACACACCCAGGAGATTGACATCACAGGGGAGCGAACACAACACCCGTTCTGTTTGCTCGCCTGAAGCATCGCCAGCCATTCCTCTCATCAAAATCCTATTTCCACTATGTGAAAATTATATTTCTTTTTTTTTTTTTTCCACTTAATGAAGCCGAGAATGGAGATTGTGCGAGGCCAGCGAGGCACATTATACATTTTTTATCACCAGGCTCTCTGACATTAGCTGAGATTAATGTGGAGTGGAGTCATTGATTAAACTGCATCTAACTGGTCAGATGTCAGCAGGAACCTGCTGCTCTCCTCAGCAGCTGAGACTCAGAGAGAAGTCATGCATCTGTCATCACAACACTCTCTGTAACTCTCCTGTAGCCTGAACTCCACCGGACAGGAAAAATGACCCCAAAAAAAGACACAAAATGACCCAAAAAAGACACAAAATTACCAAAATAGACACAAAATTATTGAAAAAGACACAGAATGATTTAAAAAAAGACACAAAATTATTAAAAAAGGGACAAAATTACCCAAAAAAGACACAAAATTACCAAAAAAAAAAGACACAAAACGACCAAAAATGCTAAAAAGAAAAACCATTAGCAGATTATTTGTAGGCTGAATTAACCAAAACTGTTCCAACTTTGGCTGAAATGTGTGTTTACTATTACTCATTGTACCACGGGTACTTAAAGGCAACAAGGCACCAACAAAATACTGTAAGAAAGCAGGAAAACCCCAAGGCGTGTGTTGGGGATCCAGATCCCCAGTTTCCGTATCACTTTAGTAGTTTTATGTAAAAAAAAAAAAAAAAAAAAAAGTACAGTTAGGGTAGACTGGGGTTGGGATTTTCTGGTCCTTAAACCTCTTAAACTCCTTGCCAAGTTTCCATCTTTACCAGTGTCATGTTCTGTGTAAGCTTTGCTTGTGTGTGCCTTTAAGGGTAATTCATTTTTTCTTGTTTAAATCCAGCCTTTGTTGTTATAGGTGGATTAGGTCACATGACATTGCCAGGTCATAATGTTGAGGCTTTGATCATTAAAGCATTAGATTTCTCCATGCCATGTGGTCAGCTTGTAGTTTCCAGCTAGCTTCATCATTTCGCTTTTTTTTTTGCCTAGGAAAAGGATCGCTTGTGAGTTATGTTTATGTTTTTTTGATAATTTCAATTTTTAGTTTATTTGCATGTAACTGTCAGAAATAATACAATATATTAACAGAGACAACAATGTAACACAACTTGTCATTTCAGTTTTACAAAAATGATTTCAAGAGAAAGGAAACAGTAAAGACCAGTGAACATTACTCCAGTTTCTGTCCTTCTCTTGGAACTTGTTCGCTATCTGTTGATTTGTGTACAGACACACACACACACACACACACTGAGGACAGAATAATCAGGCTTCAGCAGGTCAGGTCAGAAAGCAACATTTAAGATACTGGGATCATGACTTAAGGAACCAGTCAGACAACCATATCTTGGTATCTTGACCGGAAGTGAGCTAAATAATGCTGCAAAGTTAGACTAAATTTTGGCCGACATGCCCACCTTATGCTGATTACATGCACTTTGAGGATGATATCATACAGTTTTTGTCATGCAATATGAATGTTTTACTTTTGCCAATTGTTTTTTTCTGCATACTGGGGTTCCTAAACAGTTCCATAAATCAGGTATGACTGGAAAGCTGAGACTCTTCTGGGATTAAATTAGCCCAATTTTCTTCATATGGTATAATGATGTTAGTTCCCAAAGTTGCCATCTAATTGTTGTAAGAGACCATTCTTTGTTTCTTCTTTCCCAAGCTTTCGCAGGCCAGGTCTTAAAGCAGCAGTGAATATAATGGGATTATGACCTAAGAACCAATCAGACAACCATATTTTGGTTTCTGCCCAATTTATGCTGATCACATGCAGTTTGAGGATGATAGCATCTTTGTCGTGCAATATTGATGGGGGTTTTTTCCATCAAATGTTTTTGAACATTTCTACATACAGGGGTCCCTAAACAGAAGGGAGTCTCAGCTTTCCAGTCATACCCGATTTATGCAACTCACAGACTATCAGCAGCCAAAGTAGAAGAACTCAGCCAACATTGCAAGGCTTTAGCAGACCAGGTCTTAAAGCTACAATGAATATACTGGGATCATTAAATAAAGAACTAATCAGACAAAAATATCCTGGTTTCTTGTCAAAAAGGCAGTTAAATACTGCTGCAGAATTAGGCAAAACTGGCATGCCCATTTTCAAAGGTGGTTCTTTGACCTCTGACCTCAAGATATTAAATGAGAAAAATGGGTTTTATGGTTACCCATGAGTCTGCCCTTTACAGAAATGCCCACTTTATGCTAACCCCATGCAGTTAAAGGCAGAAACCATGCGGCTTTCTAATGCAGTACGGATGTTTTACTTTCACCTGCTGTATTGGAATATTTCTGCACACTAGGGTCCCTAAATTGTGTTGGAATTGCATTAATTGGGTATTACTGGACAGCTGAGACTGGATTCATTGAGCCCAATTTTATTCATGTGTAATTATGTTAGTCCCCATAGTAGCCATTTCATCTTACTGAGAGATCATTTTTGAAGCTTTTTGAAACTATTTACGACTAGAACAACTTGACCCACAGTGCTTATCTGCTTCTCAAATTAATCAGCAGGTTCCAGCTTTTCACCACTTCTGTTTGGCATCTACTGTTGACCTGCTGGTTCCCTCTGAAGACACCCTCACAACATAAATCATGGCAAAGAAATACAAGAATGAAAAGTGTGCTATCTATGTATAAAGCATGTAAATGTAACAGTATGTTTTGTTTTTACATTGCAGAACTTACAGCAGATTGTCAGCATGTTAGAGAACAATTTTACCATTTTGACCTTGCAGTCTGAACTTAAATATCAGCTTGAAAGACATGCCAGAGAGGTGAGCTACAGGAATCTGTTTTATCTCGGAGAAAATGTCAGAAACATTCTCTGGGTGCTCGAAAACATCCAAACCTGGATTTCAGACTTCAGAAAAGCAGCAACAAGAGTAACAAGTACCGTCTGAGTTGTGTAAATCCGGGGCCGTAACATTTTAAACACCTCATATTTTTTCACAGAGAACGCAGAAAGTCTCTGATCGCCGCTTTGAGCCGCAGGAAAGACGACACAGCTCTTCTTTTATACCCATTTGCCTTTGACACTGTCACCAGTGTTGACGGAAGAATCAAAGCGGCGGTTTAAAGGACTTTGACTGCCCAGGGGAAATTCAATTACAGAGAAAAAAAACCTAACCACCTTCCAGTTATATCGCAAAGCGGGAGATAGGAGCCTTTAATTTCTGCTCTTCACTTGTGCTCAACAAAAGGAGGCGTCCAACGTGGAGGAGGAAGCGGGAGAGATTAATCTGTGGCTCTCTGACCCGTTTGGAGTGGAGTCTCTGTCGACACGTGACTGAAGAAATCAGTGTGACCTTTGGTGTAACGCCACGAATGCAGATAATGATTCGCAGCGGGGAGCCTGCAGTGTAAATTAGGGCTGTTTTTCACTTTGTTATGGAGCATAATCAAGACTCTGCTTTGACGCCTGTGGATGGAAATTAGCTGGAAGGAGGCAGTGAACCGTGAAGGGCTGAGGGCATTACAGGGACAGGTGCTCGCTCACACACACACACACACACACACACACACACACACACATACTTCTATCTTTGTGAGGGCCATCATTGGAATAGTGAATTCCCTTGCAAGGTTATAGTAGTTTTGAATTTTTCTTTATTTTTAGTTTTAATTGGGTTGTTAATTTTTTTTTTCAAATTTAGTTAGTTTTTATGAGTTTTTAGAGTGAGTTTGCTACTTTTAGTGTTGATGAAATGAAAGACATTTTCACTATAATTTTAGTTTCAGTTAGTTATCTTTTTTATTTAAAAATTTAAAAAATATATATTTTTATTTCAGTGAACAAAAATGTTTTTTCAAGTCTAGTTTTTGTTATTTCGTTTCGTTTTCGTTAACTATAACCTTGTTCCCTAGCCCCTTAAGTTAACCCCTAACCTAACCTTCACCATCACAACTAGATGCCCAACCCTAACCCTGATACATGGTTACCTTTACATAAACCTATTGTAACCTGAACCCTCAAACAGAGTCTGAAGTTTAGTTTTGTAACCAAACAATACAGTTTCAGTTAATCATCATTATCATGTAACCTTTAACCCTTAAAACAAAGTCTGAAATCTCAAAAAAGCCTTTAAAGGAGTGATGACCGGCCGAAATGTCCTCACTTTGCAAAAATGTCCTCACACTGTTGGTTAAAAACGTGTTCTGGTCCCCACTATGCTGTACAAGTACAAGCACACACACACACACACACACACACATTCTTGTACTTCTATCTTTGTGAGGGCCCTCATAGGAACAGTGAATTCCCTTGCAAGGTTATAATAGTTTTGGATTTTTCATTAGTTTTAGTTTTAATTTTGTTGTGAATTTTTGTTTTCAAATTCAGTTAGTTTTAATGAGTTTTTAGAGTGAGTTGCTAGTTTTAATTAGTTTTTTATTTTTTCAAATGCTTTAGTTTTAGTTTAGTTTTTATTAGTTTTAATGTTAGTTGTAGTTTTTTGTAACAGGTTATTTTGTCGGGTGGGAGATTAAAAGAGGTCACAGTAAATTTTGCCTTTATTTCCTTTGCCTTATCATCTTCATTATGTATGAAAAAAGTTGACAAAGACGAAAACAAAGGACATTTTCACTGTAATTTAGTTAGTTTTGTAACCACACAATACACTTTCAGTTAATTATCATTATCATGTAACCTTTAACCCTTAAAACAAAGTCTGAAATCTCAAAAAAGCCTTTAAAGAAGTGAGGACCGGCCGAAATGTCCTCACTTTGCAAAAATGTCCTCACTCTGTTGGTTAAAAACGTGTCCTGATCCTCACTATGTAGGAAGTACAAGAACACACACACACACACACACACATATGCACTTGACCTCCAGCAGGTGTGTGCGTCGCAGGCCTCCGTGCTAACATGTTAAGTGTGGCGGACCCCCAGTGGAGAGCAAACCAACAAGCTGGTTACCGACACGCTGAACCACTCCGTCACCTCTGAGCAGATCCAATCAGTTCAGTAGCACAACACCACACTCAGGATCAGTTTTCACGGGGAAGGAAAAACAGCAGAGGTCTCCAAACTGGGTATTAAATGAATAAATAAATGAATAAAAGTTATTTTCCAGAAATGTACTGTTATTTTCCAAGGTATTTCTTGTTTTCGAAAATGCCATAAAAAATGTAATTACTTTTATTACAAATATTAACCAAAAATTTGAAGTTGTTATCTGTAAATTAATATAATGGGACACTATAGATTTTATTTGGATTGTTCTGCCTTAGTTACCACAACATATTGTATATTGGTAAAAAATAAATAAATAAAAAAGTAAATAAAATGTTAAATCATAAAATAATAATAATAAAAATAATACAGTATTATTCAGTTGCTTAATGGTCTTAGAGTATAAAACATTGTTAAAAAAAACACCAACTAAAAAGTCTGTCAGGAATAGTTGCAAAATTCAACAACAACAATAAAATGTTAATCATAAATATAAAAAAAATACAGTATTATTCAGTTGCTTAATGGTCCTGAATGTTAATTTACAGTGGTAAAACATACACATTGTGTAAAATAAAAGCAACTTCCTGTTGCTCTTTTTGACAATAAAACTTGAAATTTAATGTAGAAAATATAAAAAGAAAGCATAAAAAAATCCCTAAAGTCTGGCAGCAATAGTTACCAAACACATCATATGAAAACAAATTTTTAAAATAAAAGTCAATCAAATGTTAATCATAAAAATGAAAAATACAGTATTATTCAATTGCTTAATGATCTTGAATGTTGAATTAAAAAATCGCATATAAAAAAGTAAAAAAGGGAGTTTATTATCAGGATTTGTAAAGAAATTATTTGTAAAATAACTTGTAGTTGTTTACTGTTATTTGACGTGTTTTTTGAAAAAAATCATACAAAAAAATGTAAAAAGTCTGACAGCAAAAGTTGCCAAACATTTACTGTCATATTGAAGTAAAAAGCAAACGTGAGTCATCCGACATGTATAAAGATGTTTTTGTTTTGTTTTTTCCAAAAATATTTTTATTGAAAAATACAATAAGAAATTTCCAATTACAGGAATACAATTATCCTTTTCTTATTTTTTTATACATATATGTACATGTAAACAGTCACATATACATATACACATACACAAACGAAAATTAACAAAAACACTCAATTAATGTAATTTAATTTAATTATTTTTCCCCTACAATTTTATCAGAGTGCAGTGTAGAACCCCCCCCCCCAAAAAAAAACAAAAAAACAAAACAAAAAACAACAACATAAAGCTGTTTTTAAACAGATATTTAATGTATATTATCAGTATCTGTAAATAAATAATCTGTTAAAAAAAAAAAAAGTACATTTGTTTAGTGTTATTTGACAGTAAATGTTTCCAACTTTTGAACTTTACGATTCTTTGTTTCACAGTTTAGAATAACTTCTGCTAATAATATAGTGTGAATGTGTTCAGCCTCTGTATGTTTTCTCGCTCATCACTCTGCAGCGAGCGCTACGAGGAATGAAAGCTTGTTTGGACAACAAAGATGGCAGAGCACCCGCAGAATGGAGGGATTAACGGAGCTGGATACAATGTGGCGGGGTCAGCCTCACAAAAAAAACCTCCACAGACAGACAGCAATTATCGAGACACGTCTGTCAAACTGCTGGCGTTCAGTGTTTTTATTCATACACCATGGAAATGTAGGTTATAACCTCCTGACTGTGGAGGTTTAGAACTCCTAATGGAGCCGTTTTTGTGTGAATTTGTTCTGTTTTTCTCTTTACGTGCATGTTGATGTACAGTTCATGCATGTGCACGTGGGCGGTGCCGTTTACATCTTTATATATTCCTGCAATCAGTGGTGGGTGGCAGTAAGCCTGCTGCTATAGAAAACACACAATGCATGCACGCTGAAGGTAAACATAATGTCAGAGTGGGAGAAAACCAGTATGAGAAAAAAAAAAAACGGCTTTCATGTGAAGGAATAACTGCACACAGAGACCTGTCTCTATAGTAAATACACGTTACAATTAAATAAATTTTTTTGCACTAAAAGATCATTTTACCTGCATATTTATTCTGAGGTTAAACTGAGAAATCTGCATCACAAGAATGATTCTGTAACATTAAAATTGTAACGTTTTTTGGTGATCTCATGCAACAGATACAAGTCAATAAAATGTTGATTATATTTTTTAAAAAAAGTATTATAACATTATCATTAAGCAATTTTATATTACAGTGGTACTAAATATACTAAAAAATTCACATCATGTGTAAAATTAAAGCAACTTTCTGCACACAGAGACCTGTCTCTATAGTAAATACACGTTACAGATTCATTCTCGTGATGCAGATTTCTCAGTTTAACCTCAGAATAAATGTGCAGGTAAAATGATCTTTTAGTGCAAAAAATGTAGTTAATTGTAAAAATTTTAACGTTTTGGTGATCTCATGCAACAGATCAAAGTCAATAAAATGTTTATTATAAAAAATAAAAATAAAGTATTATAAAATTGCTTAATTGTCTTGAATGTTAAATTACAGTGGTACAAAATAAACTAAAAAAATTCACATCATGTATAAAATTAAAGCAACTTTCTGCACACAGAGACCTGTCTCTATAGTAAATACATGTTACAGAATCATTCTCATGATGCAGATTTCTCAGTTTAACCTCAGAATAAATTTGCAGGTAAAATGATCTTTTAGTACAAAAAATGTAGTTAATTGGGTAACACTTTACAATAGCCATCATTCATAAATGGTAAACAGATATTTATGTTTAATCATCACTTATAAACTGTATATAGCCAATTTAGAATGGTAAATACATATTTTTTTATTAATGTTTAGCAAACTAAAACATTTATATATGGCAAACAGATGGTGAATTAATGTTAGTTTATAGATACTTTACCATTAACAAACCAATAAATCATAATTAATAGTTTTAGTTGCACTCATTTTAACATTTTTAACACCATATTAAGTATGTTAATGATTTTGAAATGATTCATATACCTTTAAGAAATTGGTTGAAACATTTAAAGATTACACATGTATAGCACTTTGTAAATGGTTAATAACTGGTTTATAAACCATCTATAAACATCACTTAGTTGGATAGTGTTACCATTAATTGTAACATTAAAATTGTAACGTTTTTTGGTGATCTCATGCAACAGATACAAGTCAATAAAATGTTGATAATAGAAAATAAAAAATAAAAAATAACGTTTTTAAGTAAAATCTTCGGTAGAATGCAGCTTAAGGCACTTCCTGGTTTGCCTCCCTGCTCAGACCCGGAGGTTGCCGCCTGGTTTTCCCTCCTCGGCTGTGTGTCAGTGGACTGTTTGCCTGTTTCTTGTCCTCTTCCTGGAGCCTCGCAGGTGATGATCCATGACATTTACACAGACATCTCTCCGGCTCGACATCACACTGAACAAATTCCAGTCTCCTGTTGGAGCTCTTCCCCTCCCCGGGCTGGTTTTCAGGTTACCTTAACTCCTCTTGGAGGACAATAAACAGGTCAGGTCCGCCTCGCTGCTATTTAAACGCCGGGATTCTCCTCTGGGTTTTCAATTATGCTGCTGATGAAAGAGGAATGTTGCGTAATTACAAACAATTTATTAAAACCGTGTTTTGCTGTGTCAGCACAGCTTTGACTCAAATTGGTTTGGTACAATCCGGAGGCCTGAAACTTTCTCTGTTTTTAAATGAACGTGTAAACTGTCAGTTCACGTTAAATCTGGGACTCCCAGGTGTGGACATGTGGAATAGTATGAATATGAAGCAGGGCATGGCTGAATGCTCAGCCGACTCCAGTAAAGCTTCAGAGTGGAACAGAGAGGATGATGAACCAACAGAGTTAACCCTCTGAACCCGCTTAACTGGATTTCTTTAAAGAATCACCAAAAATACACAGTTTATCATAGGAATAAACTGTAAAAACAGACATTATCGTCAAAATTTGACTTTTCCGACAGTCCTTGAACCGATCATAGGTTATGAAAGTTAGAAAAAATAACCAAAACAAAGCTTGAAATGTTCATATTTGTGTCAGAATCTCTTTATTCTACATGTGTCATTTAAAATAAAGCGTTTGCACTAACCAGATCCTGTTAAAAACATTAAATTCTGCTCCTCAGAGACACTGAAGACATGATTGATTCTGCTGAGACCAACGGTCACGTGACAAATATTCACTGAGAATCTGTTTACACAGAGCTGAGAGGAGAGGACAGGAGAGGCTGGAAACATGACAATACTTCAATATGTATATCATGTGAAGGGAGAAACTTCACATGGGAGACAGTTTTTTCCCAATATTCATGACACTTGGAAAAGTGTTGTATATATAAATTCTATTTTATTCCAATTAAAAATGAATAATAATTTTAAGTAATTTAGGTTGTTTTTCTTCTTCTTCTTTTCATGATTGATGTCATTATTAACTGTGTTATTCTTCACCAAAGACATTTTTGAGTTCTCCTTACTTCTGGACATGATTATAAAATGTAAAAAGAGTTAAAAAAAAAAGAATAAAAAACACACCCTCCGTGACACCCTTTGGGGTTCAAAGGGTTAAACAAACACACAGTCCTTCACACACACATCACTTCCTTCTTATCAGCTGCCAGTCAGGAGACCCCCCCCCCCCCCCCCCCCTCTGATCTGACGCAGCCCTGCCAAGGATCAAACGTGCTGACAAGCCGCCCCGCTTTCAGCACCCTTCATGTCGGCGTATGTCTTTGCATCTGACACCAGCCCTCCAACCCCCTGAGCTTCTGTTTCTACAGGCACGCATCTTCACCGCACCAACTGCCGACCCCCAAACTCCCCCAACACCACCACCACCTCCCCTCCTCCCGTTCGAACCCGTTATATGTTGCTCATTCAGTGAACTGCTAACTGAGCTTGAAACAATTTCTGCTCCGGGGTTACAGCTGCCCATCTGCACTGTGGATGGATGGATGGATGGATGGATGGATGGATGGATGGATGGATGGATGGATGGATAGATAGATAGATAGATAGATAACATGACTTTTTTATTTGCATTTACTGTTATTATTTCTCTTTTTTTTGCATTTACTGTAATTATTTCTCTTTTTTTGCATTTTTTGAAATTATTTCCTTTTTTTGTATTTGTAATTATTTGTAGTTTTTTCATTAATTCTCTTTTTTGCAATTATTTCTCATGTTTTGTATTTCTCATTTTTTGTAATTATTTACTGGATGGATGGATGGATGGACAGATAGATTACAAGACTTTTTTATTTGCATTTACTGTAATTATTTCTCTTTTTTTCCCGCATTTTTTAAAATTATTTCCCATTTTTTGTATTTGTAATTTTGAGAGAGAGAGAGAGAGATAATAATAGTAATAATAATAATAATAAGGCAGGTAAAATAATAATAATAGTAGTATATTACAGTATATAGTAATAACAGTAATGGCAGCAACAGTATATATAATAATAATAACAATAATAATAATAATAATAATAATAATAATAACATAGCAATGTGTCGTGCGTAGATTTAGTGCATTTCAGTAATATTGATTCTGGCAGAGGTAGATGAATTATAGTCTTATTGCATTCACTTTGCAAGAAGGAGGTGCTCAGCACTGTGGTGTGGAGCAGCAGAGGACCTGGTTTATCTGCGTGGCCTGCAGCTCTACAACGACCCGGGGATGTTGTGTCGCCTACAGTTGAAGCTGTGTAAGAGTGCTTTTGTTTTTACCTCTTTCCTCTTAATCTTTTAGAGATAGCGCGCAGGCCGAGAGAGACAAAAGAGCAAAGCGGGGAATGTTAATAGAATTTGTTTTTGGCAGAATTAAATTCCAATGCCTGCATGTGCATCCAGAGGTGCAGATGTTAGCGTTCACAAAAAGGACCAGAGGATTAAAAAAAAGGCCCACACACTCACTGCCAAGCAAAGAGGTTAAATATAAACACCTGCACAATGTTTTTTTTTTGTCTTTATTGACAATTAAGGAACATTACAATCATGAGCTCAGACAAAAAGGGATTACAAGAAACAAATATCACGAAACAAAGAACTAATCAGGAGAAATAGTAGTAAAAAATAAAATAAAGAATAATTTAAAAAAAGAAAAGAAGTACATATATTGGTCAAGCAGAGAGTACGACGTACATAAGGTTTGTGCATTCACTGATAATGATTAAAAAAATCATATATTATTAGAATTTAAGATGATACATTCATCAGGCGGTCATAATATTGAAGAAATAGTTCATTTTTTTGTCTTTTACAATTCTGAGAAACTTAAGAAGATAGTTGAATTCAAGTAGAAACACCTTGAACTTTGGCTTCGCTTTGAAAAATCTGTGTTTGTGTATAAAGAACTTACAAGAGAGAATTAAGAAATTGGTTACAAATTCAACAGATTTGTTACAATGAGTAAAATAACAAAGAACATCTTTTTTGGTGAATAGGTATGAGACACTAAGAAAGTTAGATAAATGATTCCTCAAGTCCATCCAGAAATCCTGCACAATACTACATTCAAAAAATGCATGAGCAATACACTGCAAAAGCCAATTGTATTTTTTGGCCTAAAACAGTGATTTAAGTTGGTAAAACTTGGAAATATAAATTATTGACATTTAGGGCAATAATGTAAGTTAGCACAACAAAGGAAGCCAGTTGTCTGCTCAAAAACAAGTTTGTGAGTTGTTGTTACTTATATCTTTAAGTTGGGGTTCACAACAAGGGACAATAGTTCTGATAACTCTTATTTCTTTGTTGTGAAATGCGGGAAAAAGGTGAAATTCATTCGCGAAAGCTAGTGGCTAACTGATGCTAGCGGCTAACTGATGTTAGCGGCTAACTAATGCTGGCGGCTAACTGATGCTAGCGCCGCTGCTTGTTACAGCTACAAGAGTAGCCATTAGCATATCAATGCTAACTCAAAATTGTGGTCGCAACATTAGCTGACATTTCATAGCGGCGCTACAATCGTGCCAATTCAGCACATTGCAGAAGTTGAGAGTTGAGCAGACTCAAAAACAAAACTTAAAATATTTAGTTTTAATTTAACTTAACATTTTATCAAAGTTTGTTGCCTTGAAATTTTGAGTTCACCCAACTTTTCTTTTTTTGCAGTGTAGATTCCTCCACATCACAGAAGACACATTTACTATCCATATCCATAAACGTAGATAGCATTGCATTGCAAGGGTAGATTTTGTGTAAAATGTTCAAGTGTATTTCTTTATTGTTATTATAGATGCAAAATCTCTAAGGCAGTAACCATGCTTTCTTCCAGTCAACATCATCAATTAACTCATCCTAGTAGAATTTCCCTCTTGGAGAATATTTCTTTTTAGCATGGATTCCTTATGAACACCTGCACAATGTAAAGCAGACAATAGCTTCACTATGACATCATTATTCAATAGAAAGGCCACATAGTGCTTTCTACAGTCAAGTTTATGTCAAATTTTCTGACGTCATCGCTCCCAAACTTCCTGCACGACAATAACTGGGGAGTGACAATAATAACCACAGAGGAAAATAAACTCTCTGCTTCACTCTGTTTATTACAGGGCTGTTGTATTGGTTTGCATTACATTTTTATGGTCACTCTTCTACTGGAGTTAGAGTACCGGGCTGGGATTTCTGAGGCCGATAACCAATATGGCAGCAAATATAGTTTGGGAATGAAAATAGAGCTTTTCTATGAGGATTGTGCACCAAAATGACTCTGCAGAGCGGCTCAGAAGGCTGCAGACAAACAAATAACTTTATTAAAAAATATTCAACATGATTATGCCTTACATTGGATGACATTGTGAAATAATTCTAGAATTGAAAAATAAAATATAAAAATATAAATTAAGATTAATAAATAAAATATAAATAAAGTATCTTTATAAACATCAGTACAACATTAGTACAGTAAATAAACATTAAAAATAATTATTAAATAAACTTTTAATTAAAATGAAAAAAAAAATCTTAATAATCAGTAGAACAGTAAAAATAATACATTTAAATGAAATAGATATAAAAAAGGAGTATAGCAAAAACAAATGTTTAATTTAAATGAGAAATTCTCAATAATCAGTACAGTAAATAAACTTGAAATTAAAAATTAATATCTAAATATATCTAAAAATCAGTACAGTATGTTCAATATCAGTCAATTTCAAAATTAACATTTAAATAACAAAATAATAATAATAATAATAATAATGAAATTAATTACTAACACTATTTTATACCCACAGGCATAATTTTGTGCATGTTCCATCTCTTTTAAAGGCTGATATTGTTTGGTCTATACTGTTTTTCTCCTTGATCAAAATGTACTTCAGGTTTGTTAATGTACTTGTTGATCTGTTTGTTTTGCCAAGTGCTTCACTGGAAAAGAACTGAACAAACAGCATCAGACATGAGAACAGACAAGGACGCCGCGCTGCAGTAACCCGAGAAACTCTCCACAATATTTAATGGATAAATGATAAAAGAGGAGAGATCGCAACAGGAGAATCCTTCAGATGTTTTATGTTTTATGTTTTATTAAAGGATCCCCATTAGCTTATGCCATGGCAGTTCTTCCTGGGGTCCACATTCCAACAAGTAATACTAAACAGTCCTACAACAACTTTAACAGTAAAAATACATTCCAAAATACATTAGAAAAGTGCAGCACATAGTGCATTTGATCAGAAAACAAATACAAAAAAAAACCCAATACAGCTTTAACCAGTATCACTGATTGTAATCCTGGACATCATGAATCCAGGCAAACATCGCTTCTATAAAAAGTAGCGTCCTTTCAAACAAAATAAAGCAAAAAAATAAAAAATAAACCCAACCCCCCCCAAAAAATAGAATAAAATAAACCCAACACCTAACATTAACCACTGACAAAGTACATCTTTAATTTCTTTTTGAAAGAAATTTGGTTTTTTCTTGACGGATATCAAGTGGTAATTTGTTCCATATTTTACTCGCTCTATAAAGCACTGTTCTTTTCAGAGAACTAGTTCTTGGATGAGCTTGCACAATATCACCCTTGTCTGCCTTCCTGGTATTATGTTTATGCGAACCTGGTCTCACAGGAATCCGTGAAATAGCCACAGATTTGCTTGACTCAAAATCCGTGGAATAGCCACGGAATCACTAAAATTCCCATGAAACTGACACGGATTTCGCTACAATGGCGGACAGAACAAAAAACATGGCGGGCAGTTATATTTTGACTTAGTTTCTGCATAAAAATGGATTTTGATCACATTTCTGGCGAGAAATATATGTTTTATTTTCTAAATATTCACTCAGTGAATGTACATAATCACTTTGTATGTTGGAATAGCCACAGGATATGACTTTCATTAACTTGCATTGTAGCGAAATCCGTGTCAGTTTCACGGAAATTTGAGTGATTCCGTGGCTATTCCACGGATTTTGAGTCAAGCGAATCCGTGGCTATTTCACGGATTCCTGTGAGACCAGGTTGATTTATGCACAGTATTACAAAAAACTATTTTATCTCTCATGAACTCAGGTCTGTGTGTTCTCAATGTGTTGCTCAGAAATGTTGCTATGCATGAGGCCAGCCTCTTTTCAACACTGAGCCATAATAGGCTAGATTGCATTTTAAGAATGCTAGTTCTAGACGAGGAACCTCGAACTAGCCTAGCAGCCCTGTTCTGAACAACTAAGACAAGTTTCTAGTGGGCAGTGACATGATGACGAGGTTAAATAAAACACAACTCTAAAATGTGGTATACTTGAATTGCTTAATTGTCTGGATGTTGGGTTGAAAACAGTTAAATTGGTTCTGTGTTGAGCTGCAACATGATTTAGTAACAACAACCTTCAGCGCGGCTAATGTTCCTGCAGCTGCAACACACATTCATCATCTGCACGAAAAAATGCCAGCTTTGCATCATGTTGAGGAATTTTGTGTCTAAAGCTCTCTCAACCTTTTACATGCTGTTAAGATGTTAACTTGTGGGCGTTTATCCCGGAGAATAAAGCGTTTCTCAGAACAGAGCGGGGCTGTCTCGCTCTCTTTTCTGTGGAGAAAGTCTGAAATCTCAGCAGAAGGTTACAGAGGAGTGATGCTCAGCAGCACTGCATGCTCACAAATGTTCTGTGCAAAGAGCCAATAAAATATTACTTTAGCCATAATAGCTAAACAGATGTTGAATATCAGTGTCAATGCTGCAGCTGCACTTTAAATTGTGTGAGAGTGTGAGGAATTTGTGGAGCAAAAGTTTGAGTTTTGGCTGTGTAGTCTTTAAGTAAAGACAACTGAAAGAGCAACATGGTCTCACAGGAATCCGTGAAACTGACACGGATTTCGCTACAATGCAAGTTAATGACAGTCATATCCCGTGGCTATTCCAACATACAAAGTGATTATGTACATTCACTGAGTGAATATTTAGAAAATAAAACATATATTTCTCGCTAGAAATGTGATCAAAATCCATTTTTATGCAGAAACTAAGTCAAAATATTGATTTTTTCACTAAAAATGAGAGAACTGTCCGCCATGTTTTTTGTTCTGACCGCCGTGACCTTGAAAGTCATGTGACTTGGAACAAACCAATAGGAAAAAATATCCATGGAACATTTGAAAATGTGTTGTACTGACTGATTTTACACTTATTGCACACACACACACACACACACACACACACACACACACACACACACACACTTAATTTATATATGGATATTTTACACAAAGATTCCTGTTGGAGTTCTACTAATGAATTTCGATGTAATCAACTCAAATACTCATCATGATATTATTCAGCATTTTTATTTAGTATGCATGCCTTTATATTACTGTCACATTTACAGGCTCCTTGAATCATTTCTTAGAGTGTAATGCATTTACAACAAAACAGCCTTGTAGAAGAGAAAAAAAGAAGAAGCTTTAATTAAACACCAGAACTTGTTTGGCTTATTGAATCATTTGCTAATAGCAGTGATGTGGTTGTAACTGAATAAATATTTAGCATGACCTCTATTTATGTACACTAATTTAACATACTGTATCTCCATTATTTATCAGCCTATATACGAGTTTATAGATTCAGAATTTCAATCACATCGAGGAACACAAGTATGAGACATTTCTTCGCCCCGGCGGCTAATGAGTTGTTTTTCTCTCTCCGGCCCGAATGCAGTTTATTTATCTTCCATTGCAGAAATGTCCTTTATCCATTAATTACAGGTGGCCATAAAGTGTCTATTACACATTCATTAGTATGTGCAGTGCACTCTCCAGTTTTCAGACAAAAGACTCGCCCTCGAGAAAAGGGGGAAGGAGGACAAATAGACAAAGTCATCTTGGCTCAGAACGCTGCAGAAAAACATCCACACTGCAAAAAAAGAAAAGTTGAGTGAACTCAAATTTTCAAGGCAACAAACTTTTAATGAAACATTTAATTTTTAGTTGGACAATTAAACTAAATATTTTAAGTTTTGTTTTTGAGTTTGCTCAACTCTGAATTCAGATTTCTGTCAACTCAACTGTTGTTGACTAAGTTGTACTAACTTATCATTTTACATTGTAATAACTTTTAATCCTTACTTCTGCTAACTTCTGCAATGTGCTGAATTGACACAATTGTAACACTGTCAATGAAATGTCAGCTAATGTTGCAACCACAATTTTGAGTTAGCATTGATACGCTAATGGCTACTCTTGTAGCTGTAACCACTAGCATCAGTTAGCCGCTAGCATCAGTTAGCCGCTAGCATCAGTTAGCCGCTATCTTTAGCTAAGGACCGAATTTCACCGCTTTCCCGCATTTCACAACAAAGAAATAAGAGTTATCAGAACTATTGTCCCTTGTTGTGAACCCCAACTTAAAGATATAAGTAACAACAACTCACCAACTTGTTTTTGAGCAGACAACTGGCTTCCTTTGTTGTGCTAACTTACATTATTGCCCTAAATGTCAATAGTTTATATTTCCAAGTTTTACCAACTTAAATCACTGTTTTAGGCCAAAAAATACAAGTTGGCTTTTTTGCAGTGCAGACACAAAACACACACACATACATGTTGTAGCAGATATTAAACAGGACGTATACCTGCAGGAAAACACACACATATAGAGGTACATTTACCCGCTTACACTCATGTTTCACACAGACAGATGCAGCCAAACTACCAGAAACACACATACACACACAGTTCAGTGAAAGAAGCTGTGAGGGGTGAGCAGATTTGGAAGAAAGGGTCATGGGCCAATGGGTTGGCAGAGATTGCTTCTTAGCTTGAGGTGAGCGGAGATTTTGACTGTCAACACTGCAGTCATCACAAATATCACTGCAGTGCTGCTCCACCTGCAGCCTCTTATATCGGGGTCCAGGTTATTCCAGAGTTACTGTGTGCAAACTAATAAAAAGCTTTAACTGTGCACTTAAAATTTGAAGGGAAGACCTCTGATTTGAATGTGTAACTTTCAAAATAAAAGCACAAAAAACGATATTGAAATGTAGCTTCAATCAACAAGAATTAAACAATCCCAATGCCAAGAAGAGTAGAAGATAATATAATGTTTACAAAAAAATACAGTTAAGTGGTGAAATGAATATAACTTTAACCCTTTGGAGTTTTGGGCTATTTTCTCAGTTTTTTAATACAAATTTAAAACATTTTTTCCACTTTTCAACCGTTTACCATGCAATCGTGGTATCATTTTTTTCAGCACAACCTCTTCGATATGACCTGATAATTATTTATTCATTTTGACTTACTGGATTAACATTTTAGTCCCAAAAGAAACTTAAGTCTGAAAATGATGTGTTATTTTTTTAACTTTTAAAACACAATCATGCTCAATGAAGAATTTTTAAGTCTTGCAAATGTCAACACAGGTTGAAAATATTACATAAAAGAGGTAAAATGAGGATGCCTGCTAGTTCTACTTGTTTAGACTAAATATATTTGTCTTTATTTCTGGTTGTATTTCTGTCTACACTGTAACAGATTGCTGTGAGAAAACAGCCAAATTGTGACAGTAACATACTGTTTTCCATTAAAAAGGTATTATGCTGTAGAAAACAATGCATTCTGGGCAATATTTGTAGGTAGCTTGCATATATATGTATGTATATATATATATATATATATATATATATATATATATATATATATATATAATAAAATTAGAAGCTTTTTTAGTGCAGTTTGTGGGAAGTTGTAGCATTTTTTTTAATCCTGGCTGCAGCCCTAATTACAAATCAATTTATTATGGTGACAAATGAAGACAGCAAAAACAACATTTTGCAGCATGCATGACAAAGTATTTCTCAGTTTGTTACAATATTTCTCTCTTAACATTATGTGTGCTGTCGGACAGATAATTAAGCTGCTGTGATCTTGTGCAAGATAACTTCACTGGAGCAAAAAATAGAATCGGATCAACTCTCATAATCACCTGCCATCATCATCATCTGCTGGCATTC
The DNA here is from genome assembly GCF_030273125.1 of Centropristis striata. NCBI lineage: Eukaryota > Metazoa > Chordata > Actinopteri > Perciformes > Serranidae > Centropristis > Centropristis striata. The sequence goes on from NC_081522.1 coordinate 36,715,915, forward strand.
CTAAAAATGAGGCCATGTTTCTTTTGTTTTATTTTTTCAATCTGACACCCTTCTGCAAAATACAGATTTTTTTGGGGTGCTGTTTCAAAAGTGAGGACCAGATCACGTTTTTTAAACCAACAGAGTGAGGACATTTTTGCAAAATGAGGACATTTCGGCCGGTCCTCACGTCTTTAAGGCTTTTTTTGAGATTTCAGACTTTGTTTTAAGGGTTAAAGGTTACAATTAGGTTTATGTTTAAAAGAAAGATTATTAATTAAATAACTGAAACTGTATTGTGTGGTTACAAAATTAACTAAAACTAACTAAAACTATAGTGAAAATGTCCTTCGTTTTTGTCAACTTTTTTCATACATAATGAAGATGGATAAGACAAAGGAATAAAGGCAAAATTTACTGTGACCTCTTTTAATCTCCCAGCCAACAAATACCCCATTACAAAAAACTAAAACTAATAAAAATAAAACTAATGAAAAATTAAAAACTATTATAACCTTGCTAGGGAATTCACTGTTACAATGAGGGCCCTCACAAAGATAGTACAAGATAGTACAAGAGTGCGTGTGTGTGTGTGTGTGTGTGTGTGTGTGTGTGTGAGGGGAACACCCTTGGACGTTATTGGCCGTGACAGCTCTGGAGCAGAGCCAGGCCGTGAGCCACGTTAACCGATGTGTCAGGTGTTGGCAGGTTCTTTTTTTTTTCTTCCGTCTTGCCTCGGTTCAGATCAGCAGATAAGTCAAGCCGTGCCAAACCAGACCACACCGGACCAGACCAGACCTTTTCCACCCTGCTGCTTTCAGCACAACAGCCACTGAACTGGCCCTTTTTTTCCACTCTCCCTACTTCAGCTTCTTTTTTGGGGCTCAGGGGACGGCTAAAAACTGCAACAAGTTGAACAAATTTCACTTTCGCTATCGATACATCAGAAGACTTTGAAAAGATTTGGAAAAGACTCCTCTAAAACTATCAGCTCACACCTGCTCACATCTAAAGACAAGTGTTTAGAGTTTTTAGTCTCACACTGAGATTTTAGACAGACTGTGAATCTTTCAGGGTCACTATTTACAAGACTACAACTAGATTCTTTTACCATTTTTTTTCCCACCATGCAAATTTTCCCATCATGCTCTTAGTAAAACCTTCCAAAACGGAGGAGACGCAGCTTTGGGGTACAGCTGCTCTCGTGTGTGCAGTGGTTTGTGTTGAAAAAAATAATTTAAAAAAATAATTTAAAAAAAGAGAAGACGCCACAAAATGCTCCCTCACAAAGCTGAAAAGGGGGTTCTGTTTTTCGGACATGAAAAGTTGACTATTTTACAGTAAAAATAGATATAAGGAAGAATAAAGGAGAGGAAAATTTAAAAATGAATTCATGATATACATTTATGTCCTATTTAATTATAATTTGTTTAATTGAATGATTATATTTCTCAGCTCTATCAACTTTCATTTAGTTAATCAAACATTAATCATCGATTATTTATTACTTATTTATGTATACATTTATTTATGCATTTTAACTGGGTCTCCTTACTGTTCTCTTTACTAAGAAACATCTAAATATATTCCATCAATGTATTTTTATTGAGCTTACTAACATTATTGTGATGTTCCTTTTTCCTGTGGAAGTGGTTTTACTGGTTTAACTGGCTGGTCTGAACCGGGGACCTTTCCCCTGCTCATCTATTGGTTGGTGATTGTGTTACGTCACTGAGACTTAAGATAATATCTTAATATAATATGATATGATCACAAACCAAGACTAGGAAAAGACTGACATGAAACAGTGCAGATTACTACCTTAAACTTAACGATGGAGATGACGGGAGCGCCGTGACTCCTGTAAAACTCCTAGATTTACTAAAGACTTTCAGTTTTTAGTCTGGGACTGGGGACATCTTTTGGTGTAAGCCCAGCATCCGTTAATTCAGCCCAGCAAATCAGGTTGATTTAGCTCTTACATGCAGTATATTTACCTCAATATACCATTTTGAAATTGACAATTACAGCCCTAAGGCTTTAAAAAACCCTGATGTGGATGAAAATGGATTCCCTCTGTGATGCTCTCATTGGATTCTTTTTTAATGTCTGCAGCTAAAACAGAGAGAAACGATTTTATCGCTCTGCAAAGACAAATCTAAATCCTTTGCATGTAACTCTGTTATTGCTGCAGCAAACCTGAAACGTTCAGTGTAACATCATCGTTCACTGGTGTATTGTCAGGAAGGACAATTCCACTCGGTTGTATTGATCTATTTCCACACCACGCTCCAGCGCCTTCTTTCTATTCATAAACTGAAGAACAATTGTAACGTTCAACTGCTTTGCACACAGACTGCAGCTGGAAGGATCCTGAAGGTTTATTGGTCACAAACTGTAAATGTGTTTTCAACACTGCACACTTTTGTCACTGGCACAGTGAGGTGATTATTAAGAAAAGGCAATTAGGTGCGAGAGGAGGAAACTAAGACCAGAGTACTTATCTCCAGACTGCCTGCCTGAGTTTTTTCCTGACAGTGAGTGTTTTAAGTGTTTCAAATATCAGGTTCCAAGGTGGAAATTTGCTGTAAGTTGCCGTCAGCTCTGTTGGCATCCAACACATTGATCTACATGTAATGATAGACCTTGTTGGTGCCAATTAAATAGCTGCAAAACAAACAACTCCCCACCACAGCATGGTAACCATGTATGACGGGCCCATTATCACACCTACACACTCTGTAAGCTGTTATTTAAGGGTGTTTGCAGACATATCAGATGCACACAGTGTATGAGTTATCTTACTTTTACATTGTGAAAATGTTAGGGAATTTTCCATTGCACCACTTGCTAAGGTTTGCTACTCATTCAGCGTGATTTTTAGCATTAAAACACAGAATTTGTGCAGTTTGTGGTGAGTGTGATGTGGCCTCAAAGGCAGAAATACGGTGGCCGACAAGGGTCAAACGGACGGCAACGGCCCAATACGTCTCAGTTTGAGAAAACAGCTTCAAGTACAGAAACGATGCAAAATCACAAACTCAAACACAAGTCTAAACGAGGTACAAAACGAGGAACGTGGTGCAAATTAAAAAACGTGCTGCAAAAAACAAAGACAAATGCATCATCATCATCATCAAACGCGCTGCAAATGGAGAAACGATCTGCAAACCGAGAAACGATCTGCAAACGAAAAACCGTACAAAGCTAAGAGCCGGACAATAACTGGAAAATAAGACCAGTTAACTCCGACCGGGACAAAAGGTTTTGTTGAGCCGGAACATGAACACAGAGCCTGGTTGAGCCTCCTCCGATCTACTGTTCATGTAATAACTGCGCCAGCCTGTGGCTAAACATCAGAACTGAAGCGATAACTTCACAAGTTCTCATTTTCAATTAATATTAACAGTAACACTATTATTATGATTTGAAGCCGTGTCAATTTTGACTGTGCGTGATGGGGACCTCTGCTTGTGACTTTATAGATGCTCTTTATTTAGGCAGGGAACGTAATTCAAGTGGAAGTTTATTTTAATCAAGTGAAACTATAAGCAGCTCTTATAGTTCTTTGGGAGAACGTGATACATAATTAGGCTATTATTGTTTTAGTGTTCGAATGCACATTGTGCTAGTGACAACGCGTTGCCATGGTGATGAGATAAACAACGTAAAAGTACTTCAGAAGCGTTCAGCAGCACCGGCGACCCGTTGCTCTGTATAATATGTATTCAGATAGCCTTCCCAAACGTCAGGCTCACCCGCCGCCTACTGCTGTAATTAAATGATATGACAATGTTCTGAGTGTGCTATAGCCTATCTAATCAAAGAGAATCTTTTGATGTCCTACTTCATTTATATTGAAAAAAAAGTTAAGTAAACAAACTCTTTCATAGCGATAGCTTCCATGGCTATGATTATAATCAATAACAAGCAGACACAAGCAGAGGTCCCCATCACGCACAGTAGGTTGACTGCGCGTGATGGGGACCTCTGCCGGTGCTGCTGAACGCTTCTGAAGTACTTTTAAGTTGTTTATCTCATCACCATGGCAACGCGTTGTCACTAGCACAATGTGCATTCGCACACTAAAATAATAATAGCCTAATTATGTATCACGTTCTCCCAAAGAACCAGCTCTTATAGTTTCACTTGATTAAAATAAACTTCCACTTGAATTACGTTCCCTGCCTAAATAAAGAGCATCTATAAAGTCACAAGCAGAGGTCCCCATCACGCACAGTCAAAATTGACACGGCTTCAAATCATAATAATAGTGTTACTGTTAATATTAATTGAAAATGAGAACTTGTGAAGTTATCGCTTCAGTGCTGATGTTTAGCCACAGGCTGGCGCAGTTATTACATGAACAGTAGATCGGAGGAGGCTCAACCAGGCTCTGTGTTCATGTTCCGGCTCAACAAAACCTTTTGTCCCGGTCGGAGTTAACTGGTCTTATTTTCCAGTTATTGTCCGGCTCTGAGCTTTGTACGGTTTTTCGTTTGCAGATCGTTTCTCGGTTTGCAGATCGTTTCTCCATTTGCAGCGCGTTTGATGATGATGATGCATTTGTCTTTGTTTTTTGCAGCACGTTTTTTAATTTGCACCACGTTCCTCGTTTTGTACCTCGTTTAGACTTGTGTTTGAGTTTGTGATTTTGCATCGTTTCTGTACTTGAAGCTGTTTTCTCAAACTGAGACGTATTGGGCCGTTGCCGTCCGTTTGACCCTTGTCGGCCACCGTACAGAAATGAGACGCTGAGGAGGTAAGGTTAAACAAGATGGAGCTTGGTCAGTGTTAAGATGGCCAGATAGAGGCCCCCGTTTACACGAAGGGAAAACACGAGGTGCGGCTGTGGCTCGAGCGTTCGTCCACTAACCGTAAGGTTGGTGGTTCGATCCCTGACCATGGCAGCCTACATGTCGAAATATCCTTGAGCAAGATAAATTGCTCCTGATGCTGCGTTCATCGGTGTGTGAATGAATTCTAATGGTTGCAGGTGGCACCAGTGTGTCCTGGTAGCCTCGACCACCAGTTTGAATGTGTATGTGAACGGGTGAATGAGCGTAGTGTAAAGCGCTTTGGATAAAAGCGCTATATAAGTGCACTCCATAAGTGCACACCAAAACGCAGATATTTCCACCCGAAAACCCCGTTTTTATCACGGAAAACGATTATTTCTAAAAATTAACATCAACCTGCATAAATACGCCATCGAGCGCCATTATAACTATGCCAAACCTATTATATGGGCGGCAGTGTAGGGAGAACTATAAAGCCATGCAAACCAATCAGAATCCCCAGAATCAATAACAATGAATAACACAAGCGACTTCCTGTTCCTTTCAAAACAACTAATATGGTGCGAGGTTTGTTCGTGTGGACGCACACAGAATGAGCATGAGAACCTAAAACCCCGTTTTTTTCTCCCAGTTGACACGACAACACATAACCGGAGTTTTCCAAATTCTCCACTTTGCCCTGAGTTTTTAGAAATAATCGTTTTCTGTGATAAAAACTGGGTTTTCGTGTAAATGAGAGGCCAAACCCCATGGAAATATCTGCGTTTTCCCTTTGTGTAAACGGGGTCTTATTCTGCTTTGTGTGTTTACGTGGAGGCTCCGATACGTTAAATGTCATTCCAAACAAGTTGGTGAGCAGTGGCAGTGGGTTATAAAGTCTACATCAATGCAGCTCTGTTTTGTGTTCCAACTGAATACTCTCTGTACTAAAGCTTTTTGTGATCAGCCTATTCACATTGAGAGACATTTAATAGTGTGGACAAAGCACAGCACCTTCCATGGGAGATTATGGACATCAGACCTGAGAGCACTTTGTAGTAGTTCATGGACTCCATGCACTTTAGGTTTGGCACTGGTTGCACCTTAAAGTGTTAAGTTTATTTTGTATTTATTATTTAATTTAAAACTTTAAAGTTTTAAGAACTGAAGGTGTTGGGGCCAGACTGGAATTGGGTCAGTGTGTCCGCATACCAGATTTGCTTTAAGTTGGCTGACAATAAGAACATTGACTATTTGGCATCATCTATAGCTTTGAAGGGTTAAATGCAGAGGTTGAATTTCCCCATTGTGGGACTAATTAAGGAATCTTAACCACATTTTACATGACTGTTCTGAAACTTTGTTCTTAAACTGGATGACTCCCTCACTGGTGTGTAAAACCACTAAAGCTGAATGTTTTTCTTGAACAGATATTGTTGATCAAATATAAATACTTTTTGGATCATTATGAATTAATAATTAATGCTTAATTTACCCCGAAAACAGTGATTTGTTTATTTATTTTCTGCTTAAACTCAAAGGGTTTAGTGGACAGAGGACGCACTGGAAACTTAAGCTCTTATTTATTTTTATTGTATTTATTGAGGATATTAAAAGTCCACAGCAGTTGGTTTTTCATAAAAATAGTTGTAGTTTCAAAGAGTCTGTTAAATTGATAACCTGCAAACAAACAAAACTATAAAACTAGTGAAAGTCTGACATTTTGGGCTACTGCTGTTAATCAATAGTTATTAATAATGTTAAACAAATCAGATAAATCAATACATCTAAGAAACAAACTAAATAATGAAACAACATAACGGTAATGAAAAATACCTTATTTTTAAAAGCTCTTAACAAATTAAAGTTGTTTTCCCCAGTGATGAGTGACAGTATGAAACACATGTTATTTATATACAATGCAGACAATAAAAAGTTTTGAATTTAGCATCCAGACATTTAAGGATTGTGTGAGTGCTTGTTTTTTGTGGTTTAACTGTTTTTGTTGATTCAATGATCTTTATGGAATATTATGCAATCATTAATTAATTGGACAACATTTGAAAATATCAATCAGTGTCATCATATCTGTGTTGCTATTGTAATTTGACAGATCAAAGAAATATATTTACAGACAATGTATCACCAGTAATATACATTATATTAAATCAAAGTGAATGTTTCTGTTCAAAATCAAATAGCTGTTCTACTCAGTGTGATTGACAGGAGAGATGATCAGAGGGGCAGAGTTTTTACCAGCATTTTTGAGCATTGGACAGAAGTATGGGTAGAGTTTTTCAGTGAAGCAGCAGCCAGTAAAGGTGTAGATAAGAGCTGCAGCATCAATGTCATAAAAGGAGACCAGACCCTCCTCATAATCCACAAACACCCCCACCTTCTCAGGCCGAAACTTCAGAGAGAGACGGACTGAAGGGCCAGCACAAGCTTTGTACTTATTTTCATTCCTCAACAATATCATCCAGTAACCATTCTGAGGTGACAGTGTGATGCTTCCCTTCCTGTTGATCGACTCTCTGGCCACTCCTAAAGTCCAGTCAGTCTTCCCTTTAACCTGAACCTCGTAGTAAAATCTTCCTGAAGAGAAACTCTGCTTTGCTAAGACAGAGACACAACAATCAAATCTCTCTGGGTTGTCTGGGACATTCTTCTTCACTTCACTATCGTTAACTTGTTTCCCATCATCAGACAGGATGAGTTGGGGATGTGCTGTATCAGGATCGAGTGTCAGATCCACTGCAGACTGCTGGACCCTCTTCAGCTCAGCCTCAAACAGCTTATTCATCTGTTTACTGAGTGTTTCCTCCAGCTGACTCACAGCTCTCACCACAGTCCCGTCATATGAAAGTGGACGGATGCTGACTTTTGTCCAGTCTCTGGTGGGTGGAGCAGCGTTCAGGGAGGTGCAGCTTTGGAGGAGGTGGAGGTGGTCTTTAGACTGTGAGAGCTGCTCCACCTCAGTGCTTCTCTTCTTCAGCTCAGAGATTTCCTGTTCCAGCTCTTTGATGAAGCCTTCAGCCTGTTTCTCTGTCTTTCTCTGCTTCTCTTTGATCGTGTCGATGAGCTCGGCCTGGCTTCTCTCAACAGACTCCTTCAGAACGGTGAAGACCTGAACACCTTCTGCTGTCTCTCTGTCTGCATCTTCCTTACTGAGCTCCACTGAGTGTTTGATCTCCTCAATCTTCAGTCGTCTCTTCTGGATCATCTCCTGGATTTCCGCATATGTCTCCCCCAGCTCGGCCTTCTTTCCTTCATATTCTTCTTTAAGAGGAACAACATCATGAGTCTTGTGGTCTGAAATTGTGCAGAGCATGCAGATACACATCTGGTCGGTCTTACAGAACAGCTCCAGCAGTTTATCGTGCTTCGGACACATCCTGCCTTCCAGGTCCTCCACAGGGTCGATCAGCTGATGTCTTTTCAGGCCTGACTTTGTCAGATGAGGCTGCAGGTGAGTCTCACAGTAGGACTCCAGACACACCAGGCAGGACTTCAGGGCCTTCAGTTTGGTTCCAGTGCAGATCTCACAGGGAACTTCTCCTGGTTTAGAAACGTGTTGCTCTGAGCTGCTGCTGCTGACCTTCTGTTGAGCTGACTGTCTGAACTGAGCAGCCACCTCAGAGATGAAAGTGTTCACCTGCAGCTCAGGTCTTGTGTAGAAAACCTTTTTACAGTTGGGACAATGATATGGGACATTAACATCCCAGTGTTTAGTGATGCAGGTTTTGCAGAAGTTGTGTCCACATGGTATGGTGACTGGATCGGTGAACACATCCAGACAGATGGAGCACAGACACTGATCTTCAGTCAGCAGACAGCTGGCAGCAGCAGACATATCTACAAACTGAGGACAAAAAACAGAACTTGATTATATGTTCTGACAGCTTGCCGATGGGAATGTCAGGACATAGCGATGGGAAGTTTTTGGAAGTAATGCTGCAAAGTTAGGCTAATGTTTTATGTGGCATGGTGATTTTCAAATCAGTCACGTGACCTCCTTTTTACATACATGGATACTTTATGCTGATAACATGCATTTTAAGGCAAACACTTATATTTTTTCTAGGGCCGGGACTTTAACGCGTTAATTAAGATTAATTAATTACACGAAAATTAACGTGTTAAAAAAATTGACACACCTTAATCACACTTATTTTTGCACCGCAGAACGTTTCTCACTGGATGAGTTTCAGGCGGACCGATTATACTGGAGCACCAACTAGCGTTGATGAGTTCAGACAACAACAAACCACAGTGAACATGAACGAAGAAGCTGATGAGACGCTTTGGTTGGCCCCGTGGATGATGGGACATTTTGTTACAAAAAAACAACGGATGGAAGCCTCGATAAGAGCATGGTTGTGTTGCTATGCAACAAGGAATTCACATATCACCGCAGCACATCGAGCCTCAAGTATCACCTCAATGCAAAACATATAGCAGTTAGCGGCTAGTGTGTTAGCTAGTGTGGATTGTGTTTTACTTAAAAAACCAAAGTATTATAGTTTACAGAAGGTCTACCTACCTATAGGCTACCTGAATTCATGAAATGTACTATATTTCTAAATATGCTATTGCTACACTTAATGGCAAAAATTGCACTGGTCTGTTGGACTTGAACAAAAATAAACAATATTTTTGTTGCTTAAGCTTACGTATTCAGTCATTATTCAATGGTATACTAAAAATCCATGTGAAAAAAATTACTTCTCACTGTTCTCAGGTCAAATATTTATACGCAATTAAAATGCGATTAATTTCGATTCATTAATTACAAAGCCTCTAATTAATTAGATTATTTTTTTTAATAGAGTCCCGGCCCTAATTTTTTCTCATGTAGTACAAATGTGCTATGTCTGCCTACTGTATTCGAATATTTGTGCATACTGAGTAGGGGTGGGCGATATGGCCCTAAAAGATTATCACGAGTATTTTTGCGATAACGATATACTTGACGATATTAAAAAATACTGAAAAATATATAGAAAAATATTTTTTAGTCTGTATAAATAAATAAAAATCGTACAACAAAATAAAAATCAATCATAAATCTAAATGTAGTGTAAATTGGTAATACAAATACAAAAAAGAAAAAAAAAAATATATATATATATATATATCGGGCCGCCACAGTCTAGGAAATTAATGGGAAATCCATACACCACTACGTCAAGAAGTAGGAATGTTGCCAATATCATGATATGCATTTTTTTTACCCATAAAAAAAAAATACTGGTATAATCGTGAACGATACGATATGGCACACCCATAATACTGAGGTCCCTAAACAGGCTTTGAATTACATAAACTGGGTATCAGTGGAAGCTGAGACTCTTGTGGATTCAATGAGTCTAGTTTTCATCAAGTGGGATGATGTTAGTCATCAGTCGTAGCCAGTTTATTGCAGTGAGAGCATGTCTTGATTCTCGACCTCACTGTATAAAATGAGCTGCTGTGACCTCTAGATAATCACAGCCTCATGAAACTTTACAACCACAAACTAGAGACCTAGAACATTCAGATGAGTCTAATGTAATTTATTTATATTAGCAAACATTAACTTAGATACATGTCTGGGAAACAATGAGGATGTATAATAGGAAAATCAAAGGACACACAATACTTGAAGAAAAGTTATATATAACTTAAGTTTTTAAATTATATTGCTTAAGTACTAATATTTAAGGTTGTACCTCTTTTCCACTGAGCATTTATTAAGACATATTGTACTTTTTTATTATTTTACTACATTATTCAGATAACTTATAATAATATAATAATAATTATAATGCAAAAATATACAGGAAACATACAGGAAACTAGCTTTAGCTAATGCTAGGTGTGGCTGTATCCTGTCTGGAGTTTGGTCACTGTGGTTTGGTTATTACCTCTGTTTTGTACTTCTGGAAACACTAAACATTATTTATCTCAAATAAGGCATTGGGTTATAGGTGGAAATATGCTTTACAGATTAAAACAGGTGTAACAGATTCTGGTTTAAACTAAACTTTGACTAAATCTTCAGTGATTGAATTTAGTCTCTCTAGGAAAGTGTACTCACCAGTGTTTGACACAGATTCTGATGCTGTTGTTGAGAAAAACCTGCTGGATTCAGTTGAAAGTTTCTTTGGAGAGAAACAGAGAGACTTGTCTCGACTGCAGCTCTGCTGTCGCTCACTAACTTTAAGTTTCATTTCAGGAGTGTGACGTAGCTTCAGCTCTCCTCTTTCACTGTGGCTCCACCTCCCAGTGGCCCGGCACCAAGAAGGAGTGGTGGAGGAACAAGTCAGATCCTTTACTGAAGTAAAAGCACTAAAACCACACTGTGAAAATAATCCACTGAAAGTATAAAAGTCCTGTATTCAAATCTGACTGAAGTCAAAGTTAGTAATACCAACAAAATGCACTGAAAGTATGGAAAGTATAAATACTCACTGTGCAGTAAAACATTCTTTCTCAGTGTTTTATTATTATATATTTTGTTTTTGGATTAATATTACTGCTGCATTAATGTGTATGTTGCATTTTACTGCTGTAGATGTAAAGTTTTGCAAATTTTTACTGCTTTATAAACTGTTGGGTAGTTTAATCTACAGCAATGCATCATATTCTATAAATTGTGTGACAACTAATTTTACAGCTTAAAAAAGCAGCTTTAATCTGTAAAATCACCACAGCTGTCAGACAAATGTATTGGAGTTAAAAGTATAATATTTACCTCTGAGTCCCCTCCCCTTGACCTACTTTCCACAGGGGCGTGATCAGTGGGAGTGGCCTCCAGTTTTCCTGCTCCTGCTGCAGACTCACCTGATCCTCCACACCTGATTTTCCCATGCTTGTTTTTGCTCCTCGCTTTTTGCTTCCCTGTTTCTCCATGTTTTTTCATGTTTCAGTTGCCGTTCCTGTGTCTGCAGTTTCCTGAGATCACTCCCCAATGCTCTCCCTGTTTTTGCCTCGTGGAAGAACTTCGACACACTTCTTTTTGTACATATTGTATATTAAAGAAAAAAGTTCTTCCAGCCTTGTGTTCTGCTTGTGAGTCCACAAATAAAATCCTTGCAAGTTGGCTTCTTAAGTGAACATGTTTAGTTTCACTCCACTAGTGTCATGTGTGGGCACTAGTGTGGTTATACATTTAATATACTGTTGAATAAAATGGGGTCTTCAGCACTTTTTTGTTCAGACATTTGTTGTTTTTCAAACTTAATCAGCACTTCAGACTGACTTTATTCTCACGTCCAAGTCGTGGAGAATTGTGCAAACCATCACCTCTGTTATTAATTTGTTTTGTTATGTTTGTGGGCTAAATTAATCTTAATGAAATTGTATTTCTTGAAAAAAAAAAAATTCCAAAACACTGGTGTGAACATGTGAATGACTAAAGTTTCTGAGGTACTTATACTTTACTTGAGTATTTATCTTTTCATGCCACTTTATACTTCTATTCTTTACTATTTTTCAGAGGGAAATGTCCTTATTTTAGTCATACAATTATTTTACAGCTTTATTACAAAAAATGAGCGAAAAAGAACAATAATTGGAGATTTTTAAACTCTACTTCTCCAGCATAATTTCACCTAGAGACTCCATTTAAACTTTAAACAGTAGACAGAAGTCTTGTGTATTGGTGTCTCAATCCACGTTTCGATAGGTCATATAGTTTTTTATCAATCCCTGTTCAATGACCTTGATCATTTTTGGAGAAATTCTGAGATTATAATGGGTGTGTATTGCACGGAATGTTTGTGTCACATTGTGTGACATCATCGCCAAAGTGTAGAGGGAGAGAAAAAATTGTCAAAAAATAAATTTGAAAACTGCGCTCCAGGCCGCAAATTCCACTCTACAGAAATAATTTATACATAGAAATGTAGGAAAATTTGTGTTCTCACTCACAATCCTCTGGTAAAGCTGTCAGAGTTATAGTTTCGGCGTACGATGCACAGATTCGCCACCAAAACCACCAACAGCCTCATTGGGTCACATTAAAAATGCAGGGAGATTTCGGAAAAAGGGAAGATGGAAGTTTTTTTAGATCGCTCTAACAAAGGTATTTTTTCATTTTTCTTAAAAAAAATCACATGTAGACGTTCAGGAAGAACTCGGGACGCTCAAAGTGAAGTCGGATCAATGATAGGTATTATGGTTTTGCCAAATATGCTTTCTGTTCGAGGCCAGAAATTTCAGTCCACCTCTGGCTGCTGTCACTCTTTCATTAACAGGTGGTGCCAGTTAATTCTGTTGATTGCTTTGATCTTTGATGTGATTACAGTTACAGATACACACACACACACACACATGCGCGTAAGCACGCACACTCCCCACACATGCATACACATGCTTCAAACACACGCACGCGCACGCATGCACACACACACGCACACAGACACACACAGTCACTTTATGTGATTTTAATTACACACACACACACACACACACACACACACACACCGGCAGAAGTCCCCGAGGCTCTTTCAAAATTTCCCCAGAGGAAATTTTCTAGTTTACTTTACAATCTCAGATGTTTGTACACCAAACAACAAAATGTTTAAGTTGACTTCATCTGAAACAATTAATCAATTAATTAGCAGAAATGTAATTAGCCATTATTTTCATGATACTTTTCATATTTTGAATGCAAAAATATTTCACATTTCCGGCTTCACAAATGTGAAGACTTACTGCTTTTCCTTTTAATTATCTTTATTTTAGTAATAGCGTTATTAAGGTGGAGGAATTAAACTCCACAAGGTGAAGCTTCTCTGCTGGCCAGTGTACAGGTGTTGGATGGTGAGCTGGGTGACCTCTGTGCCTACATCTGTTTCCAACAGGATGTCAGGATCAGTGGTGTCCTTTTGTTTCACCAAGGCAAGGTTGATATAATATCACACATTTTGACCTATATGAATCAATATTTAATGCTTAATTTACCCCTGAAAACACTGAGTTATTTATTTATTTCCTGCTTAACATCAAAGGGTTTAGTGGACAGAGGATTCACTGGACACTTTCTGATTTCTTTTCATTGTATTTATTGAGGATTTCAAAAGTCCACAACAGTTGGATTTTCATACAAATAGTTGTAGTTATAAAGAGTTTGTTAAATTGATAATGTGGTAAAAAAGAGATAATCTAACATTTTGGGCTACTGCTGTTAACCAATAAATCAGATAAATCAATACAACTCAGAAACAAACTTTGTAATAAAACAAAATAATGGTAATGGAAAAACTTCTTAAAAACCTTATTTTGAAAAGCTCTTATTAACAAATTAAAGTTGTTTTCCCCAGTAATTAGTGACAGCATGAAAAATTTATCATATACAATGCAGACAATAAAAGGCTTTGAATTTAACACCAAGATATTTAAGATATTTGTGTGAATGCTTCTTATTTCTGATTTAACTGTTTTTGTTGATTTAATGGTCTTGAAGGAAGATAAAACAATCATAAGAATTAATGATCTTTTCCGATCTTTTCGTAGCTACTAACAAAATCTACACATGCTGCTGACCACATGTAGTGCTTGTGTAAATTTAAGAACGCATATAAATAATGCTCGTCACTGTTGGAAATTACAATTTTAATTCATAATGCGTTCTGTTATGTACACAATACGCAGATGCCTTTGAAACATGTGATATAAACATGACAAACGATTAAAAATATAACATATTTAGTTAAATTAGTTGGCAATTGGCGGGATTAAGATTCAGATTAAACTCATAATTGTGAACTATCTATGTAAATTGACTCAATAGATTCCGCGTTATTTTCTACATGTTAAATGATGATAATAAAAATATAGGCTAATAATAAAATCACAAAAAGGATGTAAACCATTACCATATCTGGATCAATTCTAATTAAACCTCCCACAGTATAAAAGACCCTCAGTCCTAGTTAATGGTAACCATGGCTGAACTTGCACTTCTACATGATTTGGCGCAAGGCGCTATTTGGAGAGAGCGGTACTTCAGGGATCGGGCAGATCTGTTGGCTGAGAATGATGAATGGTTGATTAGTCGTTTCAGACTACCGAGACCAATTCTGTTGCATTTATGCAACATTATGGAGCCTAATCTGACGAGGCCAACAAAACGCAGCCATGCCATCCCTGCACACCTACAAGTGCTATCTGTGCTTGGCTTCCTAGCCACAGGGACGTTCCAGCGGGAGATAGGTGACAGGTCCGGCATTTCGCAACCATCCATGAGCCGCATCCTGCCTGCAGTTCTCAGAGGTATCATTAAATTAATGCCAGAGTATATCCAATTTCCATATGGTGCACAACGGCAGACAGAAGTAATGCAGGGGTTCAGTGCAGTTGCAAACATGCCAGGTGTTATCGGTGCCATAGACTGCACACACGTACGCATCAAGGCTCCATCCGGTGATGCATTTGCTTACATTAACCGGAAAAACTTTCATTCCGTGAATGTGCAACTGATCTGTGACGCAAAGTGTGTGTTGTTAAACGTTGTGGCACGGTGGCCCGGTGGGACGCATGACGCATTCATCCTGCGTAATTGCGCAGTTGGCACGCGTTTGGAGGATGGAGCTGTGAGAGACGGCTGGCTCATTGGTAAGAATATAGCCTGCATAATCACATGTGTGTGTTATATATGGACTTACCCTTCTATATCCATAGGGGATAGGGGTTACCCACTGACGCCGTGGCTTATGACCCCACTGGCCAGCCCGCAGACACCACAGGAGCTGTCACACCACTACTAACAGATGAAAATAAAAAATTTTTTTGGACTCCACTTCTCCCAAAATAATTTCAATCTCCGCTTCGGAAAAATTCTTTTTTCTTTCTCGTTCTTTTTTTCTTTGTGCCATCACTGACAGGTCGACAGGATGCCTCTACACACCTCCTTATATGGTGGTCATTAGCAATTCATGGGCGGGGTTCATGCTAATTGCTGATTACCGGGAGCGCGCTGCCACCTTACGATGGATTGGCATTCATGATCATACACACGTGTTTACGATCAGATCTGAGTTTCCCGCGGCGTTCATGAATCCGGAGTAGGTTTTTAGTAGCGTAGGCTTTTATGTGCAAATCTACGCACAAATCTACTAACGTTCCATGAATGAGGCCCATTGTCACTAGTAATTTACATTGAATGTGTCTGTAGAAAATCAAATAGTTGTTCTACTCAGTGTGGTTGACAGGAGAGATGATCAGAGGGGCAGAGTTTTTACCAGCTTCATTGAGAAATGGACCGAAGTATGGGTAGAGTTTCTCAGTGAAGCAGCAGCCAGTAAAGGAGTAGATAAGAGCTGCAGCATCAACGTCATAAAAGGAGACCAGACCCTCATAATCCACAAACACCCCCACCTTCTCAGGCCGAGACTTCAGAGAGAGACGGACTGGAGGGACAGCACAAGCTGTGTACTCATTTTCATTCCTCAACCATAGTGTCCAGTAACCATTCTGAGGTTTCAGTGTGATTTGTCCCTTCCTGTTGATCGACTCTCTGACCACTCCTAAAGTCCACTTAGTCTTCCCTTCAACCTGAACCTCGTAGTAGTATTTCTGATTGAACAGTCTTTAATGAATATAGTGCAATCATAAGAATTAATTGGACAACATTAGAGAATATCAATCCGTGTCATAATATCTGTGTGGCTATAGTAATTTGACACATCAAAGACAAATATTTACAGACAATATGTCACCATTAACATACATTATATTGAACGAAAGTGAATGTTTCTGTTGAAAATCAAATAGTTGTTCTACTCAGTGTGATTGACAGGAGAGATGACCAGAGGGGCAGAATTTTTACTGTCATCATTGAGCATTGGACTGAAGTATGGGTAGAGTTTGTCAGTGAAGCAGCAGCCAGTAAAGGAGTAGATAAGAGCTGCAGCATCAACATCATAAAAGGAGACCAGACCCTCCTCATAATCCACAAACACCCCCACCTTCTCAGGCCGAGACTTCAGAGAGAGATGGACTAAATGCTCAGTACAAGCACCATACTCCTTTTCATTCCTCAACAATATCGTCCAGTAACCATTCTGAATGCCCAGTGTGATGCTTCCCTTCCTGTTGATCGACTCTCTGGCCACTCCAAAATCCCAGTCAGTCTTCCCTTTAACCTGAACCTCGAAGTAAAATCTTCCTGAAGAGAAACTCTGCTTTGCTAAGACAGAGGCGCAATAATCAAATCTCTCTGGGTTGTCTGGGAGATTCTTCTTTACATCACCAAAGCTAACTTGTTTTCCATCATCAGACAGGATGAGCCATGGATTTGCTGTATCAGGATCGAGTGTCAGATCCACTGCAGACTGCTGGACCCTCTTCAGCTCAGCCTCAGCAAGCAGCTTCTTCATCTGTTTACTGAGCGTCTCCTCCAGCTGACTCACAGCTCTCACCACAGTCCCGTCATATGAAGGTGGATGGACGCTGACTCCTGTCCAGTCTTTGGTGGGTGGAGCAGCGTTCAGGGAGGTGCAGCTTTGGAGGAGGTGGAGGTGGTCTTCAGACTGTGAGAGCTGCTCCACCTCAGTGCTTCTCTTCTTCAGCTCAGAGATTTCCTGTTCCAGCTCTTTGATGAAGCCTTCAGCCTGTTTCTCTGTCTTTCTCTGCTTCTCTTTGATGGTGTCGATGAGCTCAGCCTGGCTTCTCTCAACAGACTCCTTCAGAGCGGTGAAGACCTGAATACCATCTGCTGTCTCTCTGTGTGCAGCTTCCTTATTGAGCGCCACTGAGTGTTTCATCTCCTCAATCTTCAGTCGTCTCTTCTGGATCATCTGCTGAATCTCAGCATCTGTCTGCCCCAGTTTGGCCTTCTTTCCTTCATATTCTTCTTTCAGGGGAACAACATTGTGAGTCTTGTGGTCTAAAACGGCGCAGAGCATGCAGACACACCTCTGGTCGGCCTTACAGAACAGCTCCAGCAGTTTATCGTGCTTCGGACACATCCTGCCTTCCAGGTCCTCCACAGGGTCGATCAGCTGATGTCTTTTCAGGCCTGACTTTGTTAGATGAGGCTGCAGGTGAGTCTCACAGTAGGACTCCAGACACACCAGGCAGGACTTCAGGGCCTTCAGTTTGGTTCCAGTGCAGACGTCACAGGGAACTTCTCCTGGTTTAGAAACTTGCTGCTCTGAGCTGCTGCTGCTGGCTTTCTGTTGAGCTGACTGTCTGAACTGAGCAGCCACCTCAGAGATAAAAGTATTGACCCGCAGTTGAGGTCTTGAATCAAAAACCTCTTTACAGTTGGGACACTGATAGGTGACATGTTTATCCCAGTGTATAGTGATGCAGGTTTTGCAGAAGTTGTGTCCACATGGTGTGCTGACTGGATCAGTGAACACATCCAGACAGATGGAGCACAGAAACTGATCTTCAGTCAGCAGACAGCTGGCAGCAGCAGACATATCTACAGTCTGAGGAAAGAAAACAGAACTTGATTATCTGTTCTGACAGCTCGCTGATGGGCTGTTTGTATTTTCCCCGTTTTTAAAGTTTCTTCCGGAGGCTGTAATGGGCTACATTTTAGGAATGTACTGGAGATATGATCTATGCAATTCATAGGCACCAAGCATGTCCAGATATATTGTCGGGAAGGTGTCGAAGTAATGCTGCAAGTTAGACTATTTTTTTATGTGGCATGTTGGTTTTTAAAAGCGGCAAGCAACACTCTCTCACAGACAGACAGACAGACACACACACACACACACACACACACACCAACACTGCCGGTAGACTGTGAGCAGCCAGAGCCAGAACATGCTGCAGAAAAACATTTCAGAAGCAGAATTGAGCATTTTAGTCTCAAAGTAGAGATGGGCTAGTCTGGCTATGTAAACATCAATTTCTATCGCTCTACATACATCATCTGGTTTAACTGATACGATTGGCTAAGAGCTACGTACAGACGCTTATGATAGACATTCGTATTGCCCAATAAATGGCTCTGGAGGATCGGAAAACAACGCCTGACTATATCTCATTTGTAATGTAGTCTGGCGTTAGCCAGGCTACTGATAACATGCATTTTAAGGCAAAAATTCATATTTTTCTCATGTAGTACTAATGTGCTATGTCCACCTACTGTATTTGAATATTTGTGCATACTGAGGTCCCTAAACAGGCTTTGAATGACATAAACTGGGTATCAGTGGAAAGCTGAGACTCTTGTGGATTCAATGAGCCCAGTTTTCTTCATGTGGGATGATGTTAGTCATCAGCAGTAGCCAGTTTATTACAGTGAGGACATTTCTTGAGTCTCACTCTCACTGTATAAAATGAGCTGCTTTGACCTCTAGATAATCACAGCCTCATGAAACTTTACAACCACAAACTAGAGAACTAGAGCATTCAGATGAGCCTAATGCAATCTATTTATATTAGCAAACAATAACTGCCACACTTTTCTGGGAAACAATAAGGATATACAATAGGAAAACCAGAGGACAAACAATACTTGAATTCTATTTTTAAGGTTATACTTCTACTCCGCTGAGCATTTATTAAGACATATTGTACTTTTTATTACTTCACAACAGTATTAAGATAACTTTAGTTATTTTGAAGATTAAAGTGGATAAAAAAGAATTTATTAATTAATTTATCATGGTGTATCATCATTGGTTAAGCTATCATTGATCTCTGAGGGGGATTTACAAGCTACCCAGTAGTAAATAAAGTAAATAAGAAACATTAATGCATTGAACACATGACTGCATCAATGATGATAAAGCAATAATATACAGGAAACAAACAGGAGACTAGCTTTAGCTAATGCTAGGTGTGGCTGTATCCTGTCTGGAGTTTAATCACTTTGGTTTGGTTATTACCTGTGTTTTGTACATCTGGAAACATTGAACGTTATTTATGTAAAATAAGACATTAAGCTATATGACATAATATTCCTTATATAGTTAAACAGGTGTAACATATTCTGGTTTGAACTAAACTTTGACTAAATCTTCAGTTAGTGTATTTAGTCTCTGTAGGACAGTGTACTCACCAGTGTTTGACACAGATTTTGCTGCTGTTGTTGAGAAAAATCTGCTGGATTCAGTTGAAAGTTTCTTTGGAGAGAAACAGAGAGACTTGTCTCGACTGTTGCTCTGCTGTCGCTCACTAACTTTAAGTTTCATTTCAGGAACGGTGACGTGGCTGCAGCCCTCCTCTTTCACTGTGGCTCCACCTCCCAGTGGCCCGGCACCAAGAAGGAGTGGAGGAGGAAGTATTCAGATCCTTTACTGAAGCAAAAGCACTAAAACCACACTGTGGAAATATTCCACTACAAGTAAAAATCCTGCATTCAAATCTGTCCGAAGTCAAATTAAGTAATACCAACAAAATGCAGTGAAAGAATGGAAAGTAGAAGTACTCACTGTGCAGTACAACATTCTTTCTCAGTGTTTTATTATTATTATATATTTTGTTTTTGGGTTAATGTCACTGCTGCATTAATGTGTAATTTGCATTTTACTGCTGTAGATGTTTAAAGTGTTGCCAATTTTAACTCATTTGTAAACTGTTGGGTAGTTTAATCTACAGCAGTGCATCGTATTCTATAAGATGTGTGACAACTAATTTTACAGCTTTAAGAAAACTTTAATCTGTAAAACAACCACAGCTGTCAGACAAATGTAGTGGAGTTAAAAGTATAATATTAAACTCTGAGTTGTAATGAAGTAGAAGTATAAAAATGCATGACACTGAAATACTCAAATTTGTACTTTAGCACAGTTGTGTCTTGGTCTGGTTGGGCCTGTTTTCTGGTTGCTTGTTTTCCCCTCCCCTTGACCTACTTTCCATAGGGGCGTGATCAGTGGGAGTGGCCTCCAGTTTTCCTGTTTTTGCTGCAGACACACCTGATCCTCCACACCTGATTTTCCCATGCTTGTTTTTGCTCCTCGCTTTTTGCTTCCCTGTTTCTCCATGTTTTTTCATGTTTCAGTTGCTGTTCCCTTGTCTGCAGTTTCCTGAGATCACTCCCCAGCGCTCTCCCTGTTTTTGCCTCGTGGAAGAACTTCCAACACAATTATTTTTGTACAAATTGTAAATAAACTGTTCAACGTTCTGCCAGCCTCATGTTCTGGTTTTGGGCCCACAAATAAAACCCCTACAAGTTGGCTAGTTAAGTAAACATATATAGCTTCACGCCACTAGTGTCATGTTTGGGCAATATTTTGGTCAAACATTTAATATAATGTTGAATAAAATGGGTTCTTTAGTGCTTTTTTGGTCAGACATTTGTTGTTTTTCAAAGTTAATCAGCACTTCAGACTGACTTTATTCTCACATCCAAGTAGTGCAGAATTGTGCAAACCATCCTCTCTGTTGTTATTTATTTGTTTTGTTATGTTTGTGGCTTAAATGAATCTATATAAAATTATATTAATTTTAAAAAAGTTTTTTCCCCAAAACACTGGTGTGAACATGTGAATGACTAAAGTTTCTGAGGTACTGATAATTGACTTGAGTATTTATCTTTTCATGCCACTTCTATTCTTCACTATATTTCAGAGGGAAATGTCCTTTCTTACTCCTCTACAATTATTTTACAGCTTTATTTACTTTACAATCTCAGAAGTTTGTACACCAAACATTAAAATGTATAAGTTGACTTCACCTGAAACAATTCATTTGCAGAAATGTAATTAGCCATTATTTTCATGATCCTTTTCATATTTTGAATGCAAAACTATTTCACAGTTCCGGCTCCACAAATGTGAAGACTTACTGCTTTTCCTTTTAATTATCTTTAATTTAGTATTAGTGTTATTAAGGTGGAGGAATTAAACTCCACAAGGTGAAGCTTCTCTGCTGGCCAGTGTACAGGTGTTGGATGGTGAGCTGGGTGACCTCTGTGCCTACATCTGTTTCCAACAGGATGTCAGGATCAGTGGTCTCCTTTTGATTCACCAAGACAAGGTTGATAAAATATCACACATTTTGACCATTATGAATCAATAATTAATGCTTAATTTACCCCTGAAAACACTGAGTTATTGATTTATTATCTGCTTAAACTCAAAGGGTTTAGTGGACAGAGGACACACTGGACACTTAAGCTCTTATTTCTTTTCATCATATTTATTGAGGATTTTAAAAGTCCACAGCAGTTGGATTTTCATACAAATAGTTGTAGTTTCAAAGAGAAATTGAGAACCTCCAAACAAACAAAACCATAAAATTAGTGAAAGTCTGACATTTTGGGCTACTGCTGTTAATCAATAGTTATTAATGTTAAAACAAATCAGATAAATCAATAAATCTTAGAAACAAACTTGGTAATAAAACACAATAATGGTAATGGAAAACTAAAAATCTTAAAAACCTAATTTTGAAAAGCCCTTATTCACAAATACAATGCAGACAATAAAAGGTTTTGAATTTAACATGAAGATATTAAAGACGTGTGAATGCTTCTTTTTTCTGATTTAACTGTTTATGTTGTTTTAATGGTCTTGAAGGAAGATAATTCAATCATTAGAATTAATTGGACAACATTTGAAAATATCAATCCTTGTCATTATATGTTTTGCTGTAGTAACTTGACACATCAAAGAAAAATATTTACAGATGAAATCACCAGTAATATACATTATATTAAATGAAAGTGAATGTTCCTGTGGAAACTCAAATGGTTGTTCTACTCAGTGTGATTGACAGGAGAGATGATCAGAGGGGCAGAGTTTTTAGCAGCATTGTTAATACAAGGACTGAAGTATGGGTAGAGTTTCTCAGTGAAGCAGCAGCCAGTAAAGGAGTAGATAAGAGCTGCAGCATCAACGTCATAAAAGGAGACGAGACCCTCCTCATAATCCACAAACACCCCCACCTTCTCAGGCCGAGACTTCAGAGAGAGACGGACTAAAGGGCCAACGCAAGCATCATACTCATTCTCGTTCCTTAACCATATCGTCCAGTAACCATTCTGAGGTGACATTGTGACGAGTCCCTTCCTGTTAATCGACTCTCTGGCCACTCCTAAATCCCAGTCAGGCTTCCCTTTAACCTGAACCTCGTAGTAAAAACTTCCTGAAGAGAGACTCTGCTTTCCTAAGACACCAGGACAATAATCAAATCTCTCTGGGTTGTCTGGGAGTTTCTTCCATACATAACCACAGCTAACTTGTTTTCCATCATCAGACAGGATGAGTTTTGGATTTGCTGTATCAGGATCAAGTGTCAGATCTACTGCAGACTTATGGGCCCTCTTCAGGTCAGCCTCAGCAAACAGCTTCTTCATCTGTTGACTGAGCGTCTCCTCCAGCTGACTCACAGCTCTCCTCACAGTCCCCTCATACGAAGGTGGATGGATGCTGACTTCTGTCCAGTCTTTGGTGGGTGGAGCAGCGTTCAGGGAGCTGCAGCTTTGGAGGAGGTGGAGGTGGTCTTCAGACTGTGAGAGTTGCTCCACCTCAGTGCTTCTCTTCTTCAGCTCAGAGATTTCCTGTTCCAGCTCTTTGATGAAGCCTTCAGCCTGTTTCTCTGTCTTTCTCTGCTTCTCTTTGATGGTGTCGATGAGCTCGGCCTGGCTTCTCTCAACAGACTCCTTCAGAGCGGTGAAGACCTGAACACCATCTGCTGTCTCTCTGTGTGCAGCTTCCTTACTGAGCGCCACTGAGTGTTTCATCTCCTCAATCTTCAGTCGTCTCTTCTGGATCATCTGCTGAATTTCAGCCTCTGTCTCCCCCAGCTCGGCCTTCTTTCCTTCATATTCTTCTTTCAGAGGAACAACATCATGAGTCTTGTGGTCCGAAATTGTGCAGAGCATGCAGACACACGTCTGGTCGGTCTGACAGAACAGCTCCAGCAGTATATCGTGCTTCGGACACATCCTGTCTTCCAGGTCCTCCACAGGGTTGATCAGCTGATGTCTTTTCAGGCCTGACTTTGTCAGATGAGGCTGCAGGTGAGTCTCACAGTAGGACTCCAGACACACCAGGCAGGACTTCAGGGCCTTCAGTTTGGTTCCAGTGCAGACGTCACAGGGAACTTCTCCTGGTTTGGAAACTTGCTGCTCTGAGCTGCTGACTCTCTTTTGAGCTGACTGTCTAAACTGAGCAGCCATCTCAGAGATGAAAGTATTGACCCGCAGTTGAGGTCTTGAATCAAAAACCTCTTTACAGTTGGGACACTGATAGGTGACATGTTTATCCCAGTGTTCAGTGATGCAAGTTTTGCAGAAGTTGTGTCCACATCGTGTGCTGACTGGATCAGTGAACACATCCAGACAGATGGAGCACAGAAACTGATCTTCAGTCAGCAGACAGCTGGCAGCAGCAGACATATCTACACTCTGAGGAAAGAAAACAAAATTTGATTATTTGTTTCATAAATTCAAACAATTTTTTATGGAATATCAGGAGTCAGCCTATAATCCTGTCATATGAATTTAATGCAAGTGAACAAAAGATCAAATTTGCAGTTCATTGGTGGCATTTCTATGACATCATCAAAAAATAGGATGGGTTGAATGCAGAGGTTGAATTTCCCCATTAGCCGTGTTTCCATTAGGGGAAAGAGTGGCCGCAGGGAAAGTCCCAGGCCACGCCCTCTCAAATGGACACTCACTCAGCGTATCTTCATTACAAAAAAAGGCCCAAGAGGGATTTACCAGACTCCGGAGGTGATGCGTGGTTTTCGATCGTAATCGCTTAGCGACAGTTTCGACCATGACGTCACATACGCGAAGGATTAAACACGGGAGACGCAACTGTGCACAACGTCAGCCTCTGATCATAAACAAACCAGCATGGCTAATTGTGCACAGCGTAGCTGCTGATCATAAACAAACCAGCATGGCTAAATATGAACACAGTATCTGCTGATCAAAAACAATCCAGCATGGCTAATTGTGCACAGCTTTGCCTGATCCTGAACAAACAGGCATCCTAATTGTACGCAAAGTGTCCGCTGCTGATCATAAACAAATGGGCATGCTCACTGTAGACAAAGTTTCCGCCGCTGATCGTGAATTAACCGGTATCGCTAATTGTGCACAAAGTGTTCGTAGCTTGTTGTAAACAAACAGAGATCACTAAGTGAACACATCCTTCAGCAGGAGCACATACACACTGTACTGCTACAGAGCTAACTGGTAGCCTATTAGCACATACACACTGTACTGCTACAGAGCTAACTGGTAGTCTATTAGCAC
The DNA here is from genome assembly GCF_030273125.1 of Centropristis striata. Classification (NCBI taxonomy): domain Eukaryota; kingdom Metazoa; phylum Chordata; class Actinopteri; order Perciformes; family Serranidae; genus Centropristis; species Centropristis striata. The sequence goes on from NC_081522.1 coordinate 36,740,836, forward strand.
TGTGCTACTGGGCATGTCATTCCGCGACACCGGACTGCACTATGAAAGGGCAGAAAATCACGCCTTTCTCTATGAACACCCTAAGGCGAAGAGCTGGCACAGATCTTTCGAGCAATAAAGTTGTTGTGGCGTCAAGTACGACGTCACATCCTGCTTAGCATTCTATTCAATCAGCAACCAGGCTTTTTTCAGGTGAGAAAAACGGCCCTGCTCTTCAACAGGGCCAAAAAAAGCCCGGTAAAACAACTGCTCGGGACGGCTCATATTCAAATGAGAGGCGTTTCAGCAAATGAGATCCGCCTCATTCTGGGAATTTGACAGTAGTGGAAACACGGCTAATGTGGGATTAATAAAGTAATTTGTGTTAATCTTACACTTTGGCAGCAGAGGAGTGCAGACGTGTATTTGTGAGCTCTTATAAGATTAGCAGACTACAGCAGACTACAGCAGCAAGATGCCTCCCTTTTCCACGGATGATTACCACAAACTGTTCCAGAAGATAGCAGTACTAGAAACAAAAATTCACCGGCTCGAAGTGAATGTGGAGGTAAATGGACAGAATGGGAATGAAACTACTCTGCCGATTTCCCTTAACAGTGAAAGGGAGCAGGCTAACTGAAAGCTAACTAGCACCACCAAGACGCAGCAGGAGCTGGGTGTAAATGGCAATAAACCAACAAGTCCTCCCTGGAACTCTCTTGGTGCAAAGCCAAAGCACTACAAATCACCTCCCTCAGTTTTGGGAAGACGGTTATCAGGCAGAACCCAGCACCTGGAGACTTACGATGACACCGAGTGGCCTGCACTACCATCATACAGGAATGTCGCTTCAACCCCAGTACCAAAGAGAAAGCAACCATGGACCAAGGTTACAACAAAAACGAAGAGCAAATTGCCCCAAGACACAGGAATTCTACGGAAGAACAGATTTGCTCCACTCTCCCAGAATCCTGACTCCCCGAAAGTGGGCTCATCTTCCAGCTCCAGAGAAAGGTATGAGGCTAATTCATATGCTAAAAGGCTACAGAAAGAGCTAACCACTGGGCCCCAAACTCTGATAGTGGGTGATGGAGCTTTGAATGAGATAAAACGCTCTTGCAGCAAGAACACCAAATTACTCTGTTTTACCAACGACATGGTGTCTGATATCTCAAAGAAGATCCTGAACATTGCTGCTGAGCATCCAACAGCTAATGCTCTCATCATACACACAGGAGCCCTTGATGTTGTGAAGCAACAATCAGAGGTATTAAAGCAAGACTTCACTGATCTGATTAACAAAGTTCAGTGTTTAAATACTGAGGTGTTTTTCAGTGGACCACTACCAGGAGTTCGGCAAGGGGATGAGAGATTCAGCAGGCTGATGATGCTAAACAGATGGCTCAAAGATATGTGTGCCGCTCAATCAATGAACTTTATTGACAATTTCAACATCTTTTGGGGACGCAGACACCTTTTTAAGGCAGATGGATTTCGCCTTAACAAGGCAGGAGTGCAGTTGCTAAGCTCCAACATTTTTTATCATTTGCGTCACACACAAGCAGCCTGTGTCAAGGACATGAGGCAAGACGTTCCCAAACAACGGATAAGACGTCGCTCTGGTGAGGGCGCTATGATAAGGACTGACCATGGAGGACAGCAAAGTCTGAGAGAGCCGCCAGCATCATCATCCTCTCCCCAAAAAATGGACTCTCCACCAGCCCCAACAGCCCAACGAGGGGAGTCTCACCAAGTCACGGCAGGAGACACCCAACCCTTACCCCCCCAGATCCCACCCAGCCCCCAACCCTCACCCCCCCCAGACTCCACCCAGCCCCCAACCCTCACCCCCCCAGACTCCACCCAGCCCCCAATCCTCACCCCCCCAGACCCCACCCAGCCTTCAACTCTCTCCATGCAGCCAGGACTCCCCACTTCTGGATTTCACAGACAGGATGAAGAGCCTTGTCAAGATTGGAATCCAGCTAACACCTCGCCAAAATCCCTTATTTACCCCCCTTAACCTCCCACATCCAGCCCCTCCCACTCCACCACCTCGGAAAGAACGCTCAACCAAAAGTCACTGCCCTCCCCCACCCCCTCTGAATCACCATACCTGGGAATCCCTGAATGACCCTATCTGTGAGTCTGACTGATATGTGCCGGGTCCAGACTCTGATATCAATATCAAGATTGCTCTGTTCCAGCAGCAGTCAGGGCCCCATGGAGTTCAGTCAGCTTTCTCAATCCCTGTGATAATAGGTAACAGAAAAGGGATCAAACTGGTGAGAAATAAAAAGAGTTCAATTAACTCTGCCAATCTACTGAGTATAGCATGTCATCCTCCAAACTCACCAGCGTCTCCTGTTAAGGATTTACATTTAGCTCTTTTAAATATCAGATCTCTGGTTGGCAAATCTTTCTTAATCAATGATTTTATTCACAAGCACAACCTTGATTTTATGTTTTTAACTGAAACTTGGTTAAGTCAGGATAATAGTGCAGCAGTTCTTATTCAGTCAACCCCCCCAAATTTTAGTTTCTTCAGTGAAGCAAGAATACATAAGAGAGGAGGTGGAGTTGCCACCCTGTTCAAGGACAGCTTCCAATGCAAAAGCATGTCTTATGGTCAGTTTGACTCCTTTGAATATGTTGCCATTCAGTGAAAATCACCCTATAGAGCAATCTATTTGACCATCTACAGACCCCCCAAATATGATGCAAGGTTTTTTGATGACTTTGCCAAACTACTGTCTGTTGTGTGCATAGATTTTGACTGTGTTGTTTTAGTAGGTGATTTTAACATTCATGTTGATAATCCTGAAGATGGGTGTGCTAAAGAACTTTTAAATATTCTAGATAACCTTGGGCTTTCTCAGCATGTCACAGATCCAACACATAACAGAGGACACATATTAGATCTAATTATTACCAAAGGTCTTAATATCTCTGAGGTTGTGGTCAATGATGTTGCTCTTTCTGATCACTACTGTGTTTTGTTTAAAATGACCACCCTTGCCAATCCAACAAAAGGTGAAGCAGAGGTAATCAGGAAGCGCTATATAAATGAAAACACTTGTGCATTATTCACCCAGGATTTTACACCATCACCAACCCTGCCCTCAGCTCTACTTGATGACCTTGTTAACAGTTTTAGTTCCAATGTTATGACTGTTATCGACTCTATCGCCCCAATTAAGACCAAAGTTCTGTCGGGGAGGAAAAAGTCACCCTGGAGAAACGCCAAACTAGTTAAAGTGCAGAAAAAAGTATGTAGACAAGCTGAACGCAGGTGGCGAAAGAACAAACTCCAAGTATATTACGATATTTATAAAGAGGGTCTTCGCAACTATAATCAGGAACTGAAGAATGCAAGGCAGTCATATTTTTCAGAGATTATCAATAGAAACAGTAATAATGCCCGCACACTTTTTTCTGTAGTAGACAGACTGACAAATCCCACAGCATCAGTCCCTCCTGAGCTGCTGTCTAACAAGTCATGCAATGACTTTGCAGCCTTCTTCACAAACAAAATATTACAGATAAGACAAGCAGTGTGCAGCTCCAGCTCAGGAATGATAACACTGGTGCCTTCCCATCCTCTAGTCAAGCTAGGACATTTTAGCCTCCTAGATTACACAACACTCACGGAAACGGTTTCAAAATTAAAGCCCACAACCTGCTGCCTTGATATTCTGCCTTCAAACTTTTTTAAAACTGTTTTCAACTGCATAACTCCGGATGTACTGCAGATAATAAATTCTTCTCTCCAAGCAGGACAGTTTCCACAGACTTTGAAAACTGCAGTAATAAAACCTCTCCTAAAAAAAATCTAATCTGGATTCCACAACAATTAGTAACTATAGGCCAATATCAAATCTGCCATTTCTGGGGAAAATCATTGAAAAGGTTGTTTTTGAGCAAATTCATGCTTTTATGATGCAAAATAATCTTTTTAACACATTTCAGTCTGGATTTCGGCGACACCACAGCACTGAGACTGTACTTATCAAAGTCTTAAATGATACTAATCTGAACACTGATGCAGGCAAATCCTCTGTCCTGGTTTTACTGGATCTCAGTGCTGCATTTGACACAGTTGATCATAACATACTAGTCAGCAGACTGGAACAGTGGGTGGGGCTCACTGGCACTGTGCTACAATGGTTCAAATCTTACTTACAAGATAGGGACTTTTTTTTAGTCAATTGGAAACCATGAGTCTGAGCGAACTAAGATCACATGTGGGGTTCCTCAAGGGTCCATTCTCGGGCCGCTTCTATTCAACATCTATATGCTACCGCTAGCTCAGATTATGGAACATCACAACATCTCCTACCATACTTATGCCGATGACACACAACTCTACATTTCAGTGTCCTCACACGACTACAGTCCCTTACTCTCATTGAGTAACTGTATTCATCAAATCAATGAGTGGATGTGCCAGAACTTTCTCCAGCTAAATGCAGAGAAGACAGAGGTGATCATTTTCGGCCCTAAAAATGAAAGATCTAAGATCAGCGCTCACCTTGGCTCCATGTCATTGACAGCTACAAATCAAGCCAGAAATCTTGGTGTAATTATTGACTCAGACCTGAACTTCAACAGCCATCTAAAGCTTATCACTAAATCTGCCTATTACCACCTGAAAACCATAGCTAGAATTAAGGGTCTTCTGTCCAAACAAGACATGGAAAAACTTATCCATGCATTTATTTTTAGGTTGGATTACTGCAATGGCATCTTCACAGGTCTTAACAAAAAAATCAATCAGGCAGCTGCAGCTGATCCAGAACGCTGCCGCCAGAGTCCTCACAAACACCAGGAAACTGGACCATATTACACCGGTCCTTAAATCACTACACTGGCTTCCTGTGAGTCAGAGGATAGATTTTAAAATCTTACTGCTGGTCTACAAAGCTCTGAATGGTCTCGGACCAAATTACATGCTTGATCTGCTCCCTCTCTATGAAGCATCCAGACCCCTTAGGTCATCTGGAACTGGCTTGTTGCGTGTCCCAAAAACAAGAACTAAGCGGGGTGAGGCAGCTTTCAGTTATTATGCTCCTCACCTGTGGAACAAACTACCTGTAGATCTGAGGTCTGCCCAAACGGTCAGCTCCTTTAAATCAGGACTAAAAACACTATTGTTTACTGAAGCGTACTCTTAACTTTAACACTTATCTGCTCTACTCTACTGCCCTTACTTTTTAACTACACAATGTTTGACTTGTGCTTTTTATTATTTTATCTCTTTTTTTTATCCTGCTGTATCTTCCCTGTTTTAATTGACTGTTTTTACTGTTTTCAATTGTGTCTTGCTGTTTTTAATGTGTATGTAAAGCACTTTGAATTACCTTGTGTTGAATTGTGCTATACAAATAAACTTGCCTTGCCTTGCCTTGCCTTAAACTCAGAAAAAAAAATATAACATTAAGACCATAATTCAAAATATATACTTTGACTGCCTGCAGAAGAAATTACTTTACTCAAAAATGTTGATATTGTAACCTTAATACTTGAAGAAAAGTTCTATATAACACACGTTTTTGAATAATATTGCTTAAATACTATTTTTAAGGTTCCTTTACTTTACTTTAACATTTTCATTTTCAACTAGGTTATACTTCTACTTGGCTGAGCAATTATTAAGACACATTGTACTTTTTATTACTTCACTAAATTATTTAGATTACTTTAATTACTTTGCAAATTAAAGTGAATATATAAAAATATAAATCCATAAATTATGGTGTATCACCAGTGGTGAAGATATCATTGATCTCTGAGGGTAATTTACAAGCTACACAGTAGTAAATAAAGTAAATAAGAAACATTGAAGCAATGAACACATGACCGTATCAATAATTATAATGCAAAAATATACAGGCCAGGAAACTAGCTTTAGCTAATGCTAGGTGTGGCTGTATCCTGTCTGGTTTGAACTAAACTTTGACTAAATCTTCAGTGAGTGTATTTAGTCTCTGTAGGACAGTGTGCTCACCAGTGTTTGACACAGATTCTGCTGCTGTTGTTGAGAAAAACCTGCTGGATTCAGTTGAAAGTTTCTTTGGAGAGAAACAGAGAGACTTGTCTCGAGTGCAGCTCTGCTGTCGTTCACACCAACTTTCAGTTTCATTTCAGGAAATGTGACGTGGCTGCAGCTCTCCTCTTTCACTGTGGCTCCACCTCCCAGTGGCCCAGCACCAAGAAGGAGTGGTGGAGGAAGTATTCAGATCCTTTACTGGAGTAAAAGCACTAAAACCACACTGTGAAATGAATCCACTGCAAGTATAAAAGCCCTGCATTCAAATGTGACTGAAGTCAAAGTAAGTAATACCAACAAAATGCAGTAAAAGTATAGAAAGTATAAGTACCCACTGTGCAGTAAAACATTCTCTCTGTGTTTTATTATTATATATTTTGTTTTTGGATTAATATTACTGCTGCATTAATGTGTATGTTGCATTTTACTGCTGTAGATGTTTAAAGTTTTGCAAATTTTAACTCATTTATCAACTGTTGGGTAGTTTAATCGACAGCAATGCATCATATTCTATAAGATATGTGACAACTAATTACACAGCTTTAAAAAAACAAAAACTAATCCGTAAAATAACCACAGCTGTCAGACAAATGTAGTGGAGTTAAAAGTCTAATATTAACCTCTGAGTTATAATGAAGTAGAAGTATAAAAATGTACGACAATGAAATACTCAAATTTGTACTTTAGCGCAGTTGTGTCTTGGTCTGGTTCGGCCTGTTTTCTGGTTGCTTGTTTTCCCCTCCCCTTGACCTACTTTCCACAGGGGCGTGATCCGTGGGAGTGGCCTCCAGTTTTCCTGCTCCTGCTGCAGACTCACCTGATCCTCCACACCTGATTTTCCCATGCTTGTTTTTGCTCCTTGTTTTTTGCTTCCCTGTTTCTCCATGTTTTTTCATGTTTCAGTTATTGTTCGGGTGTCTACAGTTTCCTGAGATCACTCCCCAACGCTCTCCTTGTTTTGCCTCATGGAAGAACTTCAACACAATTCTTTTTGTACAAATTGTATATATATATATATAAAAAAAAAAGTTATTCCGGCCTTGTGTTCTGATTTTGGGTCCACAAATAAAACCTTTACAAGTTGGCTAGTTAAGCGACATTAGTTTCACTCCACTAGTGTCGTGTGTGGGCAATAGTGTGGTCATACATTTAATATACTGTTGAATAAAATGGGGTCGTTAGCGCTTTTTTGTTCAGAAATGTGTTGTTTTTCAAAGTTAATCAGCACTTCAGACTGACTTTATTCTCACGTCCAAGTAGTGGATAATTGAGCAAACATCATCTCTATTGTTATTTATTTGTTTTGTTATGTTTGTGGCCTAAATTAATCTTTATGAAATTGTATTTCTTAAAACATTTTTTTTTTCCAAAACACTGGTGTGAACATGTGAAAGAATAAAGTTTCAGAGATACTTATAATTTATTTGAGTATTTATCTTTTTATGCCACTTTATACTTCTATTCTTCACTATATTTCAGAGGGAAATGTCCTTTTTTACTCCTACAATTATTTTACAGCTTTATTTACTTTACAACCTCAGATGTTTGTACATCTGAAACAATTCATCAACTAATTTGCAGAAATGTGATTAGCCATTATTTTCATGATCTTTTTCACATTTTGAATGCAAAAATATTTCACATTTCAGGCTTCACAAATGTGAAGACTTACTGCTTTTCCTTTTAGTTATCTTTAATTTAGTAATAGTGTTAATAAGGTGGAGGAATTAAACTCCACAAGGTGAAGCTTCTCTGCTGGCCAGTGTACAGGTGTTGGATGGTGAGCTGGGTGACCTCTGTGCCTACATCTGTTTCCAACAGGATGTCAGGATCAGTGGTGTCCTTTTGATTCACCAAGACAAGGTTGATAAAATATCACACATTTTGGCCATTGTGAATCAATATGTAATGCTTAATTTACCCCTGAAAACAGTGAGTTATTTATTTATGTTCTGCTTAAACTCAAAGGGTTTAGTGGACAGAGGACGCACTGGACACCTAAGCTCTTATTTATTTTTATTGTATTTACTGAGGATATTAAAAGTCCACAGCAGTTGGTTTTTCATACAAATAGTTGTAGTTTCAAAGAGTCTGTTAAATTGATAACCTGCTAACAAACAAAACTATAAAACTAGTGAAAATCTGACATTTTGGGCAACTGCTGTTAATCAATAAATCAGATGAATCAGATGAATCAATACAACTCACAAGCAAACTTAGTAATAAAACACAATAGTGGAAATGGAAAAACTTCTTAAAAACCTAAACCTGAAAAGCTCTTATTTACAAATTAAAGTTGTTTTCCCCAGTAATTAGTGACAATATGGAACACTTATAATATACAATGCAGACAATAAAAGGTTTTGAATTTAACACCAAGAGATTTAGGACATGTGAGTGCTTCTTATTTTTGATATAACTGTTTATGTTGATTTAATGGCCGTGAAGGAAGATAAAACAATCATTAGAATTAATTGGACAACATTTGAAAATATCAATCCGTGTCATAATATCTGTGTTGCTGTAGTAATTTGACACATCAAAGAAAAAATATTTAGGGACAAAATCACCAGTAGAATACATCATATTAAATGAAAGTGAATGTTTTTGTACAAAATCAAATGGTTGTTCTACTCAGTGTGATTGACAGGAGAGATGATCAGAGGGGCAGAGTTTTCACCAGCTTCGTTCAAACAAGGACCAAAGTATGGGAAGAGTTTCTCAGTGAAGCAGCAGCCAGTAAAGGAGTAGATAAGAGCTGCACCATCAACATCATAAAAGGAGACCAGACCCTCCTCATAATCCACAAACACCCCCACCTTCTCAGGCCGAAATTTAAGAGACAGAGGGACTAAATAGTCAGCACAAGCATCATACTCGTTTTCATTCCTCAACCATATCGTCCAGTAACCATTCTGAGGGTTCAGTGTGATTTGTCCCTTCCTGTTGATCGACTCTCTGGCCACTCCAAAATCCCAGTCGGTCTTCCCTTCAACCTGAACCTCGTAGTAAAATCTTCCTGAAGAGAAACTCTGCTTTGCTAAGACACAGGGACAAGAATCAAATCTCTCTGGGTTGTCTGGGAGATTCTTCCCTACATCACCATTTTTAACTTGTTTTCCATCATCAGACAGGATGAGGTTGGGATGTGCTGTATCAGGATCGAGTATCAGATCCACTGCAGACTGCTGGACCCTCTTCAGCTCAGCCTCAAACAGCTTATTCATCTGTTTACTGAGTGTTTCCTCCAGCTGACTCAGAGCTCTCCTCACAGTCCCCCCATATGAAGATGGACAGACAGTTACTCCTGTCCAGTCTCTGGTGGGTGGAGCAGCATTCAGGGAGGTGCAGCTTTGGAGGAGGTGGAGGTGGTCTTCAGACTGTGAGAGCTGCTCCACCTCAGTGTGTCTTTTCTTCAACTCAAAGATTTCCTGTCCCAGCTCTTTGATGAAGCCTTCAGCCTGTTTCTCTGTCTTTCTCTGCTTCTCTTTGATGGCGTCGATGAGCTCGGCCTGGCTTCTCTCAACAGACTCCTTCAGAGTGGTGAAGACCTGAACACCATCTGCTGTCTCTCTGTCTGCATCTTCCTTACTGAGCTCCACTGAGTGTTTGATCTCCTCGATCTTCAGTCGTCTCTTCTGGATCATCTGCTGAATTTCAGCATCTGTCTCCCCCAGCTCAGCCTTCTTTCCTTCATATTCTTCTTTCAGAGGAACAACATCGTGAATCTTGTGGTCTGAAATTGTGCAGAGCATGCAGACACACGTCTGGTCGGTCTTACAGAAAAGTTCTAGCAGCTTATCGTGCTTCGGGCACATCCTGCCTTCCAGGTTCTCCACAGGGTCGATCAGCTGATGTCTTTTCAGGCCTGGCTTTGTCAGATGAGGCTGCAGGTGAGTCTCACAGTAGGACTCCAGACACACCAGGCAGGACTTCAGGGCCCTCAGTTTGGTTCCAGTGCAGACGTCACAGGGAACTTCTCCTGGTTTAGAAACTTGCTGCTCTGAGCTGCTGCTGCTGGCTTTCTGTTGAGCTGACTGTTTGAACTGAGCAGCCACCTCAGAGATGAAAGTATTGACCTGCAGCTCAGGTCTTGTGTAGAAAATCTTGTTACAGTTGGGACAATGATAGGGGCCATTTTTGTCCCACTGTTCAGAGATGCAGGTTTTGCAGAAGTTGTGTCCACATGGTATGGTGACTGGATCAGTGAACACATCCAGACAGATGGAGCACAGAAACTTATCTTCAGTCAGCAGACAGCTGGCAGCAGCAGACATATCTACACTCTGAGGAAAGAAAACAAAATTTGATTATTTGTTTCATAAATTCAAACAATTTTTATGGAATATCAGGAGTCAGCCTATAATCCTGTGATATGAATTTAATGCAAGTGAACAAAAGATCAAATTTGCAGTTCATTGGTGGCATTTCTATGACATCATCAAAAAATAGGACGGGTTGAATGCAGAGGTTGAATTTCCCCATTAGCCGTGTTTCCATTAGGGGAAAGAGTGGCCGCAGGGAAAGCCCCAGGCCACGCCCTCTCAAATGGACACTCACTCAGCGTATCTTCATTACAAAAAAAAGGCCCAAGAGGGATTTACCAGACTCCGGAGGTGATGCATGGTTTTCGATCGTAATTGCTTAGCGACAGTTTCGACCATGACGTCACATACGCGATGGATTAAACACGGGAGACGCAACTGTGCACAACGTCAGCCTCTGATCATAAACAAACCGGCATGGCTAATTGTGCACAGCGTAGCCACTGATCATAAACAAACCAGCATGGCTAAATATGAACCCTGTCTCCGCTGATCATAAACAAACCAGCATGGCTAAATATGAACACCGTATCTGCTGATCAAAAACAAACCAGCATGGCTAATTGTGCGCAGCTTTGCCTGATCCTGAACAAACAGGCATCCTAATTGTACGCAAAGTGTCCGCTGCTGATCATAAACAAATGGGCATGCTCACTGTAGACAAAGTTTCCGCCGCTGATCGTGAATTAACCGGTATCGCTAATTGTGCACAAAGTGTTCATAGCTTGTTGTAATCAAACAGAGATCGCTAAGTGAACACATCCTTCAGCAGGAGCACATACACACTGTAGTGCTACAGAGCTAACTGGTAGCCTATTAGCACTGTACTACTGTGCACGACGTTCCGCGACGCCGACTGCACTATGAAAGGGCAGAAAATCGGCCTTTCACTATGAACACCCTCAGGCGAAGAGCTGGCACAGATCTTTCCAGCAATATAGCGGGAAAGTTGTTGTGGCGTCAAGTACGACGTCACATCCTGCGTTCTATCCAATCAGCAACCAGGCTCTTTTCAGGGGAGAAAAACGGTCCTGCTCTTCAACGGGACCAAAAATAGTTCGGTAAAACGACCAATCGGGACGGCTCATATTCAAATTAGAGGCGTTTCAGCAAATGAGATCTGCCTCATTCCGGGTATTCGACTGTATTGGAAACACGGCTAATGTGGGATTATTAAAGTAATTTGTCTTAATCTTGAACTCAGAAAAAAAGTGATAACATTAAGACCATAATGCAAAACATATACTTTGACTGCCTGCAGAAGAAATTACTTAACTCAAAAATTATGATATTGTAACCTTAATACTTGAAGAAAAGTTCTATATTATGCAAGTTTTTGAATAATATTACTTAAATACTATTTTTAAGGTTCCTTTACTTTACTTTAACATTTTCATTTTCAACAAGGTTATACTTCTGCTCGGCTAAGAATTTTTTAAGACATATTGTACTTTTCATTACTTTACTACATTATTTAGATAACTTTAGTAACTTTGCAGGTTAAAGTTAATAAATAAAAACAGATAAATTACCAAATTATGGTGAATGACCATTGGTGAAAATACTATTGATCTCTGAGGGGAATTTACAAGCTACCCAGTAGTAAATAAAGTAAATAAGAAACATTAAAGCAATGAACACATGACTGTATCAATAATTATGATGCAAAAATAAAGAGGAAACATGCAGGAAACTAGCTTTAGCTAATGCTAGGTGTGTAGAGTTTGGTCACTGTGGTTTGGTTATTACCTCTGTGTTGTATATCTGGAAACATAAAATGTTATTTATCTAAAATAAGACATGAGGCAGATGTAGCAGATTCTGGTTTGAACTACATTACATTACATTACATGTCATTTAGCAGACGCTTTTGTCCAAAGCGACTTACAATAAGTGCATTCAACCTGATGGTACTAGACATAGACCATAAGAATCAAGTAAGTATTAAACTAGTACTAAGTACTAAACTTTGACTAAATCTTCAGTGAGTGTATTTAGTCTCTTTAGGACAGTGTACTCACCAGCGCTCGACACAGATTCTGCTGCTGTTAAGAAAAACCTGCTGGATTCAGTTGAAAGTTTCTTAGGAGAGAATCAGAGAGACTTGTCGCGAGTGCAGCTCTGCTGTGGCTCACTAACTTTCAGTTTCATTTCAGGAGTGTGACGTGGCTGCAGCTCTCCTCTTTCACTGTGGCTCCACCTCCCAGTGGCCCGGCACCAAGAAGGAGTGGTGGAGGAAGTATTCAGATCCTTTACTGAAGTAAAAGTATTAATACTACACTTTGACTTCAGTCAGATTTGAATGCAGGACTTTTACTTGTAGTGGAGTATTTTCAAAGTTAGTAATACCAACAAAATGCAGTGAAAGTATAAAAAGTACTCACTGTGCAGGAAAACATTCTCTCTGTGTTTTATTATTATATATTTTGTTTTTGGATTAACATTACTGCTGCATGAATGTGTATGTTGCATTTTTCTGCTGTAGATGTTTAAAGTTTTGCCAATTTCATTTGCTTTATAAACTGATGGGTAGTTTAATCTACAGCAGTGCATCATATTCTATAAAATGTGTGACAACTAATTTTACAGCTTAAAAAAAACTTTAATCTGTAAAATAACCACAGCTGTCAGACAAATGTAGTGGAGTTAAAAGTACAATATTTACCTCTGAGTTGTAATGGAGTAGTAAAGTAGAAGTATAAAAATGCATGACACTGAAATACTCAAATTTGTACTTCATCACAGTTGTGTCTTGGTCTGGTTCGGCCTGGTTTACGCCTGGTTGCTTGTTTTCCCCTCTCCTTGACCTACTTCCACAGGGGCGTGATCCGTGGGAGTAGCCTCCAGTTTTCCTGCTCCTGCTGCAGACACACCTGATAAGGGCCGTGCAGAGACCTTTGTAGGGGCAGGTGCTCAAAGTTAAAAGGGGGCACATGGAGCACGGATTTGAAACACAATAGAGAAGCATACCTTGCAGTATAACCTGTTGAATTGTAGCAACCCATATTCATAAAGAATGTAACATGGAATCACAACATACCATATCATTGTACATCATACATTATACTCATATATTTCTTAGCGGTCAGTGCAAAGCAAAATTAGTCACTGTTTTACCTCATGGGTACATTGAAGAGCTTCTGTTGAGGGGGTCGCTGAGGAGGCTGCTGCTGCTGATATTGCTGGAGGTGGGCTCTATTGATCTGATGTGGTAGACACTAAAAAGAGCATGGGAGAGACAGTAGCTGATTAAACAAGTGTTATGTGATCATGACAAGATGCAAAGACAACTAACATTGAAAATGGCTCACTGACTGACCTGCCATACTGCTGATAGTTGGAGGAGACTACTTGCTGAGAGAGGCTGCAGCCAAGGCTGACTGCTTGAACTAAACAGAACAAGTTGCTCATTCAAAGCCATAATTCAAGGTGTGCATTAATTTAGGACATATGAAGATAATGTATTAGGTTGAATTTAGATAATCATTGCACACTGGCCTGTTGCTGAACTGTGGCTACTCTTCCTGGAGTCCTTGCACACAAATAAATCAATTCTGACACCTCTTTATTTTAATTTCACAGCTTTATTTTTTTTTCTAACCTCAGTAAAACCAAATGCAACCAATTGTTTTTACACAAACATGACTTCAACATGGAATGTTTCATCCTGTATTTATTAAACACACAGTGACATTTCATACCTTTTCAAAAATTGTACTGTATAGCCACAAATGTTATCCATTCATAATCTGCCCTCTATTATTCCTCGTGCTACTAATAAAGTAAAAAAGAATTAAATGATATAGAACTCACATATTGAAATATTTTTGTGCTTTTATTCAGTTTGACTATCTACTTTGCGCAAGACAGCAAGGTTCTAAAAGTTATATAATTTGTATGCATATTATATTTCATTTGTGTGTAAATGTTATAAATAAACTGATATGTTTAAATGAGAGGTTGAGAAAATGAAGACTCATATTCTTCTATTAATGTTGTGTTTATAGGCTACTGTAATCGTCCAAAATTATGTGAATATGCATATTGCATAGTTTTAGTGAAATAACATAGTCTATGCCTCGTTGCCTCTAGAAACATAGGGGAAAACAGCTTGACAGTAAATTAACACATGATATCTCTTTAATGCACTTTGCCCATGACAAGAGAAACATACTGAAACAACAACAAAAAAAGCCTGACGTACTTTTTCCCCACAGCACGCGGTGTGTGTTTAACTAGCGGCTATAACTTGTGAGAGGTGTGTGTGCAGATGTGTACAACACAGAGGATGCTCATTGCTCACTTCACTTCGTCAGTCATCTTACAAGAATACACCGTGCACAAACGAATACCGCTGCAAAACTTACTCGCCGGACCAATTGTTTAGTCCCTCGGGTCTTCTTCAGTTTCACGAGACTAGCAGTGGCCGTCTCCAGCAACTTAGCGATTAGCAGCAGGGCATGCCAGGGCGCGTCAGGGCAGTGAGGGCACATTGTGGATCATGTGACCGAACAAGGTAGATGTAAATTATTACTATTTTGTTTTATTTATTATTATTTTGGGCCGCACAGACGGACTTACACACACACACACACACACACACACACACACACATATAAAAAAAATAAACACTGACAAAAGGGCACTTTGGGCATCAAGGGGCAAAGGGGCAGGTGCTCAAGCACCCTCCGCCCCCCCCCCCCCCTCTGCACGTGCCTGCACCTGATCCTCCACACCTGATTTTCCCATGCTTGTTTTTGCTCCTCACTTTTTGCTTCCCTGTTTTTCCCTGTTTTTCTATGTTTCAGTTGCCGTTCCTGTGTGTGCAGTTTCCTGAGACCAACACTCTCCCTGTTTTTGCCTCATGGAAGAACTTCAACACAATCCTTTTGAACATATTGTAAATAAACTTTTCAAGGTTCTGCCAGCCTTGTGTTCTGCTTTTGGGACCCCAGATAAAACCCTTACAAGTTGGCTAGTTAAGTGAACATAGTGAGTTTCACTCCACTAGTGTCATGTGTGGGCAATAGTTTGGTCAAACATTTAATATAATGTTGAATAAAATGGGGTCGTTAGTGCTTTTTTGTTCAGACATTTGTTGTTTTTCAAAGTTAATCAGCACTTCAGACTGACTTTATTCTCATGTCCAAGTAGTGGAGAAATGTGTAAACCAGCATCTCTATTGTTATTTAATTGTTTTGTTATGTTTGTGGCCTAAATTCATTTTTACAAAATTATATTTCTTTCAAAAATTTTTTTTTTCCAAAAACACTGATGTGAACATTTGAAAGAATAAAGTTAGTATTCATAATTTACTTGAGTATTTATCTTTTCATGCCACTTTATACTTCTATTTTTCACTATATTTCAGAGGGAAATGTCCTTTTTTACCCCTACGATTATTTAATCCTACAGCTTTATTTACTTTACAACCTCAGATGTTTGTACATCTGAAACAATTCATCAATTAATTAGCAGAAATGTAAATAGCCATTATTTTCATGATCCTTTTCATATTTTGAATGCAAAAATATTTCACATTTCCGGCTTCACAAATGTGAAGACTCACTGCTTTTCCTTTTAATTATCTTAAATTTAGTAACAGTGTTAATAAGGTGGAGGAATTAAACTCCACAAGGTGAAGCTTCTCTGCTGGCCAGTGTACAGGTGTTGGATGGTGAGCTGGGTGACCTCTGTGCCTACATCTGTTTCCAACAGGATGTCAGGACCAGTGGTGTCCTTTTGTTTCATCAAGGCAAGATTTATACAATATCAATACATTTTTGACCATCATGAATCATTATTTAATGCTTAATTTACCTCTGAAAACACTGATTTCTTTACTTATTTTCTTTTTAAACTCAAAGGGTTTAGTTAGCAGAGAACGTACTGGACACTTAAGCTCCTATTTCTTTTCATTGTATTTATTGAGGATTTTTAAAGTCCACAGCAGTTGTTTTTTTCATACAAATAGTTGTAGTTTCAAAGAGTATGTTAAATTGATAACCTGTAAACAATCAAAACCATTAAACTAGTGAATTCTGACATTTTGGGCTATTGCTGTTAATCAATAGTTTTTAATAATGTTAAAACAAATCAGATAAATCAATACATCTTAGAAACACACTTAATAATAAAACACAATAATTGTCATGGAAAAACATAAAATCTTTAATACCTTATTTTGAAAAGCCCTTATTAAGAAGTTAAAGTTTTATTCCCCGATAATTAGTGACATAAAGAAACACTTGTTATACATACAATGCGCAGAAAACGAAAGGTTTTGAATTTAGCACCAATATATTTAAGTGACATGTGAATGCTTCTTATTTTTGTTTTAACAGTTTTGAAGGAAGATAATGCAATCATTAGAATTAATTGGACAACATTAGAGAATATCAGTCCTTGCCATAACATGTGTGTGTTGTTGTAGTATTTTGACACATCAAAGACAAATATTTACAGACAATATATCACCAGTAATATACATTATGTTGAACGAAAGTGAATGTTTCTGTTGAAAATCAAATTGTTGTTCTACTCAGTATGATTGACAGGAGAGATGATCAGAGGGGCAGAGTTTTTACCAGCATAGTTAGGACAAGGACTGAAGAATGGGTAGAGTTTCTCAGTGAAGCAGCAGCCAGTAAAGGAGGAGATAAGAGCTGCAGCATCAACATCATAAAAGGAGACCAGACCCTCCTCATAATCCACAAACACCCCCACCTTCTGAGGAGGAGACTTCAGAGAGAGACGGACTGAAGGGTCAACACAAGCAACATACTCATTTTCATTCCTCAAACATATTGTCCAGTAACCATTCTGAGGTGTCACTGTGATTTTTCCCTTCCTGTTGATCGACTCTCTGACCACTCCTAAATCCCAGTCAGTCTTCCCTTTAACCTGAACCTCGTAGTAAAATCTCCCTGAAGAGAAACTCTGCTTTGCTAAGACACCGGGACAACAGTCAAATCTCTCTGGGTTGTTTGGGAGTTTCTTCCTTACATCACCACAGCTAACTTGTTTTCCATCATCAGACAGGATGAGCGCAGGGTGTGCTGTATCAAGATCGAGTGTCAGATCCACTGCAGACTGCTGGACCCTCTTCAGCTCAGCCTCAGCAAGCAACTTCTTCATCTGTTTACTGAGCGTCTCCTCCAGCTGACTCACAGCTCTCACCACAGTCCCCTCATATGAAGGTGGACGGACGCTGACTCCTGTCCAGTCTTTGGTGGGTGGAACAGCGTTCAGGGAGGTGCAGCTTTGGAGGAGGTGGAGGTGGTCTTCAGACTGTGAGAGCTGCTCCACCTCAGTGCGTCTCTTCTTCAGCACAGAGATTTCCTGTTGCAGCTCTTTGATGAAGCCTTCAGCCTGTTTCTCTATCTTTCTCTGCTTCTCTTTGATCGTGTCTATGAGCTCGGCCTGGCTTCTCTCAACAGACTCCTTCAGAGCGGTGAAGACCTGAACACCTTCTGCTGTCTCTCTGTCTGCATCTTCCTTACTGAGCTCCACTGAGTGTTTGATCTCCTCAATCTTCAGTCGTCTCTTCTGGATCATCTGCTGGATTTCAGCCTCTGTCTCCCCCAGCTCGGCCTTCTTTCCTTCATATTCTTCTTTCAGAGGAACAACTTTATGTGTCTGGTGGTCTAAAACGGTGCATAGCATGCAGACACACGTCTGGTCGGTCTTACAGAACAGCTCCAGCAGTTTATCATGCTTTGGACACATCCTGTCTTCCAGGTCCTCCACAGGGTCGATCAGCTGATGTCTTTTCAGGCCTGACTTTGTCAGATGAGGCTGCAGGTGAGTCTCACAGTAGGACTCCAGACACACCAGGCAGGACTTCAGGGCCTTCAGTTTGGTTCCCGTGCAGATCTCACAGGGAACTTCTCCTGGTTTAGAAACTTGCTGCTCTGAGCTGCTGCTGCTGGCTTTCTGTTGAGCTGACTGTCTGAACTGAGTAGCCACCTCAGAGATGAAAGTATTGACACGCAGTTGAGGTCTTGAATCAAAAACCTCTTTACAGTTGGGACACTGATAGGTAACATGTTTGTCCCAGTGTATAGTGATGCAGGTTTTGCAGAAGTTATGTCCACATGGTATGGCGACTGGATCAGTGAACACATCCAGACAGATGGAGCACAGACACTGATCTTCAGTCAGCAGACAGCTGGCAGCAGCAGACATATCTACAGTCTGAGGAAAGAAAACAGAACTTGATTATCTGTTCCGACAGCTCGCCGACGGGCTGTTTGTATTTTCCCCTTTTTTAAAGTTTCTTCCGGAGGCTGTAGCAGGCTAAATTTTAGTAATGTACTGGAGATACGATCTAAGGAATTAATACGCACCAAGCATGTCAGGATATAGCGTCGGGAAGGTGTCGAAGTAATGCTGCAAGTTAGACTATTTTTTTATGTGGCATGTCGATTTTCAAAGTGGTCATGTGACTTCCTCTCTAAATACATAGCTACTTTATATTGATAACATAGCCTGGGTATACCCATACTGCCTTGCGCGCTCAATTTCATTTCGAACTGCAAAAGGATCTGGTGTCCATGGCCGTTTCTTAGCCCTGTTTTAGGGATCCAATCACAGAACAGGGAGGGACGGCAAGACAATGATGCGTACTATTGGACAGACGGATGCTTGTAGTTTTGTAGTTTTCTTACGTATCCAACATGGCTACAGCAAACACGAAGCTCTCTTTGGATCTAGCTGTAGACAGTGTTCTAGATAGTTTGGCTTTAAACTGCTGTTTCACCACCAAAAAGGATGTTTTAGCCTTGCTTCCGACAGGATTTGGCAAAAGCCTAATCTACCAATTAGCCCCGCTACCGCTCGCTGCTGTAACGCCGGTGATCTCGCTACGAACTGGGGACAGCGGAGCTGCCCAGAGACCCCCAGCAGCTCGTCTATTGACCATAAAATCAGTGGATGTGTGGCTGAATGACATGAGGGGGAAATAAGGCGTAAAAATAAATAATCTTGCAGAAAGCGAGAACTGGAGAAGCAAAGCAGCAGCAACACTCTCTCACAGACACACACACACACACCTGGTAGACTATGAGCTGAAACTATAGAGCAGAACATGCTGCAGAAAAACGTTGCAGAACAGAATTGAGCATTTTAGTCCCAAAGTAGAGAAGGGCAAGTCTGGCTATGTAAACATCAGTCAGGTTCCTGCTCGATGCTTCCTAGAATTTCTGTCGCTCTACATACGTCATCTGGTTTAACTGATACAATTGGCTAAGAGCTACGTACAGACACTTATGATAGACATTCGTAGAGCCCAATAAATGGCTCTGGAGGATCGGAAACCACGCCTCCTCTACGGAAAAATTAATAGGTCGTATCAGTGGTGAACCGTGAGCACTTCAGCTGGGCCGTCAGTAGTCCGACCGGCTCCTGTTTTTGCATTTTTCATGTTTTAAAACTAATAAACACAAAGTCTCGCCGTCCCCGCTTGTTGCAAATTTAGAAAATATAATCATGTGGGGAAAAATACTTACAAACATGGACCAAAACGGCTCCATAATACGCACAAAAATCCCCCCCACCAAAAAAAAAAAATTAACCAAACAGCATGAAATGTTCATAATTGCTGTTTTACGCATGCCTCACACACGCGTGCCAGACGCACTGTCTACCTATCTAAACACACACCATGCTTGCAAACTGAACCACTGTAGGGGGGTCTGGGGGCACACTTATTATTAATATTATCATTATTGTTGCTGTACGGAGTCAAATACGACAAAGAGCCAGCGCTGTCACATTGCGCATAGCTTATTACGTTATCGGGGTTATTACATAGCTTGGCCTTCCGCGAGATTCGTGAAGTCCTAACCAATTAATGAGCTAGCTACCCGGGTTTCCATAGAGACGGACGATTCTGATTGGATAACATGTTTCAGGACAGTAACCTTTTCAATGCTGATGTGAACTTGACAGTAAACTTAACTTTAGAACAAAGATGAAAGAAAATATATTAAATGTATTGTATTAAATTAAATGAGATAGTTTAAAAAATAAATATACATATATTATTTAATACTCATATTTTTTGATTTAGAATTTTGAAGGCCTTCTCTGAAGGCGTAGAAGGCCCTGAAGGTTCCCCTCTGGGTCGTATCCAGACTATATCTAATTTGTAATATAGTCTGGCATTAGCCAGGCTACTGATAACATGCATTTTAAGGGACAAATTCATATTTTTTCTCATGTAGTACTAATGTGCTATGTCCGCCAACTGCATTTGAATATTTGTGCATACTGAGGTCCCTAAACAGGTCTTGAATGACATAAACTGGGTATCACTGGAAAGCCGAGACTCTTGTGGATTCAATGAGTCCAGTTTTCTTCATGTGGGATGATGTTAGTAATCAGTAGTAGCCAGTTTATTACAGTGAGGGCATTTCTTGAGTCTCGACCTCACTGTATAAAATAAGCTGCTGTGACCTCTAGATAATCACAGCCTCATGAAACTTTACAACCACAAACTAAAGACTGAGAATATTCAGATGAGCCTAATGTAATCTATTAGCAAACATTATCTTACACACATGTCTTGGAAACAAAAGGATATATAATAGGAAAACCAAAGGACACACAATACTTGAAGAAAAGTTATATATAACTTAAGTCTTTAAATTATACTGCTTAAGTACTATTTTTAAGGTTGTACCTCTGTTCCACTGAGCATTTATTAAGACATATTGTACTTTTTATTATTTTACTACATTAATTGGATAACTTTAAGTACTTTGCAGATTAAAGTGAATAGATACAAATATAAATTAATAACTTATGGTGTATCATCATTGGTTAAGATATTATTGATCTCTGAGGGTAATTTACAAGCTACCCAGTAGTAAATAAAGTAAATAAGAAACATTGAAGCAATGAACACATGACTGTATCAATAATTATAATGCAAAAATATACAGGCCATGAAACTAGCTTTAGCTGATGCTAGGTGTGGCTGTATCCTGTCTGGTTTGAACTAAACTTTGACTAAATCTTCAGTGAGTGTATTTAGTCTCTGTAGGACAGTGTACTCACCAGTGATACAGATTCTGCTGCTGTTGTTGAGAAAAACCTGCTGGATTCAGTTGAAAGTTTCTTTGGAGAGAAATGGAGAGATTTGTCTCGACTCCTGCTCTGCTGTCGCTCACTAACTTTAAGTTTCATTTCAGGAGTGTGACGTGGCTGCAGCTCTCCTCTTTAACTGTGGCTCCACCTCCCAGTGGCCTGGCACCAAAAAGGAGTGGTGGAGGAAGTATTTAGATCCTTTACTGAAGTAAAAGCACTAAAACCACACTGTGGAAATATCCCACTACAAGTAAAATTCCTGCATTCAAATCTGACTGAAGTCAAATTAAGTAATACCAACAAAATGCAGTGAAAGAATGGAAAGTATAAGTACTCACTGTGCAGTAAAACATTCTTTCTCAGTGTTTTATTATTATATATTTTGTTTTTGGGATTAATGCCACTGCTGCATTAATGTGTATGTTGCATTTTACTGCTGGAGATGTTTAAAGTTTTGCAAATTTTAACTCATTTATCAACTGTTGGGTAGTTTAATCGACAGCAATGCATCATATTCTATAAGATATGTGACAACTAATTACACAGCTTTAAAAAAACAAAAACTAATCCGTAAAATAACCACAGCTGTCAGACAAATGTAGTGATGTTAAAAGTATAATATTAACCTCTGAGTTGTAATGGAGTAGAAGTATGAAAATACATGACACTGAAATACTCAAATTTGTACTTTAGTACAGTTGTGTCTTGGTCTGGTTGGGCCTGTTTTCTGGTTGCTTGTTTTCCCCTCCCCTTGACCTACTTTCCACAGGGGCATGATCCGTGGGAGTGGCCTCCAGCTTTCCTGCTCCTGCTGCAGACTCACCTGATCCTCCACACCTGATTTTCCCATGCTTGTTTTTGCTCCTTGCTTTTTGCTTCCCTGTTTCTCCGTGTTTTTTATGTTTCAGTTGCTGTTCCTGTGTCTGCAGTTTCCTGAGATCACTCCCCAACACTCTCCTTATTTTTGCCTCGTGGAAGAACTTCAACACAATTATTTTTGTACATATTGTAAATGAACTTTTCAAGGTTCTGCCAGCCTCATGTTCTTGTTTTGGGTCCGCAAATAAAACCCTTACAAGTTGGCTAGTTAAGTTGACATACTGAGTTTCACTCCACTAGTGTCATGTGTGGGCAATGGTGTGGTCATACATTTAATATACTGTTGAATAAAATGGGGTCTTTAGCGCTTTTTTGTTGAGACATTTGTTATTTTTCAAAGTTAATCAGCACTTCAGACTGACTTTATTCTCACGTCCAAGTAGTGGAGAAATGTGCAAACCATCATCTTTGTTATTTATTTGTTTGTTTTGTTATGTTTCTGGGCCAAATTCATTTTTTATGAAATTGTATTTCTTTAAAAAAAAATGTTTTTCCAAAACACTGATGTGAACATGTGAAAGAATAAAGTAAGTATTTAAAATTCACTTGAGTAATTATCTTTTCATGCCACTTTATACTTCTATTCTTCACTATATTTCAGAGGGAAATGTCCTTTTTTGCTCCTCTACAATTATTTTACAGCTTTATTTACTTTACAATCTCAGATGTTTGTACACCAAACATTAAAATGTATAAGTTGATTTCATCTGAAACAATTCATCAATTATTTTGCAGAAATGTAATTAGCCATTATTTTCATAATCCTTTTAACATTTTGAATGCAAAAATACTTCACGGTTCCTGCTTCAAAAATGTGAAGACTTACTGCTTTCCCTTTTTAACTATCTTTAATTTAGTAATAGTGTTAATAAGGTGGAGGAATTAAACTCCACAAGGTGAAGCTTCTCTGCTGGCCAGTGTACAGGTGTTGGATGGTGAACTGGGTGACCTCTGTGCCTATATCTGTTTCCAACAGGATGTCAGGATCAGTGTTGTCCTTTTGTTTCACCAAGACAAGGTTGATAAAATATCACACATTTTGACCAATATGAATCAATATTTAATGCTTAATTTACCCCTGAAAACACTGAGTTATTTATTTATTTTCTGCTTAAACTCAAAGCGTGGAGTGGATAGAGGACGCACTGGACACTTAAGCTCTGATTTATTTTCATTGTGTTTATTGAGTATTTTAAAAGTCCACAGCAGTTGGATTTTCATACACATAGTTGTAGTTTCAAAGAGAAATTGAGAACCTCCAAACAAACAAAACCATAAAACGAGTGAAAGTCTGACATGTTGGGCTACTGCTGTTAATCAATAGTTATTAATAATGTTAAAACAAATCAGATTAATCAATACATCTAAGAAGCAAACTAAATAATGAAACAAAGTAACGGTAATGAAAAATACCTTATTTTTAAAATCTCTGAACAAATTAAGTTGTTTTCCCCAGTGATTAGTGACAGTATGAAACACATGTTATGTATATACAATGCAGACGATAAAAAGTTTTGAATTTAGCATCCAGACATTTAAGTACTGTGTGAATTCTTGTTTTTGTGTGATTTAACTGTTTTTGTTGATTCAACGATCTTTATGGAATATTATGCAATCATTAATTAATTGGACAACATTTGAAAATATCAATCAGTGTCATCATATCTGTGTTGCTATAGTAATTTGACAGATCAAAGAAAAATATTTACAGACAATATATTACCAATAATATACATTATATTGAACGAAAGTGAATGTTTCTTTTGAAAATCAAATGGTTGTTCTACTCAGTGTGATTGACAGGAGAGATGATCAGAGGGGCAGAGTTTCTACCAGCATAATTGAGAGATGGACTGAAGTATGGGTAGAGTTTCTCAGTGAAGCAGCAGCCAGTAAAGGAGTAGATAAGAGCTGCAGCATCAACATCATAAAAGGAGACCAGACCCTCCTCATAATCCACAAACACCCCCACCTTCTCAGGCTGAGACTTCAGAGAGAGACGGACTGAAGGGCCAGCACAAGCATCATACTCATTTTCATTCCTCAAACCTATTGTCCAGTAACCATTCTGAGGTGTCAGTGTGATGCTTCCCTTCCTGTTGATCGACTCTCTGGCCACTCCTAAATCCCACTCAGTCTTCCCTTTAACCTGAACCTCGTAGTAAAATCTCCCTGAAGAGAAACTCTGCTTTGCTAAGACACTGGGACAATCAAATCTCTCTGGCTTGTCTGGGAGATTCTTCCCTACATCACCACAGCTAACTTGTTTTCCATCATCAGACAGGATGAGCCAGGGATTTGCTGTATCAGGATCAAGTGTCAGATCCACTACAGGCTGCTGGACCCTCTTCAGCTCAGCCTCAAACAGCTTCTTCATCTGTTTACTGAGCATCTCCTCCAGCTGACTCACAGCTCTCTTCACAGTCCTGTCATATGAAGGTGGACGGACGCTGACTCCTGTCCAGTCTCTGGTGGGTGGAGCAGCGTTCAGGGAGGTGAAGCTTTGGAGGAGGTGGAGGTGGTCTTCAGACTGTGAGAGCTGCTCCACCTCAGTGCTTCTCTTCTTCAGCTCAGAGATTTCCTGTTCCAGCTCTTTGATGAAGCCTTCAGCCTGTTCCTCTGTCTTTCTCTGCTTCTCTTTGATCGTGTCGATGAGCTCGGCCTGGCTTCTCTCAACAGACTCCTTCAGAGCGGTGAAGACCTGAACACCTTCTGCTGTCTCTCTGTCTGCATCTTCCTTACTGAGCTCCACTAAGTGTTTGATCTCCTCAATCTTCAGTCGTCTCTTCTGGATCATCTGCTGGATTTCAGCCTCTGTCTCCCCCAGCTCAGCCTTCTTTCCTTCATATTCTTCTTTCAGAGGAACAACTTTATGTGTCTGGTGGTCTAAAACGGTGCAGAGCATGCAGACACACGTCTGGTCGGTCTTACAGAACAGCTCCAGCAGTTTATCATGCTTTGGACACATCCTGTCTTCCAGGTCCTCCACAGGGTCGATCAGCTGATGTCTTTTCAGGCCTGACTTTGTCAGATGAGGCTGCAGGTGAGTCTCACAGTAGGACTCCAGACACACCAGGCAGGACTTCAGGGCCTTCAGTTTGGTTCCCGTGCAGATCTCACAGGGAACTTCTCCTGGTTTAGAAACTTGCTGCTCTGAGCTGCTGCTGCTGGCTTTCTGTTGAGCTGACTGTCTGAACTGAGTAGCCACCTCAGAGATGAAAGTATTGACACGCAGTTGAGGTCTTGAATCAAAAACCTCTTTACAGTTGGGACACTGATAGGTGACATGTTTGTCCCAGTGTATAGTGATGCAGGTTTTGCAGAAGTTATGTCCACATGGTATGGCGACTGGATCAGTGAACACATCCAGACAGATGGAGCACAGACACTGATCTTCAGTCAGCAGACAGCTGGCAGCAGCAGACATATCTACACTCTGAGGAAGGAAAACAGAACTTGATTATCTGTTCCAACAGCTCGCCGACGGGCTGTTTGTATTTTCCCCTTTTTTAAAGTTTCTTCCGGAGGCTGTAGCAGGCTAAATTTTAGTAATGTACTGGAGATACGATCTAAGGAATTCATAGGCACCAAGCATGTCAGGATATAGCGTCGGGAAGGTGTCGAAGTAATGCTGCAAGTTAGACTATTTTTTTATGTGGCATGTCGATTTTCAAAGTGGTCATGTGACTTCCTCTCTAAATACATAGCTACTTTATATTGATAACATAGCCTGGGTATACCCATACTGCCTTGCGCGCTCGATTTCATTTCGAACTGCAAAAGGATCTGGTGTCCATGGCCATTTCTTAGCCCTGTTTTAGGGATCCAATCACAGAACGGGGAGGGACGGCAAGACAATGATGCGTACTATTGGACAGACGGATGCTTGTAGTTTTGTAGTTTTCTTACGTATCCAACATGGCTACAGCAAACACGAAGCTCTCTTTCGATCTAGCTGTAGACAGTGTTCTAGATAGTAAAGAGCCAAAGTTTATTTTAAAAGAAGAACAACGTTTGGCTTTAAACTGGTGTTTCACCACCAAATAGGATGTTTTAGCCTTGCTTCCGACAGGATTTGGCAAAAGCCTAATCTACCAATTAGTCCTGCTACCGCTCGCTGCTGTAACGCCGGTGATCTCGCTACGAGCCGGGGGACAGCAGAGCTGCCCAGAGACCCCCAGCAGCTCGTCTATTGACCATAAAATCAGTGGATGTGTGGCTGAATGACATGAGGGGGAAATAAGGCGTAAAAATAAATAATCTTGCAGAAAGCGAGAACTGGAGAAGCAAAGCAGCAGCAACACTCTCTCACAGACACACACACACACACACCCGGTAGACTATGAGCTGAAACTATAGAGCAGAACATGCTGCAGAAAAACGTTGCAGAACAGAATTGAGCATTTTAGTCCCAAAGTAGAGAAGGGCAAGTCTGGCTATGTAAACATCAGTTAGGTTCCTGCTCGATGCTTCCTCGAATTTCTGTCGCTCTACATACGTCATCTGGTTTAACTGATACAATTGGCTAAGAGCTACGTACAGACACTTATGATAGACATTCGTAGAGCCCAATAAATGGCTCTGGAGGATCGGAAACCACGCCTCCTCTACGGAAAAATGAATAGGTCGTATCAGTGGTGAACCGTGAGCACTTCAGCTGGGCCTTCAGTAGTCCGACCGGCTCCTGTTTTTGCATTTTTCATGTTTTTAAAACTAATAAACACAGAGTCTCGCCGTCCCCGCTTGTTGCAAATTTAGAAAATATAATCATGTGGGGAAAAACACTTACAAACATGGACCAAAACGGCTCCATAATACGCACAAAAATCCCCCCCACCAAAAAAAAAAATTAACTAAACAGCATGAAATGTTCATAATTGCTGTTTTACGCATGCCTCACACACGCGTGCCAGACGCACTGTCTACCTATCTAAACACACACCATGCTTGCAAACTGAACCACTGTAGGGGGGTCTGGGGGCACACTTATTATTAATATTATCATTATTGTTGCTGTACGGAGTCAAATACGACAAAGAGCCAGCGCTGTCACATTGCGCATAGCTTATTACGTTATCGGGGTTATTACATAGCTTGGCCTTCCGCGAGATTCGTGAAGTCCTAACCAATTAATGAGCTAGCTACCCGGGTTTCCATAGAGACGGACGATTCTGATTGGATAACATGTTTCAGGACAGTAACCCTTTCAATGCTGATGTGAACTTGACAGTAAACTTAACTTTAGAACAAAGATGAAAGAAAATATATTAAATGTATTGTATTAAATTAAATGAGATAGTTTAAAAAATAAATATACATATATTATTTAATACTCATATTTTTTGATTTAGAATTTTGAAGGCCTTCTCTGAAGGCGTAGAAGGCCCTGAAGGTTCCCCTCTGGATCGTATCCAGACTATATCTAATTTGTAATATAGTCTGGCATTAGCCAGGCTACTGATAACATGCATTTTAAGGGAAAAATTCATATTTTTTCTCATGTAGTACGAATGTGCTATGTCCGCCAACTGCATTTGAATATTTGTGCATACTGAGGTCCCTAAACAGGCTTTGAATGACATAAACTGGGTATCACTGGAAAGCCGAGACTCTTGTGGATTCAATGAGTCCAGTTTTCTTCATGTGGGATGATGTTAGTAATCAGTAGTAGCCAGTTTATTACAGTTAGGGCATTTCTTGAGTCTCGACCTCACTGTATAAAATGAGCTGTTGTGACCTCTAGATAATCACAGCCTCATGAAACTTTACAACCACAAACTAAAGACTGAGAATATTCAGATGAGCCTAATGTAATCTATTAGCAAACATTATCTTACACACATGTCTTGGAAACAAAAGGATATATAATAGGAAAACCAAAGGACACACAATACTTGAAGAAAAGTTATATATAACTTAAGTCTTTAAATTATACTGCTTAAGTACTATTTTTAAGGTTGTACCTCTGTTCCACTGAGCATTTATTAAGACATATTGTACTTTTTATTATTTTACTACATTAATTGGATAACTTTAAGTACTTTGCAGATTAAAGTGAATAGATACAAATATAAATTAATAACTTATGGTGTATCATCATTGGTTAAGATATTATTGATCTCTGAGGGTAATTTACAAGCTACCCAGTAGTAAATAAAGTAAATAAGAAACATTGAAGCAATGAACACATGACTGTATCAATAATCATAATGCAAAAATATACAGGCCATGAAACTAGCTTTAGCTGATGCTAGGTGTGGCTGTATCCTGTCTGGTTTGAACTAAACTTTGACTAAATCTTCAGTGAGTGTATTTAGTCTCTGTAGGACAGTGTACTCACCAGTGATACAGATTCTGCTGCTGTTGTTGAGAAAAACCTGCTGGATTCAGTTGAAAGTTTCTTTGGAGAGAAATGGAGAGATTTGTCTCGACTCCTGCTCTGCTGTCGCTCACTAACTTTAAGTTTCATTTCAGGAGTGTGACGTGGCTGCAGCTCTCCTCTTTCACTGTGGCTCCACCTCCCAGTGGCCTGGCACCAAAAAGGAGTGGTGGAGGAAGTATTTAGATCCTTTACTGAAGTAAAAGCACTAAAACCACACTGTGGAAATATCCCACTACAAGTAAAATTCCTGCATTCAAATCTGACTGAAGTCAAAGTAAGTAATACCAACAAAATGCAGTGAAAGAATGGAAAGTATAAGTACTCACTGTGCAGTAAAACATTTTTTCTCAGTGTTTTATTATTATATATTTTGTTTTTGGGATTAATGCCACTGCTGCTTTAATGTGTATGTTGCATTTTACTGCTGGAGATGTTTAAAGTTTTGCCAATTTTGTCTGCTTTATAAACTGTTGGGTAGTTTAATCTACAGCAAGCATCATATTCTATAAAATGTGTGACAACTAATTTTACAGCTCAAAAAAACCTTTAATCTGTCAAATAACCACAGCTGTCAGACAAATTTAGTGGAGTTAAAAGTACAATATTTACCTCTGAGTTGTAATGAAGTAGAAGTATAAAAATGCACAACACTGAAATACCCAAATTTGTACTTTAGCACAGTTGTGTCTTGGTCTGGTTGGGCCTGTTTTCTGGTTGCTTGTTTTCCCCTCCCCTTGACCTACTTTCCACAGGGGCGTGATCCGTGGGAGTGGCCTCCAGTTTTCCTGCTCCTGCTGCAGACACACCTGATCCTCCACACCTGATTTTCCCATGCTTGTTTTTCCTCCTCGCTTCCCTGTTTCTCCATGTTTTTTCATGTTTCAGTTGCTGTTCGGGTGTCTGTAGTTTCCTGAGATCACTCCCCAGCGCTCTCCCTGTTTTTGCCTCATGGAAGAACTTCAACATAATCCTTTTTGTACATATTGTAAATAAACTGTTCAACGTTCTGCCAGCCTTGTGTTCTGCTTTTGGGTCCCCAAATAAAACCCTTACAAGTTGGCTAGTTAAGTGAACATACTGAGTTTCACTAGTGTCATGTGTGGGCAATAGTGTGGTCATACATTTAATATACCGTTGGATAGAATGGGGTCTTTAGTGCTTTTTTTTTCACAGACATTTTTTGTTTTTAAAAGATGATAAACACTTCAAACTGACTTTATTCTCACATCCAAGTCATGGGGAATTGTGCAAACTATCATCTTTGTTGTTATTTGTGTTGTTATGTTTGTGGACTGAATTAATCTTCATGGTTATATTTCCTTCAAAAAATGCTGTTTTTTCCCAGAACACTGGTGTGAACATGTGAATGACTAAAGTTTCAGAGGTACTCATAATTTACTTGAGGATTTATCTTTTCATGCCACTTTATACTTCTATTCTTCTCTATATTTCAGAGGGAAATGTCCTTTTTTACTCCTCTAGAGTTATTGTACAGCTTTATTTACTTTACAATCTCAGATGTTTGTACACCAAACATTAAAATGTAGAAGTTGGCTACATATGAAACAATTCATCAATGAATATGCAGAAATTTAATTAGCCATTATTTTCATGATCCTTTTCACATTTTGAATGCAAAACTATTTCACATTTCCGGCTTCACAAATGTGAAGACTTACTGCTTTTCCTTTTAATTATCTTTAATTTAGTAATAGTGTTAATAAGGTGGAGGAATTAAACTCCACAAGGTGAAGCTTCTCTGCTGGCCAGTGTACAGGTGTTGGATGGTGAGCTGGGTGACCTCTGTGCCTACATCTGTTTCCAACAGGATGACAGGATCATTGGTGTCCATTTGTTTCACCAAGACAAGGTTGATAAAATTTTACACATTTTGACCATTATCAATCAATATTTAATGTTTAATTTACCCCTGAAAACACTGAGTTATTTATTTATTTTCTGCTTAAACTCAAAGGGTTTCGTGGACAGAGGACGCACTGGACATTTAAGCTCTGATTTCTTTTCATTGTATTTATTGAGGATTTTAAAAGTCCACAGCAGTTGGTTTGTCATACAAATAGTTGTAGTTTCAAAGAGTCTGTTAAATTGATAACCAGCATACAAAGAAAACCATAAAACTAGTGAAAGTTTAACATTTTGGGCTACTGCTGTTAATCAATAGTTATTAATGTTAAAACAAATCAGATAAATCAATACATCTGACCCCTGGATTCCACTGGATGCGTAACGGCTGCAGATCCGTCGTCGGAGCCGTTGAGCACCCATTATAATCAATGTGTGAGATTCCACCGGCTCCAGATCCGCTGCGTAATGAGCCCGACAACGCAGGGCCATCCGACAGCCCTCGCAACACTTGCGCAGAGCTTCAATTTTTGTCGGACGACGGAGCACGACGCATAAATTCAGCACAGAACAGACCGTTCGGGACAGGAAGTCGTGCACAGACACAAAATAAAACATCCGGTATATTTTCAAAATAAAGTACCTCGGGTTCACGGCGGATCGTATTTCATAACTTGAAGACCTGAAATCAACAGGGTAGAGGTTTTCACTCGTCTTTTCACCCCACTGACACCGCTCACTCCGGTGCTTGTTGTAAACAAACAGAGATCACTAAGGCTTGTTAACAAGAGGCTCTTGTTAACAAGCCGGCCGACCTCGTTAGCGCTCGTTAAGACGGAGACGCTGGATTTGTCTCCAGTCATTAACGAGGAGATGTTGATTATCTTCCAATTATATCAATTGATTAGGTGTGAATTCGCGAGATCTCGTGTGTCCTCGGGACTCTGCTGTCCGCAACAGCTCCGACACAGACGGATCCGGTGGGTGTTGACGGACTGCGGAGATACGCAGCCGTTGCGGACGGACCCCTTTCGGAGTCGTTACGCATCCAGTGGAATCCTGGCGTAAGAAACAAACGTGATAATAAAACACAACGGTAATGGAAAAACTAAAAATCTTGAACACCTTATTTTTAAAAGCAACAACTTGATAACAAATTACAGTTTTCCCCAGTAATTAATGACAGTATGACACACTTGTTATATATATATATATATATATATATATATGTAGTGCAGACAGTAAAAGGTTTTCAATTTAGCATCCAGACATTTAAGGATTGTGTGAATGCTTATGTTTTAAGTGTTTTTGTTGATTTAATGATCTTTATGGATTATAATGCAATCATTTATTAATTGGACAACATTTGAAAATATCAACCAGTGTCTTCATATCTGTGTTGCAATTTAGTATTTTAACAGATCAAAGAAAAACATTTACAGACAATAAATCACCAGTAATATACATTATATTAAATGAAAGTGAATGTTTCTATAGAAAATCAAATAGTTGTTCTACTCAGTGTGATTGACAGGAGAGATGATCAGAGGGGCAGAATTTTTACCAGTTTTATTGAGAGATGGATTGAAGTATGGGTAGAGTTTCTCAGTGAAGCAGCAGCCAGTAAAGGAGTAGATAAGAGCTGCAGCATCAACGTCATAAAAGGAGACCAGACCCTCCTCATAATCCACAAACACCCCAACCTTCTGAGGAGGAGACTTCAGAGAGAGACGGACTGCAGGGTCAGCAAGAGCTTTGTACTCATTCTCATTCCTCAACCATATTGTCCAGTAACCATTCTGAATGCCCAGTGTGATGTTTCCCTTCCTGTTGATCGACTCTCTGGCCACTCCTAAATCCCACTCAGTCTTCCCTTTAACCTGAACCTCGTAGTAAAATCTTCCTGAAGAGAAACTCTGCTTTGCTAAGACAGAGACACAAGAACCAAATCTCTCTGGTTTGTCTGGGAGATTCTTCTTTACATCACCATAGTTAACTTGTTTTCCATCATCAGACAGGATGAGCCAGGGATTTGCTGTATCAGGATCGAGTGTCAGATCCACTGCAGACTGCTGGACCCTCTTCAGCTCAGCCTCAAACAGCTTCTTCATCTGTTTACTGAGCGTCTCCTCCAGCTGACTCACAGCTCTCACCACAGTCCCGTCATATGAAGGTGGACGGACGCTGACTCCTGTCCAGTCTTTGGTGGGTGGAGCAGCGTTCAGGGAGGTGAAGCTTTGGAGGAGGAGGAGGTGGTCTTCAGACTGTGAGAGCTGCTTCACCTCAGTGCTTCTCTTCTTCAGCTCAGAGATTTCCTGTTGCAGCTCTTTGATGAAGCCTTCAGCCTGTTTCTCTGTCTTTCTCTGCTTCTCTTTGATGGTGTCGATGAGCTCGGCCTGGCTTCTCTCAACAGACTCCTTCAGAGCGGTGAAGACCTGAACACCTTCTGCTGTCTCTCTGTTTGCATCTTCCTTACTGAGCTTCACTGAGTGTTTGATCTCCTCGATCTTCAGTCGTCTCTTCTGGATCATCTGCTGGAGTTCACCATCTGTCTCCCCCAGCTCGGCCTTCTTTCCTTCATATTCTTCTTTCAGAGGAACAAAATCATGAGTCTTGTGGTCCAGAACGGTGCAGAGCATGCAGACACACGTCTGGTCGGTCTTACAGAACAGCTCCAGCAGTTTATCGTGCTTCGGACACATCCTGCCTTCCAGGTCCTCCACAGGGTCGATCAGCTGATGTCTTTTCAGGCCTGGCTTTGTCAGATGAGGCTGCAGGTGAGTCTCACAGTAGGACTCCAGACACACCAGGCAGGACTTCAGGGCCTTCAGTTTGGTTCCAGTGCAGATCTCACAGGGAACTTCTCCTGGTTTGGAAACTTGCTGCTCTGAGCTGCTGCTGCTGGCTTTCTGTTGAGCTGACTGTCTGAACTGAGCAGCCACCTCAGAGATGAAAGTGTTCACCTGCAGCTCAGGTCTTGTGTAGAATACCTTTTTACAGTTGGGACAATGATATGGGACATTAATATCCCAGTATTTAGTGATGCAGGTTTTGCAGAAGTTGTGTCCACATGGTATGGTGACTGGATCAGTGAACACATCCAGACAGATGGAGCACAGAAACTGATCTTCAGTCAGCAGACAGCTGGCAGCAGCAGCAGACATATCTACAAACTGAGGACAAAAAACAGAACTTGACTATATGTTCTGACAGCTCGCCGATGGGCATGTCAGGATATATAGTGATGGGAAGTTTTTGGAAGTAATGCTGCAATGTTAGGCTAATATTTTATGTGGCATGGTGATTTTCAAAGCACTCATGTGACCTCCTTTTTACATACATGGCTACTTTATGCTGATAACATGCATTTTAAGGCAAACACTTATATTTTTTCTAGGGCCAGAACTTTAACGTGTTAATTAAGATTCATTAATTACACGAAAATTAACACGTTAAGAAAATTGACACACTTTAATCACTTATTTTTGCATCGCGGAACGTTTCTCACTGGATGAGTTTCAGGCGGACCGATTATACTGGAGCACCAACTAGCGTTCATGAGTTCAGACAACAACAAACCCGGTGAACATGAAGGAAGAAGCTGATGAGAGCGCTTTGGTTGGCATTTTGTTACAAAAAAACAACGGATGGAAGTGTCGATAAGAGCATGGTTGTGTTGCTATGCAACAAGGAATTCACATATCACCGCAGCACATCCAGCCTCAAGTATCACCTCAATGCTAAACATATAGCAGCTAGCGGCTAGTGTGGTAGCAAGCATGGATTGTGTTTTACTTAAAAAACCAAAGTATTCTAGTTTACAGAAGGTCTACCTACCTATAGGCTACCTGAATTTATGAAATGTTCTATATTTCTAAATATGCTATTGCTACACTTAATGGCAAAAATGGCACTGGTGTGTTGGACTTGAACAAAAATAAACAATATTTTTGTTGCTTAAGCTTATGTATTCAGTCATTATTCAAGGGTATACTAAAAATCCATGTGAAAAAAATTACTTCTCACTGTTCTCACGTCAAATATTTATATGCGATTAAAATGCGATTCATTTCGATTCATTTATTACAAAGCCTCTAATTAATTAGATTAATTTTTTTAATCGAGTCCCGGCCCTAATTTTTTCTCATGTAGTACAAATGTGCTTTGTCTGCCTAGTGTATTTGAATATTTGTGCATACTGAGGTCCCTAAACAGCCTTTGAATTACATAAACTGGGTATCAGTGGAAAGCTGAGACTCTTGTGGATTCATTGAGTCCAGTTCTCTTCATGGGGGATGATGTTAGTCATCAGTAGTAGCCAGTTTATTACAGTGAGGGCATTTCTTGAGTCCTCTTGGATAATCAAACAAACTAGAAACCTAGAGCATTCAGATGAGCCTAATGTAATGTATTTATATAAGCAAACATTATCTTACACACATGTCTGGGAAACAAAGAGGATATATAATAGGAAAACAAAATGATCCAAAATTCTTGAAGAAAAGTTCCATTCAACTGAAGTTTTTTGAATTATATTGATTAAGTACTAATTTTAACGACTTCTACTCGGCTGTGCATTTATTAAGACACATTGTACTTTTTATTACTTCACTTAATTATTGAGATTACTTTCATTACTTTGCAGATTAAAGTGAATAGATGCAAATATAAATTAACAATAACCAACTAAGTAATGCTTATAGATGGTTTATAAACCAATTATTAACCATTTACAAAGTGCTATACAAATTTAACCTTTAAATGTTTTCAACCAATTTCTTTAAGGTATATATATCATATCAAAACCATTAACATACTTAATATGGTGTTAAAAATGTTAAAATGAGTGCAACTAAAACTATTAATAAACTATTCATTATAATTGAATTGTTTGTTAATGGTAAATTAACTATAAACGTACATTAATATACCATCGATTTGCCATTTATAAATAATTTAGTTAGTTAAACATTAATAAAGTATGTATTTATCATTCTAAATGGCCTATATACGGTTTATAAATGATGACTAAACATTAATATCTGTAATATCTGTTTACCATTATAAATGACGGTTATTGTAAAGTGTTACCAAATTAATAGCTTATGGTGTATCATCATTGGTTAAGATATCATTGATCTCTGAGGGGAATTTACAAGCTACTCAGTAGTAAATAAAGTAAGTAAGAATCATTAAAGCAATGAACACATGACTGTATCAATAACTATAATGCAATAATATACAGAAAAAAAACAGGAAACTAGCTTTAGCTAATGCTAGGTGTGGCTGTATCCTGTCTGGTTTGAACTAAACTTTGACTAAATCTTCAGTTAGTGTACTTAGTCTCTGTAGGACAGTGTACTCACCAGTGTTTGACACAGATTCTGCTGCTGTTGTTGAGGAAAAACCTGCTGGATTCAGTTGAAAGTTTCTTTGGAGTGAAACAGAGAGAATTGTCTCGAGTGCAGCTCTGCTGTTGTTTTCACAAACTTTTGGTTTCATTTCAGGAGTGTGACATGGCTGCAGCTCTCCTCTTTCACTGTGGCTATAAATAACCACAGCTGTCAGACTAATGTCGTGAAGTTAAAAGTACAACATTAACCTCTGAGTTGTAATGGAGTAGAAGTATAAAAAGGCACAACACTGAAATACTCAAATTTCAAATGGTTGTCTGTGTGTTTCCTGTTTACCCATCCCTTTCCAGTTTTCCTGCTCCTGCTGCAGATACACCTGATCCTCATGAGAATAAGGGTGCTTTCACACCTGAAAGTCCGGACCAAGGTCCGTGTTCTGTTACATTGTATACATTTGGTCCGGTTGGTTTTGGTTTCACACTGCAAAAAGAAGAACGGACTTTACAAGATAATTCTACTGGACACGTCATCTCCCTGTGTACTTCCGCGGCTCATTTTGTTTTGGTTACTGCGTTGTTAGGCCGGCCGGCATCTGACGTCAGTGTTACTTCCCTAACGTGCTTACACAAAATGAATCCAGCGAGACACCTTTTACTCCGTTTGAGTCCTTTTACCATGCGTTATTTCAGTCTTGTGGCAGTGAAGGTTTCTGCTGCTGTCCTCAGCTCCGTTGTGCACACAATTAAATGTTTGTCCTTGGTCTTGTGTTACCTGGCCGCTGATTAGTGATTGTGCTCACCTGCTGAGGCGCGCCGCGGAGCAACGCACACACCGTCGCGCGCATGCAGCAGCACGGCCGCTGTCACACACACGCAGCTGCACCTCCAGGCAGATCGCCACAACAAATACTTTTGCTGGTCTTTTGCTACCAGCAGCAGCAGCTTAATGAGCAATACGTGAGAGTGCTTGGTATTCGCAAGTACCGTAATTCGAGAGCAGAAGAAGAAAATAACTTCCTGTCATTGATATGAAGGTCCAAACTATAAAAAAAGTTGTTTTCACACTGCAAAAGGTTCGGACCTTGGTTCGTTTGGTCCGGACCGAGACCACCTCTTTTGGTCGGACCAAACTTTGGTCCTTTGGTCCGGACCGTGGTCCGCGGCACCTTTCACACCTGGAATTTATGTTCGGATCAAACTGAAAAGTCCGAAAGTCCCGACCAAACGAGATAGGTGTGAAAGCGCCCTCAGTCACATATGTGCAAAAATTGGATTTGGGTCACATTTGCCTGCAGTCTCAACGTACGGTTTGGTTTTTATTTACACAAAAATGGAGGTTTTATCAATGAACTCCAAAGTGTGAAAACACTGTTTTCCTGTTTGCATATGTACTGGATGTAACAGAGTTTTAGGGTGCTTTCACACCAACAGCAGTTGGTGCGCACTAAACAGTCCATTCGAACCAAAAGCTCTTAGTTCGGATCGTTTTCGTCGGTGTGAAAGCATCAATCGCACTCGAGTGCGCACTAAATCAAGCGGACCGAGACCTCCAAAAAGAGGTGGTCTCGGTTCGCTTGATTCCGCACCAAATGCCAACCTCTGGTGCGGTCCCTCTGGTGAGAACGCAAACCTGGACCAAATCAGGTCTAAACGAACTATTCGAAATGCATCAATGCTTAATTTGCGTGCTGAGTCTATATTCCCCTACATTCATTCAGCAGCAGCGCAAATCGTGTGTGACCTACCAACAAATGTGTTGTGCGGCTGCTGAATGGATGTAGGGGAAAACACTGGTATGAAATTAATTGAATCTGTAATATACATGTTTCATTAGGTACAACCACATACAATTCAAAATTCTTCTCAGAGTAGTTTACTGATAACAATTGTTCAATAACTGTAGAATCTCATCATGTCTCAAACCCCAATATTATTCCCCAATATTGTAATAATTTAACAGCAGACCACCCATTACTTGGGTTCAAGTGGTGATACTGTGTATCAACTCTAGCTCAAGAGCTCTAGCGCAACCAACAGGTCAAAGTTGAATGTTTATTCACTTTTGACCCGTTCATCCGTTTTTCACAAACGAGGTATCCATGACAACCGAATGCATTCAACAGCTTCTTGAAATCTAAAGGTGCTTGGTGTTGTACTTTATTACATTATTGGTTAAAAGTGTATTACATTATTGGGAAATGCCCTTTATTACATTATCGGGAAGTTATTACATTCTCAGATTTTATTACATTTTCAATGGAACCAAGTGCAGATTTTTATTACATTATCAGAAAGTTATTACATTATCAGATTTTATTACATTTTCAATGGAACCA
Organism: Centropristis striata; assembly: GCF_030273125.1. Taxonomy (NCBI): domain Eukaryota; kingdom Metazoa; phylum Chordata; class Actinopteri; order Perciformes; family Serranidae; genus Centropristis; species Centropristis striata. The sequence continues at coordinate 36,779,093 of NC_081522.1, forward strand.
AGTGCAGATTTTTATTACATTATCGGGAAGTTATTACATTATCGGGAATTTATTACATTATCCTCTTGAAACATTTCCAAAGTGCACACGCAAGTATACCTGCACACACTCAGAAACACTCCGACCCTTAGACCCAAACACACGGCGCCCTCATTAATCTTTCACCACCACGAATACAGAACACAAGCGTGCTGACACACACACACACACACACACACACACACACACACACACTCATTTACAGTCCCGGCCTTCTCGCAGATGATTGGACGTCCTGAGAGTCCGTCATTAGACACACAGCTTCATCTGAACACGGTCCTGCATGGGGATGAATAATGATGCAGCAGCAGCTCGGCTTACTCTCTCAGAGCTTGTTAGGGGAGTCAGCATTTATCTTGTCACTGGACCACCCTGCTCTTAACACAAATGAATAAAGACACTTATCTGCATCAGTATACATGTGAGGACCTTCCAAGACTACATTTATTCTCTAAATGTTCCCCAGTAAAGTTCCCCTTCACTGCTATACTCCTGAACCTAACCTCTAGCACCATCTTCTACACAACATCTTTACATTTAACTGGTTCCTGCCAGTGTTCAGTATTCAGTACATGCTGTGCACTGGTTTCCATATTAGCATGCAGTATGAGATAGTTAAATCAATTTATTTTGTACTATGTGAGGCACCATCTCATGTTGGCAAGATGTGTTAGTGATCTTCGCTGTGATGTATATTTATTTATTAATAGACAAAAATATAATATAAAAAACAATACTGCCTCTTTTCTTTATCATTTTAAAATATCAATGTGCCTATATTTTGGGCTTTTCAATATTTAATGATTATATTGTCTCACCTGCAGTGCATTTATTTTTATTTATTTATATATCCAGTTTTATATATGAATGTATTTATTTATTTACATATCCAGCTTTATATGGGAATTTATTTATTTATTTATTTATTCATTTATTTATTTGTTTGTTTGTTTATTCATTTATTTATTTATATCCAGCTTTATATAGGAATGTATATATATATATATATATATATATATATATATATATATATATAGGAATGTATTTATTTATATATCCAGCTTTACACAGGAATGTATTTATTTATTCATTTATTCATCCAGCTTTATATATGAATTAATTAATTAATTTATATATCCAGCTTTATATATGCATTAATTTATTCATGTATTTATATAGAAATTTATTTATTTATCTAGCCTCATATATTCATTAATTTATCATTTATTTATTTATATATCCAGCTTTATACAGGAATTTATTTATTTATTTATTAATTTATTTATTTATCTGGTTAAATGCTAATGCTTTTAATAACAATAATAATAATAATAATAATAATAATAACAATAATAATAAATAATCATGATCAAAATAATAATAATACTTTACAAAATAGTACCGTTTGTCACAAATAAATAGGTATTATATTAAAGATTGCCTGTTAAATATACAAAACAGAAACATGGTTAATTAGACATACAAAGCTCAGCACTTTGACACCAGAGTTGAAGTCAGAATTGTCTCATTAATTGAGAAAAAATCACAATATTGTAGAAAACTTGGTCCGTACATTGTTGCCATTGGTTATCTGAGTTATGTGTGTTTTTGTCCATAATAAGCTGTAGGTCTGTGTTGTATTGTCAGTCCCAGACAGTTTCAAGGTTTAACGTTCAAAGTTCAGCTTTACCGTCATTATACAACACAGGATTGTAAAATGAAATGCAGCTGCAGCGGCCTTCATGCTACAGTTCAGTTCAGGTCTTCATTGTCCTGCTGGAGGAGATTCAGCTCGCAGCAGAATACAGATAAACAATCACTGTGCACACAACAGAACAACAATAAAGGCTAGAAAAGGACGAAAAATAAAGTGAATGTTAAGATCGAGTGGATAAGATAAAGTACGTTTATGCAAAATGTATTCCTCACATACAGTGAATAAAAAATAGGACCAACAGACAGACAGTGCATATACCCTCAATGAGAAACAGCAGCAAAACTATTTCAGAGTAAGAGAAGCTTAACCCATAGGAACCTATGGTGACACCAGTGTAACAAACACTTTAAATGTTCTATAATCTCTCATATTCAGCTTTATGCTTCACATTAACTCATTAAATCCCGAAGCGACGTATACTGTGACAGTATCATGTGACTGTGACAAAAAGTGACTTCTCCAAAATGTGGCTTTGACTGGAAACAGAAGTGTGAAAAAGTAGCTAATTTCAAAAAGCTAATTTTTTGTTACGAGGCTAAGTTTAAACCCATTTAACCCTTAATAGGGCACTCATTGAAATACTTGCAAATTCCAAATTTCAACCCTAGAGAATATTGGAGGATATTACATACAGCCAGAATGTGTAAAAAACAACAACATATGGACCCGGGAGAGGGGGGGTAATATTTTGAGAAATAAATTGTGAGTAAAATTTTTTGCAGATTTATGAGATTTAAAGTGGTGAATCTGCAAGAAAAAGTTGCTTTTTTCCCCACTTTTTTCTTGTAAATCTGTGACTTTTTTCGCACAGATTTGCCACTTTAAATCTCTTAAATCTGCAACTTTTTTTCTTGTAGATTTGCCACTTTAATCTAGTAAATTTGCAACTTTTTTCTCGAAATATTTTTATTTTTTATTTTGGATATCCGCTGAAGTTACCAAATACGGTTCTTCGCCCGATAAAGGGTTAACAATTCTAATCCGTTAATAGGGAACTGAACGAATTAAAGTCACATTTTTTATATATGCTATGGAGATGCAAACAAAAAGGCAAATGGTGATTTGTTTTTGTTCATTTTTTATTTATTCTTATTTTGTTACAAATCTGAAAAATAATTTATTGTTAAACAGCACTTATAATGTCACAATTCTGAAGTATGTTGTGGAGATGCAAAGAAAAAGGCACATTTGTGTTTCTGTAAGCAGAAAATGTGTCTATTTTTTAAACATTTTTAAAAATAAGAAATATCATAAACATAAATACAATAAACGCCCAATGTAACATATATGTCACATCACAGATCTTTGACATTTAGATGTATACATGTAGATTTAAAAAAAAACATCATAAATGTGTTCTATGTGGTCCACTTTTCCTTTAGGATTACTGGGTCTGGGTTCTTATGGGTTAAAGTAAATTACCATTTTCTCTTAATTTTAAAGCAACAGATTTTAGATTTGCTGCCTAAATGTCCCACTTTATTTCCTGCAGTGACATTGCTGTCAAACATTGAAATGTTTACAGTTACTGAAAGCAGCTTCTTTAATTATCGAACCACTCATTCGTCAATACGATACATAATTTAATAAGCAGCAGAGACGAGTTGAGGGGGAGTGAAATGTCCATGTGGGTCTTTAAATAATTGAAAATAATTCCTCCGAGTCGGTGGCAGGTGGGTGGTTTATGCGTACTGGCCGATTCAGATAACGTCCGAGTCTGCTCCTCCTCAGTAAATAAGTTATCAGTGCATTCACTCACATGCAGTCAGTCAGGTGGAGTTATTAAAGGGAGCTTGCTTCTCCAGTTTGCAGAATCCACCACATAAATATCAACTCTTTAAAGGAATGGTTTAATTAATTTTACTCCCTAACTAATTAAGAGGCTAAAAACAATCCCTCTGTCCCTTGCTCCTTACTTTGCACCCAGATTTGCAGTTTTTTTCGATTTAAGCTGCAAAACTACTTCACTAACCTACCGCCCCCGCGACCCGGCCCCAGATAAGCGGACGAGAATGGATGGATGGATGGACTTCTTCACTTGTTAGGGCAAAAAAGTTATTGAAAATAGTTTTAAAAGTAAAATAAATGCATTTAACCTATTTAAGGCGGGAAAGCATTACTATTCTACCATTGTTTGAAAGTGAATGAATGTACAACTTTATTGACATTTTGTGTTTGTTTGGCTTTTTTAAGAAACCTGACAATATAAAGTTTCCACAGAAAAATACAAACGGCACAATTTCTTAAATCAAACCAAACTTTATTTATATAGCGCTTTTCATACATATAAATGCAACACAAAGTGCTTTACAAAAAAATAAGAACAGAAACAGACAATAAAAATGACAAAACCCACCCCTCCCTTCCCCACATACACATCTGTATGTACACATACACGAACATGAACACACACGCACACAATCACACACTCAGACTCACACACAGCACATATTGATTGACAGTGTAGAGACGTGGCAAGGCACCGAGGATCCAGATGAGGAAAAAGCAACCTGTGGGAGCATCCACACAATGAAACATGTTTTTGTGCATGATAGGTGCTGCAGTTATTTGCATTTGCTTGCATAATTCTTCAGTTAGTTGGACACCCAAAAAAATGCACATGCACCATGCACTTTAGACCATAACCTTTAGATTGCCTAAATAAGGGCCAAAATGTGAATTTTGTCCGTGCAAACATTTGCAGCATGAGACTTTCATCTTGTGGTGGAATATCTGTAAACTCTGAGCCTAACTCTTCCCGTAACCTTAACAGAATGTATCCTTATTCTGTCCAAAGTGATCCCACTTCACTTTAAAGGTTGAAATCTCAAGGAGGTTCTCAAAGGGTACACACACACACACACACACACACACACACACACACACACACACACACAGGCTCGTCTGTCTCACCTGGACTCAGTGGGAGCCAGGTTTTGAAGATTTCTTATTTGTATTTCAAGGTTGTGCCCCGCTCACATTGCTGCAGGGCAATGTCTTTGTGTTGACGACACAGCGGAGTTCACCGTGGAAACCGAGGAGCCACTTTGCTGCAAAACGAACGGCAACATGAAAAGCAGCTGTTAGGATCGGACGGCTCGTAGTAAATGCAGATAATTCTTGACACTTAATGTAATGAATGAAGGGCATCTGATCTGCTGCAGAAGTTCGTTAAAATGATAATTTAAGCCGCGTTTTTACCCTGGAGACATGGAATTACTTCCAGTTATTGCACTCAGTTTCTTTCTTTTTTAAAATCATAATTTAAGAAAATATTCCAGTATTACGTCGTACATTTTGAAGGTAAAACTCCACTGTTGACAGTAAGAATACTTTCACTAAAGTAGCTGTTTTGTGTCTCCTCAACATGCACTTTCATTTTATCCTTGAGGCAACACAAAGAGCTGCAGCAGTGGAGGCAAACTTTTACTTTTACTTTGGCTAAACAGGAAGTAACAAACAAATGTTTTCAGGGCAGTAAATTTCATTATCTTGCGTAAACAAAACACGGAGGTTTCAGGGTAATTCATTAATTATACAGTGTTACTTGTCTAAAACAAATAGAGCGTTATTATACTTTTCAGTTATGCCAACTTTTTCTAATATTGTATGAATCTTCCAGATGCAGTAAACACAATCAATCTTGTGCTCCAAGCAGGTTAAAGAAAAACAATAAAATTACCATGAAATACAGAAAGCATCTGAGGCCGGGCTCGGTAATGGCAACAATCATTTCTGCAGCCGGCGAAACAAAAACACGTCGCCTGACGAGTCCGACTGTTTCTCTGTTTGGTGCATCATCTGCTTCCTCCTGCTGCGGGCGTCCGCTCTCGTCATCCTGTAACTTTTAAATGTGGCACAGCTGTGGAAGCTAACAAAACTCCTCAAGTGTGTAAAGAGGTGATTAAGTACACTTGTCTTCTTTATAAGTCGCTCCAACATGAGAATAAGTTCATCTTCGCTCATTGATCCCCGGGGTCGTTCTGATGAAAACGTTGAAAAATGGGTCATTACTGCAGCAGAGACGTGACTTAGAAGCTGAAGAGGGAGAAATGATTTAAGAGGAATATTTTTTCTGTGATGTTAATAAAACGTCTGTGGTGGATCTGAGGAGGGGGCCGAGGCACCGGTGACCCCCGTCTCCATCCAGAGGGTCTCTCTCTGTGGAGGACTATTATAATATGGTGCATCGCAATGAATTAGAATATCATAGAAACGGTTAATTATGTCAGTAATTCAATTCAGAAAGTGGAAATAGAACATTTTAAAGATCCATTACACACAGTATGAAACATTTCATGTCTTAATTTATTTATTTATTTATTTATTAATGAGCTGGACGACCCTGCTGCCCTCGCGACCCGGCCCCGAATAAGCGGGCGAGAATGGATTATTTATTTATTTATTTATTAGTTAAATTAATTGATTAATTATTATTAATCCAGACAGGGTGATAAAAATAAAAACAAAAGAACCATAACTTAAAATTTGCAAAATTAAAAAGTTCGACAATAAAATAATAAAATATTAGAAATTAATGAACAAAAGCTAGTAAAAAAATAAGTTATGTAAAAAAATAAATTAATTAAAGCTAAACTAAAGCTGCAACATAACTCTAGAAGCCGGTTGTTTTTTATTTAACTTTACAGGTGCATCTAGATAATAAATTAGAATATAATAGAAAAGTTTAATTATGTCAATAATTCAATTAAAAAACTGGAAAACATTTTATAGATCCATTGCACACAGAATGAAGAATTTCATGTCTTAATTTATTTTGTTTCTTCTAATTATAATGATTATGGCTTACATTTAAACCTCTGAAGTCCAGGAGATTTTGGTTCAAATTTGTCAACTTCCTATGCATTAATTTCTGTCTCTGTTCAGCATCTTTCAGTCTGTCCTTACATCACATGCATGGCTCCTTTTTCTCCACACAAACTTGGCTATCAAGAGGCCGAACCAAATCTCCCTCCAAGGACCAATAAAGTATTAATTTTCGATTCTGATCAGTGGTGCAAGAATTATTCAGATTATTTAATTCAGTAAAAGTACTAATACTACACTGTGAAATGACTCCACTACAAGTAAAAGTCAAAGTACAAAAGTTTCAGCATCAAAATGTACCTACAGTACTCGTTATGCAGATAGTTTTATATATTCTAAATATATTATTGATGCATTATTGTCAGCAGTGTTTAAATGTGTAAAGATAGGGCTCATTTTACCTACTCAATATACTGTTTTGAGGTTTAAAAAAATCACTTTAGATACTTTTCAGGTCGAGATATAACATAAAAACCTGACAAAAAAGTACAATATTTGCCCCTAAATATAGTGGATTAGAAAAAATAAGTTACATAAAATGAGTAAATGTACTTAATCACAGTCCACCACTGATTCTGAATGTATCTTAAATAATAATAGACTCACACAAGTAAACACATGTGCAGTTTGCACATCACTGGCTTGAATAAAAAAAAAACAGTCAGTCCTTTTTTACTGGACTGAAGCAACAATACACAATTATCGTAAATTATGTTTAGTGGGCAAAGGGCATAAACAGAGTGTTTCCTCTGCAAAGACAGAAAACACTTAGTCGGAATGAAAATCGCAGCATCTGCAGGCAGACTTTAAGAGGTTTAGCTTCAGTGAAACACTCTCTTAATGAACTGCTTCACTGAGATGGAGATGTAAAGCTACAGAGCTTTTAAGTGTAAAATAAAAAGGAAATTAATGCCGTTAAGAGATTTAGGAAATTGCTTATTCACACCCTGTAATTATATAATGCAGGAAAAATAAGAATTCCTTAGACACTATAGTGCATTGTTGAATGTATTCAATGGTAATGTGTCATAATTGTTTTAGGAATGCAGTTGCATTGTGACGGGGCCATCAAAAAGACTTTGAAACCGGAATAAAAGTCACTCCATTCGTATTTATCGCACGTCTTAGTGAGGCGCCGTCTGCCCGCTGCAGATAGTGCCACTTTTTAATTGTTTCCTCTGTGTTTAATTAGCACAACTTATTGGAATTTTGTGCCGAGAAAAAGGAAAAGAAAAACAAACATTAGTGCACAATCAATTACAAGTGGGTGTAGATTTAGAGAGGCCCGAGAAAAATTGCATTTTTCATACTTTTCACAAAAAACTACCAAAAAAAGACAGAGAATGACCAAAAAAACACACAAAATTACAAAAAAAAAGACACAAAATGACCAAAAAAGACACAAAATTAACATAAATACACAAAATGACAAAAAAAGACACAAAATGACAGAAAAAAACTAAATTACTTAAAGAAGAAACAAAATGACCAAGAAAAGACACAAAATGACAAAAAAAGACACAAAATTATTTAAAAAAGACACAAAATTATTTAAAAAAGACACAAAATAACAAAAAAAACACACAAAATTACCAAAAAAGAAAAAAAAATGTAAAACCTGATGTGTCGTATTTGTCACAATAACAAAATAATTAAATCACAAAAACAAAATAATTAAATAAACTAAATAATTAAATAAACAAATATAATTAATATATGCTCTGCTGTTAAATTTAAAGTACATTTGACCAAATATAAAAAAATAAACATTTTTCATACTTTTCACAAAAAACTACAAAAAAGACACAAAATGACCAAAAAAAGACACAAAATTACAAAAAAGACACAAAATTACAAAAAAAAAAGACACAAAATTACCTAAAGAAGAAACAAAATGACCAAGAAAAGACACAAAATTACAAAAATAAAAAAATAAAAAACCTGATGTGACGTATTTGTCACAATAACAAAAATGGTAATAGGCCACTCAATTATTTTCACTATTTAATTTTTAAAAAAATTGATATATGCTCTGCTGTTAAATTTAAAGTACATTTGACCAAATAAAAACAAAAAAGAATCCTATCCTGTCACAATTTTGATATATGTTGTGGAGATGGGCACAAAAAGGGCAAAATTGTCATACTTTTCACAAAAAACTCAACCAGGAGCGTATTTCTGGCCTGTCTGTCATCCAGCAGCCAGCCAAAGTCACGGCTGACTTCTCTTTTTGACACAGGTCAACCAGGGGTGAGCGGTGCAGCAGCATTGCCATAGTAACTCTTTCTGCATGATATGAAACAAACATGGCCACCGTGGTCATCCATCATCTCTCTAGTGAGGCCCATCCATCATCGCGGAGGCATGCTGACATCCACTTTGCTCCGGTTCCTCTCGGCTGGACTGTGATTGGACGGTGATGGCGAGCCCAGTTGCCTAAGCACAGGGGTGCTTTCACGCTGGCGGAGCAGAGAAACGCCCAAACTGTACAACCTGACAGAAACGCATTGATTTCCAAATCTATAGAGATGGGATTCATCAACCTCGGGGGCTTGGTCGTGCAGTTCACAAGAAGGTTTTTCTACTTTTCCCTCCTTTAGACCAGGAGTTCTCAACCTTTTTGAGTCGCGCCCCCCAATTTAACATGCATGTTGTCCGCGACCCCCGCTCACTGAACACAATCTCACAGTTCAGATCATACAAACTGAGTTGAAATGATGAATTTTGGACAAATAATGAAACAGACAACATCTCTCTGACCAAAAAAATACATAAAATTAAGCAAAAAAGGACTCAAATTGACCACAAAGTGACAACAAAAGACCACAAAAAGACACAAAATGACAAAAAAGACACACAATGACCAAAAAAAGGAAACAAAATGACCAAAAAAGACACAAAATGACCAAAAAAAGACACAAAATTACCAAAAAAGACACAAAATTACCAAAAAAGACACAAAATTACCAAAAAAAGACACAAAATGACCAAAAAAAGGACACAAAATGACCAAAATAGACACAAAATGACCAAAAAAAGACACAAAATGACCAAAAAAGACACAAAATGACCAAAATAGACACAAAATGACCAAAAAAGACACAAAATGACCAAAAAAGATACAAAATTACCAAAAGAAGACACAAAATTACTAAAAAAGACAGAATTACCAAAAAAGACATAAAATTACAAAAAAAGACACAAAATGACCAAAAAGATACAGAATTACCAAAAGAAGATACAAAATGATTTAAAAAAGACACAAAATGACCCAAAAAAGACACAGAATTACCAAAAAAAAGACACAAAATTACAAAAAAAAAGACAAACTGACAGAAACACATTGATTTCTAAATCTATAGAGATGGGATTCAATAACCTCGGGGCTTGGTCGTGCAGTTCACAAGAAGGTTTTTCTTTTCCCTCCTTTAGACCAGGAGTTCTCAACCTTTTTGAGTCGTGACCCCTTAATTTAACATGCACGTTGTCCACGACCCCCGCTCACTGAACACAATCTCACAGTTCAGATCATACAAACTGAGTTGATATGATGAATTTTGGACAAATAATGAAACAGACAACATCTCTCTGACCAAAAAAATACATAAAATTAAGCAAAAAAGGACTCAAATTGAACCACAAAGTGACAACAAAAGACCACAAAAAGACACAAAATGACAAAAAAAAACACACAATGACCAAAAAAAGGAAACAAAATGACCAAAAAAGACACAAAATGACCAAAAAAAGACACAAAATGACCAAAAAGACACACAATGACCAAAAAAGACACAGAATGACCAATACAGACACAAAATGACCAATAAAAGGACACAAAATGACCACAAAATGACCAAAATAGACACAAAATGACCAAAAAGGACACAAAATGACAAAAAAAAGACACAAAATGACCAAAATAGACACAAAATGACCAAAAAAGACACAAAATGCCCCCAAAAGATACAAAATTACCAAAAGAAGACACAAAATTACTAAAAAAGACAGAATTACCAAAAAAGACATAAAATTACAAAAAAAGACACAAAATGACCAAAAAGATACAGAATTACCAAAAGAAGATACAAAATGATTTAAAAAAGACACAAAATGACCCAAAAAAGACACAGAATTACAAAAAAAAAGACAAACTGACAGAAACACATTGATTTCTAAATCTATAGAGATGGGATTCAATAACCTCGGGGCTTGGTCGTGCAGTTCACCAGAAGGTTTTTCTTTTCCCTCCTTTAGACAGAGAGCAGCACCAGGAGCATCAAGGTGGACAGAAACAGGCCCAGAGGCGTCTGTTAAAGCGTTGTGGTCTGATTCACAGCAAGGTGTTGTCAGAAGGAATTGAGGAGTTCAGGTGAGAAAGCTTAAAAGGTGAGTTTAAACTTGCAGAGGAACACTGAACATCTTTTACGTGTCTTTGGAGACCCAGTCATCCCTCAGAAACATGTCAAAATATATCTAAACGCTCATAACTTCTCAAACCACTTATGCAGCTTAATGCACCTTTCTGCCCTTCAGCGATATGTGCAGCACGGAGGAGGAGACGACCACGTCAAAGGCTTTATGGGGCGGCTGTGGCTCAGCTGGTAGAGCGGGTTGTCCCCCAACTGAACATAAACCTGATTGTAGCCTTTAACCCTAAAATAAAGTCTGAAATCTCAAAAAAGCCTTTAAAGAAGTGAAGAAATGTCGAAATGTCCTCACTTTGCAAAAAATGTCCTCACTTTGTTGGTTGAAAACGTGTTCTGGTCCTCAATATGTAGGAAGTATAAGAACACACACATACACACACACACACACACACACACACATTCTTGTACTTCTATCTTTGTGAGGGCCCTCATTGGAATAGTGAATTTTTCATCAGTTTTAGTTTTAATTTCGTTGTGAATTTTAGTTATAGTTAGTTTTGTTACCACAAAACACAGTTTCAGTTAATTATCTTTTTTTTTTTTAACTCTCATTTTTATTTCACTTGAAGAAAATGTTTTTTCAATTCTAGTTTTTGTTATTTTGTTTCCTTTTCATTAACTATAATAACCTTGTTCCCTAGCCCCTTAAGTAAACCCTAAAACATGTCCTCACTCTGTTGGTTAAAAAACGTGTTTCGGTCCTCACTATGTCGGAAGTACAAGAACACACACACACACACACACACACACACACACACACACACACACACACACACACACACACACACACACACACAAACACACACACACACACACAAAGACAAAGACAGAAAATGACTAAAAAAAGACATAAAATGACCAAAAAAAGAAACAAAATGACCATAAAAGACACAAAATGACCAATAAAAGGACACAAAATGAACAAAACAGATAAAAAATACTAAAAAAAAGACACAAAATGACCAAAAACAGACACAGAATTACCAAAAGAAGATGCAAAATTATTTAAAAAAGACACAAAATGACCAAAAAAAGGAAGGAAGGAAGTACAAGAACACACACACTCTCTCTCTCTCTCTCTCTCTCTCTCTCTCTCTCTCTCTCTCTCTCTCTCTCTCACACACACCCTTTCTGCAGGATTTATTTCCAGTGTGGTTTTCCTTTTTAAGATTTATTTTTACAGCGATCTAAAGCCACTAGAAGCACGAAGGTGAAGGGCTGGTTGTTAAACATGGACAAAAGTGCTTTGTCAGCGGTGGATCCCAAACTAAATTTTCATGTCGCTGTCAGAGGACGTGTATTGTTGTCACAAAGAGAGAGACTCGCAGCGGGCTGCATGAGCAACATAGATTATCTGAACCATTAGGAGCAGAAAAAAAAAAGAAAAAATACTGATGCTGACATTTTCTCAGCCGACAACAACAGTGCAAAGTGCTTTTTTGCTTTTCAACTTTCAAATATAGTCTTTTTCATCGGAGATGAAAGCAGCATGACTGGACCAGAACCCATCGAGAGATCCAGATAAGATCCAGCAGGAGATAAGTCGCACTGAGCCCTTCATACGGCACACAAAGACGAGAAAAGCTTCATTTTTTAAAGGTTTTTTCTTTGAGAATCTGCAGAATAAAAATGACATTTGAATAACACGGTTATCTGTGGCTTTGAGTCGGCCGGATTGTGAAGTTTTTATACGACGCGTCATTGTTAAAAAACTACCTCGGCGAGATGAATGCACAAAACAGAAAGCTGGCCGTGTGAAAAGGCATCTGTGTTAAATGAAACGGCGTTCTGACAGCGTGTTGTTTAAAGTGATGAGAGAGAAACTGTTCAATAGGGAGATAAGATGAGAGGGCCTCTGTGTTTGGGATGTAGAGCGCCAATCAATTAAGTGGATAAGATGCAAATGATTACTCTTACGGAGTGGCAACTTAATAGCAACATAGATTTCTGGCAGTTCTCAACCTTTTTGAGTGGCGACCCCCAATTTAACATGCATGTTGTCTCACTGGACAGAATCTCACAGTTCAGATCAGACAAACTCAGTTGATACGACGAATTTTGGACAAATAATGAAGCAGACAACAACTAAAACATCTCTCTGTCTGTGCATTTATATATGTTTTATATTTTATTGTTGTTTTAATCTAAGTCCTTTGCTATAAGTTTAAAGGTCCATTCTGACCTCCTCAGTGTGTAACAGTCAGCTTCAAGCCAGAGACTCCTTGGAAAGTAAGAACACAAAATGACCCAAAAAAGAATCAAATTGACTGCAAAGTGACACAAAATGTTTTAAAAAAGACACAAAATGACCAAAAAATTACATAAAATTAAGCAAAAAAGGACTCAAATTGACCACAAAATGACAAGAAATGACCACAAAAAGACACAAATTGACCAAAAAATACACAAATTGACCGAAAAAAGACAAAATGACCAAAAACTGATAAAAGAAGACACAAAATGACCAAAAAAGACACAAAATGACCACAAAAAGACACAAATTGATCACAAAATGATAAAAAAAAAGACACTAAATGACCAAAAAAAGACAAAATGACCAAAAAAAAAAGAAATTAAATGAAGTGTCATTTGAATAACACGGTTATCTGCAGCTTTGAGTCGGCCGGATTGTGAAGTTTTTTTACAACGCGTCATTGTTAAAAAAACTACTTTGGGGAGATGAATGCACAAAACAGAAAGCTGGCCGTGTGAAAAGGCATCTGTCTTTAATGAAACGGCGTTCTGACAGCGTGTTGTTTAAAGTGATGAGAGAGAAACTGTTCAATAGGGAGATAAGATGAGAGGGCCTCTGTGTTTGGGATGTAGAGCGCCAATCAATTAAGTGGATAAGATGCAAATGATTACTCTGACGGAGTGGCAACTTAATAGCAACATAGATTTCTGGCAGTTCTCAACCTTTTTGAGTGGCGACCCCCAATTTAACATGCATGTTGTCTCACTGGACAGAATCTCACAGTTCAAATCATACAAACTCAGTTGATACGACGAATTTTGGACAAATAATGAAGCAGACAACAACTAAAACATCTCTCTGTCTGTGCATTTATAAATTTTTTTTGTATTTTATTGTTACTTTTAATCTAAGTCCTTTGCTATCAGTTTAAAGGTCCATTCTGACCTCCTGAGTGTGTAACAGTCAGCTTTAAGCCAGAGACTCCTTGGAAAGTAAGAACTTGATACTTTGGGATTTGTCAGAAAAGACACAAAATTACCCAAAAAAGAATCAAATTAACCACAAAATGACACAAAATAACCAAAAAAGACACAAAATGACCAAAAAAAGACACAAAATAACCAAGAAAGACCCAAAATGACTAAAAAAGAAACAAAATGACCAAAAAAGACACAAAATGACCAAAAAAAGACACAAAATGACAAAAAAGGACTCAAATTGACCACAAAATGACGAAAAATGACCACAAAAAGACACAAAATGACCGAAAAATGATAAAAGAAGATACAAAATGACCAAAAAAGACACAAAATGACCACAAAAAGACACAAATTGACCAAAAAAGAAACAAAATGACCGAAAAAAGGAAACAAAATGACTAAAAAAAGACACAAATTGATCACAAAATGATAAAAATTGACACAAAATGACCAAAAAAAGACAAATTGATCACAAAATGATCAAAAAAGACACTAAATGATCAAAAAAAGACACTAAATGACCAAAAAATTACATAAAATTGAGCAAAAAAAAGACCACAGAAAGACACAAATTGACCAAAAAATAAACAAAATGACCGAAAAAAGACACAAAATGACCACAAAAAGACACAAATTGACCACAAAATGACACAAATTGACCAAAAAAGAAACAAATGACCAAAAAAAAGACATTAAATGAAGTGACATTTGAATAACACGGTTATCTGCAGCTTTGAGTCGGCCGGATTGTGAAGTTTTTTTACGACGCGTTATTGTTTAAAAAACTACCTCGGCGAGATGAATGCACAAAACAGAAAGCTGGCCGTGTGAAAAGGCATCTGTGTTAAATGAAACGGCGTTCTGACAGCGTGTTGTTTAAAGTGATGAGAGAGAAACTGTTCAATAGGGAGATAAGATGAGAGGGCCTCTGTGTTTGGGATGTAGAGCGCCAATCAATTAAGTGGATAAGATGCAAATGATTACTCTTACGGAGTGGCAACTTAATAGCAACATAGATTTCTGGCAATTACGTTAATTACTTCATTTAATTTACAATGGTTTGTAGCAGACAGTGCGTTGTCATCACAGCAAACAACTGGATGGAAGACAGGCGGCGGAGGGAAGAAAACATGACATTGAATCAAGCAAATGTAGCATCGTCATTTTTAAACATCTGTACCCAGGCAGCACAGTAATATTTTTTAAAAAGGCACATTGGCCACATTAAAGGATTTCCCATCAATGATTCAAGTTCTGCATCAGTCTATACAAAAATATACTATGTGAAACTTTGTGAACACAATGCATCATGGGTGCATCTTTGCAAAACTTGACTTCTGCAAAATGTAAATTAAATACACATTAAAAAGGTCGGTTTGGTTTTTCTTGTGCAGGTAGTGTTTGTGTGACTTTATATTCCTGTACAAGTATAAATAATCTGACATATATATTGTATTAGATTATGCTGAAACTGTGATGGAAATTAGGGCTGGGCGATATGGACCAAAAGTCATATCCCAATATATTTAGGCTGAATATCGATATGTATCCCGATATTATCGCAAAATGAGAGCAAATGTTCAGTCAAAGTCGAAGCTAAATATGACGTCACAAGTAGTTTTATTGAAACCGTTTATTTACGTAAATTATTTCCTATCAATGATTCAAGTTCTGAATCAGTCAATTCAAAAATTTTCCCTTTTTGATCTGACACTTTGTGAACACAATGCATCATGGGTGCATCTTTGCAAAACTTGACTGTGACTCTGCAAAATGTAAATTAAATACACATTAAAAAGGTCGGTTTGGTTTTTCTTCTGAAGGTAGAGATCCCTCTGCATCCTCCTTGCACTTGTGTTTGTGTGACTTTATATTCCTGTACAAGTATAAATAATCTGACATATATATTGTTCAAACTGTGGTGGAAATTAGGGCTGGGCGATATGGACCAAAGGTATATCTCGATTTGGGCTGAATATCGATACACGATATATATCCCGATATTATTGCAAAATGAGAGCAAGTGTTCAGTCAAAGTCGAAGCTAAATATGACGTCACAAGTAGTTTTGTTGAAACCGTTTATTTCACTGAACATAAATACTGTATAACAACAGGAGGAGCTTTTTAAAAAAAGCAAAGCCCTATAAAGTGCACATTTAAATAAAAACATATCTTAAATAAAAATAGCCTATGAAATAAAATAGGGAACGCCTCGGGGTCCCCCAGGAGGAGCTGGACGTTGTGGCTGGGGGGAGGGACGCTTGGAATGCCCTGGTTAGTCTGCTGCCCCCGCGACCCGGCCCCGGATAAGACGGATGGATCTAGTTCTATATTTTATACTTAATATATTTGACTTTATCTCCAGTTTTACTTGGCCGATCATCATCAAACAAAAACTGTCATGGAGTTTGAAGCCAGGACTTTAGAGAGAAGCTGAAGTTGCCTTTTTAACATTGTGACGTCATGAAGAAGTCACATGATCTGATCATGGCGGCGTGTTCGGTGACTTGAGGGTTAAACCATGTTGAACATTAAACCACAGCTGAGCTGAGACAGAACAAGTGTTCCTCTGAGACGCTCTGTCTCCTCCTCTAATGGACTGGGGGCTGACCTCAGACCAGCTGCTTTGTGGAAATCATTATTATTGCCATGTGTAGTTTTATTGTCTGGTCGTGACAATTCTTATTGTATAATTGTCTCGGCCCTGGACTCCAAACTGCACCAATGTTATTTTACTTTCTCTAGCACAGTAGTTCTCAACCTTTTTGAGTGGCGACCCCCAATTCAACATGCATGTTGTCTCACTGAACAGAATCTCACAGTTCAGATCAGACAAACTCAGTTGATACGACGAATTTTGGACAAATAATGAAGCAGACAACAACTAAAACATCTCTCTGTCTGTGCATTTATATATGTATTTTTTATATTTTATTGTTTCTTTTAATCTAAGTCCTTTGCTATAAGTTTAAAGGTCCATTCTGACCTCCTGAGTCTGTAACAGTCAGCTTCAAGCCAGAGACTCCTTGGAAAGGAATAACTTGCTACTTCGGGATTTGTCAGAAAAGACACAAAATTACCCAAAAAAGAATCAAATTTGACAGCAAAATGACACAAAATGATAAAAAAAAAGTCACAAAATGACCAAAAAATTACATAAAATTAAGCAAAAAAGAACTCAAATTGACCACAAAATAACAAAAAATGACCACAAAAAGACACAAATTGACCAAAAAAGAAACAAAATGACCGAAAAAAGGCAAAATGACCAAAAAATGATAAAAAAAAAAAAGACACAAAATGACCAAAAAAGACACAAAATGACCGAAAAAAGACACAAATTGACCACAAAATCATAAAAAAATACACAAAATAACCAAAAAAAAGATGTTAAATGACCAAAAAGGCTAATACACATTAACACATGAACACTTTAACACAGTGGAGACAGAGCTGACTTCCAAAATGATTTGGAGACCCCCAGAAATCACCTCGGGACCCCAACTGGGGTCAGACCCCAAGGTTGAGAATAGCTGCTCTAACAGTGTTTGTATGTTTGCATTCTGTCATTTTCTTCTGTAATATCTTCTGACTGTTGAAAGGTAATTCCTGTGTTCTGTAGAAAACTTGTGAAAAGGTTACATATCACATTAAACAGATACAGTATGTATGAAGGTCACCGTCCTCCATTATCATTATCATCTTAATTATTATCCCATTATCATTATCTTCAGCATCATTATCACTGTAACCTCACCCTCGTCCCTGTCAGCATCAATCTAATCTCTGCAGTCGCAGCTTTAAGGAAGTGTACATTATATCCTGAGCACTTCCCAAGTCGAGTAATAAATATTTAATGCATTTCACGGTCTGTCTTACTTCCTCTCACCTAATTTGCTGTGGAAGTTGCACAAGGAAAAACTTTTGCAAATTGCAAATTCTATATTTTTTAACATAAAGTGGCAGTGGAGGAGTAATGACTGGTTCTTATCAGACCTCAGGGGCTGCACCCAGGTCGCTCCGTAGTGGTGGAGTTGAGCTCATAGTTTGGTGAAAGAACCAGAATATATCCTAAAAATCATTTTAGAATATACTGTAATAAGGGCGCCAAGTAGAGTAGAATAGAATAGAATGCCTTTATTGTCACTATACACATGTACAATTTAAGAGCTGACTCCAGAAAGCAGTGCGACAATAAATAAAATACATAAAAGATATACAATATGAACATAAACATACACCTACTTAGGCAAGTAAATGTAAAGAAAAAAAATATATATAAGATATAATGTAAAACATAGGCAAGAAAGGGAGGTAAGGTGCACAGTCTTCAATTCAATTTGCCATGATGCTATTTAGTGTTCATAAATATATTGCACATTGAAGGACAATTTATTGCACAAATTATTGCACATTGCCAAAGAAATATTGCAAAGTAATAAAGTCCATATGGAAAGTCAGTGCATATGTAGCAGCTACAAGTAGTGCAAAACAAGACAGAATATAAGGATTTTATTTTTATTTAAAGATGTCAGTTATGTGAATATTATGAGATGTTACAATTGGGTCCATTAAGTCACATGTGGTTCATGCATGACATTATATTATTATTGATATTACATATGAATGCATATTTGTTCACATTCTATGTATATTGTTGCTTTAACAAAACAAAAAAAGGGTGGTTAAATCTAGGGCTGGGCGATATATCGATATATTTTTAATAGGGCCGGGACTTTAACGCGTTAATTAAGATTAATTAATTAATTACACTAAAATTAACACGTTAAAAAAAAATACGCATTTTAATCGCACTTATTTTGCACCACAGCTAGTGTGGTAGCTAGCGTGGATTGTGTTTTACTTAAAAAAGTATTACAGTTTACAGAAGGTCTACCTACCTATAGGCTACCTGGATTTATGAAATGTACTATATTTCTAAATATGCTATTGCTACACACAAAAATTGCACTGGTCTGTTGGACTTGAACAAAAATAAACAATATTTTTGTTGCTTAAGCTTATGTATTCAGTCATTATTCAATGGTATACTAAAAATCCATGTGAAAAAAAATACTTGTCACTGTTCTCAGGTCAAATATTTATATGCGATTAAAATGCGATTAATTTCGATTAATTAATTACAAAGCCTCTAATTAATTAGATAAATTCTTTTAATCGAGTCCCGGCCCTAATTATTATTGATAAATGCATATTTGTTCACATGTTCGAGAGCCGTTCTATTGCACTTTTCCGACTCGGAGGTCGGATCTTTCCGAGTTCCGAGTGCAATCGAACGCAGCATAAGAACTGGATACGGGGCCCAAAGATGGCGCCTGTTCAGTCCAATGGGAATGCTCACCTTCCACCGAAAAGTTTTCTGGCTGCTGAGTTTACTTTGTTTATGTGCACAGTGATTCTTTCACCACCCACGAGTTCCCGCTCTGCTCACAGACTTTACATTGTGATGATATTACAGACTTTTAAATCTCTTTTCTGGGCTGGAGGAAAGTTTTAAAAACATAAAATCTTTATGGGTCAAGGAGATGTAATTGAGCAGTTCAGTTTTATAGACGTCTCTATAATGCTCTCTGGGCTGCAGGGGGAATTTTCTGCTGCAATACCGTGAATTGCCACTGGGAAAACTTGACTGGACTTGGCCGAGTCCAGTTCTCATAATAAATCCATGGTGCAGGCTTACTTATCACACAAAAACACAGCGTTTTACTTTGGGACTTGTTCCCCTTTTGTGTGGTTTTCCTTCAGCTTTAATGCCAAATTATAATTCTGATAGTTTTTCCGCAATCTGTTAAAATCCACATTGATATTCTGGAGCCAGACTGGATTTACAGAGGCTGTTAAAGCGAAAAAGAGTCTGTTCCAGCAAAAAATGTTTTGATTTTACAAGAGAGACAAGTTAATTGCAGACGTCGGCATCAGGTTTCCCCGCTGAAAGATAATGAAGGCTTAGACGATAATGATACCTCCACATCCCTGCCAGGTCAGCCAATTCACTCGCTTTAAAATTGCTCATTTGAGTCTTATTGTGATTGACAGAACAAAGATTGATCCACCCCACTCTCATGCAGTGAACTTTAACATTGGCACAGATAGTCCGCCGCAGTGTGATGCAAATGCACGTCTGCACAGTGTCACCCCGGTGGACGAGCGTCTGCGCTTTCAGTAGGTATCGATCCTGTGGTGACACTGGATTTAATATGCTTTAGACTTGTCAACAACCGCGAGGGATGCAGGCCTCCTCTTGGCTCTCTCTGTGTCATCTGATGCAGTAGTTCTCAACCAAAAAAGACACAAAATGACCAAAAAATGACATAAAATTAAGCAAAAAAGGACTCAAATTGACCACAAATTGACAAAAAAAAGACACAAAATGGCCCTAAAATGAAACAAAATGACCAACAAAAGACACAAAATGACTAAAAAAATACATAAAATGACCAAAAAAGGAAACAAAATGACCAAAAATGACTCAAATTGACCACAAAATGACAACAAATGACCACAAAAAGACACAAATGTACCAAAAAAAGACACAAAATGGCCCTAAAAAGACATAAAATGACCAAAAAAAGGAAACAAAATGACCAAAAAAGACACAAATTGACCACAAAATTATCAAAAAAAGACAAAATGACCAAAAAAAGACACAATATGACCAAAAAGACACGAAATGACCAGAAAAGACACAAAATGACCAAAATAGACACATAATGACCAGGAAAGACACAAGTTTACCAAAAAAAGACACAAAATGCCCCTAAAAAGAAACAAAATGACCAAAAAAAGACACAAAATTACCAAAAAAAGACACAAAATTAGCAAAAAAAAAAGACATGAAATGACCAAAAAGACTAAAACACATTAACACCTGAGCACTTTAACACAGTGGAGACAGAGCTGACTTCCAAAATGATTTGGCGACCCCCAGAAATCATCTCGCGACCCCAATTGGGGTCGGGACCCCAAGGTTGAGAAACATTTGGCCTTAAAGTAAGAGCAGAAAGTCCCGCGGGGGGATTTCCGGAGACACAGAACACAATCTCACCACTGAGCTTACGTTCAAATTACAGTTTTCAATTTATTTATTACAGACATAGATACATTGATCCCACTGTTTCTCTCACAGAACTGATTGTGATAGATAATCTCAGGGGGTTTGGGCCAATACCAGCTTCTTTTCTTTTTCTTTTTCAGTTTAAAACCAGTATACAGTGTTTGTGAGCTGCAACTACACAGCACCTTTGAATTATAAGTTCATACACTGTTCTTTTTTTTACATTTTTTAAAATATATATTGGATAATTAAAATGAAACTGACTCATAAAGGGAACTTAATTATGATCAGTCATGTCTAGTCAATACTTTAACCTTTACTAAGGTCAGTATTGACGCTGTTGCTGATGCCATATATTGAACTGATGCATTACTATTTCTAAGGTTAAAAAAAGGAAGGTTTGACATTTTCATATGTCAAAGTCAGTTTTATCACTCGAGTTGTTCATTAAAAATTTAACAGTGTAGGTCTGCCTGCTTCATCAAAACAAAATAAAAGTATATATAAAAATTTTAAAAAATCAGAGGCAAAAGGAAATGAAACAGATAAATAAATAATAATCATATTTTCACAGCACTATGCTGTTTGACTGCCGGAGGATTTTTATATTAATATTAATTAAATTTAGGCCTAATCAAATAACTTTAATAATGGGATTCCTTGTGTTTATGAACTCTAGAGGTTTTGCCTGTTTTAGCTTGCTGTTTTCTACATTTGTTATATGGTTTTACCTTGGCGTCCTCATTAACCATTAACCAGCCAATTAACAGCAGACTCACTGTACACTGACGAGCCACAGAGAGCAGAGCCTTAATGACGAGCTGCTGAAGAAAAGTGGAACATTAAGCAGCTAAAGGGCCACAGATTTGTCCTCAGGAGCTGATGAGGAGGAAAAAAAGAGTGAACACTGGACTTTTATTAATCATTTGGACAGAAACTTGACTCCAGATCAACGCTGATGTCGCTCAGTGCCGACAGGTGTGTGGAATTAGCAATTATTTGCTAACATGTTAGCATAATATGTCAGGGCTGCGTGCATGTCACATTGTTATAAATGTCCCCCCCCCAAACAGGCAATGGGATTTAAGTTATTTTTCCTCTTTTTATGATTTATTTCATAACTGTGTTATTCTGCACAAAAGACATTTTGAGTTGTTCATACTTCTAGCCATAATTGTGCTGATTCCACAGAGCGGCAGGAATTATTAAGCCCTGAGCACCGACTGCAAGGACGCTATTGGAATTGAAGGAATTATTATTGTTATTTTGTACCAAATAAATTGGATTTTTGGAGGCTTTATCATACTTAAAAAGTTGTGAAACTTTGCACACGCATCAAGATCCGGTGAAATTTATGTATTTTAGGTGGCCATGGCAAAATCTGTCAGTTGTGCCCCCTAAAAAATGTAAACACCATGGAATCCAATGGTGAGCTTTCACATAGACAAACAAAATTTGGTATGCTGATGTAACATGCAGAGATGCACCAAAAAGCCTCTTGGACCATATCCTAAACCCAACAGGAAGTCGAGCATCTTTACTTAAATGCCAATTTTAGGCACTTTTTTGGCCATTTCCAGGCTCCGTACTTTAACAAACTCCTCAACTGGGTCAGTACCAGGCAGCAACCTCTTGGTCTGGGCAGTGAGGCAAACAGGAAGTGCCTCCAGCCTGCATTCTACCAAAAACTCCAACAATGCGGCGCTGACGGCGGTTGCAGAATCATTTGGGTCCTATCTATCTCCATACAAAATGAGTCAACTTCTCACATGATTTAATACCTCAGAAAAAAATTCTCATGACAACACTATGGTCTCATTCGCTAGTAAAAAATATTCTTAGATAATAGATAACATGATGTTAATTGGACAGGTCACAGTCACTCATACATTATTTATATAGAGTTTATGGTCAGCACCATCTTAAGACCTTTGTGAGTAAAGATTTGATAAATATTTTATATATGTCAGTGACATATAAAATCAAAATGGAAAAAAGAGCCAAAAATGCCCTGAAACGGCTTGTTTGGGTTCAGAGGGTTAATGGAGCTTTGGGGGAAACAACACTTACATGCATTATGGTATACATTATGGATTTGTCAGTAGCTTATGTGGGTTAGCAGTGAGAGTTTGTCTTATTCTGTAATCTGCAGCAAGACTACAAATGCAATGGTGAGCTTTCACGTAGACAAACAACATTTGGTATGCAGATGTAACATGCAGAGATGCACAAAAATGCCTCTTGGACCATATCCTAAACCCAACAGGAAGTCGACCATTTTGACTTAAATGCCAATTTTAGGCCGTTTTTTGGCCATTCCCAGGGTCCGTACTTTAACGAACTACCAGGCAGTGCCAGGCAGCAACCTCTGGGTCTGAGCAGTGAGGCAAACAGGAAGTGCCTCCAGCCTGCATTCTACCAAAAACTCCAACAATGGGGTGCTGACGGCGGTTGCAAAAGCATTTGGGTCCTATCTATCTCGATACAAAATGAGTCAACTTCTCACATGATTCATTACATTATGGATTTGTCAGTAGCCTATGTGGGTTAGCAGTGAGAGCTTATGTTATTCTGTAATCTGCAGCAAGACTACAAATGCACATTTTTTTAGCTGCTTAAAACGTAAATGACCAACATCTCCTGCCTTTCTCTTCCCTCTGCTTTGTCTCCTTCACTCTGTCTGTACACAGTTGTTGAAAGTGCTTGCTTTGTTTCAGCTCATTATATATTCATGTGCAAATGCCTCTCTCTCAGTGTGAGCATGTTAATGTGAAACTACATTATTTATCCCTGAGCTTAATGAACAGTCCTAGCTTTCCCAAATCACTGGAATATTACACATCCCAAAGTGTCAATGCACGCTGGGCTGTCAACATAATTACATTACGTGATTTGATAGCTTCGCTTCAAGCCTCTTTCAATTCCTCAGTTTCTGCTCGTCTTTTTCCTTCTGTCATCGTATGAAACGGCAAACCTTAACATTTCCTCTGTACCCAGGTGGCAGTAACTGATGCTTATCTCAAGTTATCCTCATCGCACAGCCTGAGGATTTATATTTATTTATAGCACCTCCCAAACCAACGGTTACTGCTGCAGGAGGTGGTAAAATTAACCAAGCATGGTGGGTGGTGATTGTTGGCCACGTCGCTAATCAGAGGTAAAAATCTCCACAGATTAAAGTGAGCACTTGCAGCGGCCTCGCTGTGTCGATGCGCTGTCAGCTCAGCGTGATGATAAATGTTTACGGCACTACATTAAGAGGAAATTACCTCTTTTTGCTAGAGGCCAGATCATTCATTCACAGGCATAGCATGCCCATCGTCGGCCCTGTCGTAAATTAGTCTGCACCTTTCAGTAGGAAGAAAGGTGGGGAGGATTAGGGAGATCAATCTTTTAGACGGGCAGTTAAAATCATTATTTGGCTTCCTGCAGGACACAGGTTGCGCTAAGGAGTGACAAATTGTCCCACGCTGTTATAAACATCCCTATTCATGGACACCCAGGGGTGCAGTGGCTTTGTGTCCCTCTGTATGGAGATGACCAGACTGACAGACGAGACGAGAGGATTCAGAGTTAGTGAGGTTATTAAGGCTGCAGGACCTCCACAGTTATTCATAAGAAGCCACCATAACAAGCCCACAGTGGCTTCCCTCGCCAAAGATTCACAGCGTGCTTCAGAAAAAATCCGACCATATCCCCACAGAATCTATTATTCTGACTCCCTCTCCTCCATCAAGGTTTGGAACAGAGCTGGGAGAAAGAAAAAAAAACAGTAGAAAGAAGAATCCATCCTCAGGCGTGGTGTCCATGCAAAGTGTCTGCATCCAAAAATAATCACAAATTGTCTTGTTTTATGGCTGTAAAATGCCCTTGTCGTGCCGTGAGTGACATTCGTTCAGATTTGTGTTCTAATATAAAGAGAGATTAGCATTTTTAACAACAACAGATCCAAACAGAGTTTTCACATCGACACAATTCAGACCCACAGCAATCACCGCTCGACCGCATCATCTGCTGCTAATCCACTTAATCTTTCCATTGGCGACTGTTGCAGGACGGCTGTTTCTCTGTTATTTTAGGAGAACGATTAAGCATTGTGGAATTAACAATGGCTTAACCTCTTCACAAGATTTCTTTACATCCTGCCTGCAGAAAAGCTTGGGAAGAAAATTCAATGGGGAGCTGTGCTGCGCTCGCTTCCTGCAGGAAAACACAATGTGAACCAAGATGTTCGCACCAATTACTAGATATCATTCATTGCATAAATGATACTGTGAGAAAAGGGACCTGCTTCCTCTATTGTGAAAGCTCGAATTTCCGCTCAGCATTTCAGTGGGATGGTATGAACTACCTGGCAGATAATACCCCCTCTTACCTGCCCTGTGAGATTTCAATGAGGCAGAAGATTCTTGTAAAAAAAAAAATCACTTTTTAATTACGGGTAGGGCCCATTTCCTCTTCTGTAGTCCAGTAATGACCGAGTCCTGGAAATCAATTTAGTGCTGTAGTACAGGAGGGAGTAGCCACATTTACTCTCTGGCTGAAAAATGACCAGAAACCTTGCATATTTTGCACAAAGACCAAAGTCATAAATTCAGACTTATTGCATGGGAACTGATCCAAAGTTCCCTGAAAAAGTGTGTGGGTAAAACTGACACAGGCTTCATTTATTTCATTTGTGCTGAGCCAGTTAGGTTACTGATCTCTGACTGCTGAGTGTGTACAGTGTGATGGTTCAGACTGGATAAGAGACTCTACTGCCCCTACGACTTGTGTATGAGACTCTACTGTCCCTATGACTTGTGTAAGAGACTCTACTGTCCCTATGACTTGTGTAAGAGACTCTACTGTCCTTTTGACTTGTGTAAGAGACTCTACTGTCCTTTTGACTTGTGTAAGAGACTCTACTGTCCTTTTGACTAATGTATGAGACTCTACTGTCCCTATGACTTGTGTAAGAGACTCTACTGTCCCTATGACTTGTGTAAGAGACTCTACTGTCCTTTTGACTTGTGTAAGAGACTCTACTGTCCCTATGACTTGTGTAAGAGACTCTACTGTCCCTATGACTTGTGTAAGAGACTCTACTGTCCTTTTGACTTGTGTAAGAGACTCTACTGTCCTTTTGACTTGTGTGAGAGACTCTACTGTCCTTTCGACTAATGTATGAGACTCTACTGTCGATATGACTTGTGTAAGAGACTCTACTGTCCCTATGACTTGTGTAAGAGACTCTACTGTCCTTTTGACTTGTGTAAGAGACTCTACTGTCCCTTTGACTTGTGAATGAGACTCTACTGTCCCTTTGATCACACGGCACATATTTTACATTAGAAAAATCACACACAAAAATGTCAAAAAGACAGTAAAAAACACCCTAAATATGTTTAAAACTGCATCTGTCATCTGTCACAATTGCAACCCTCCTCCTTTATCTGGCCTAGGAACCGGCAAAAGTGATCCAAAACAAACTGTAAGCCAGCCAGCGACTTTGCACATGCACAATTCATTTGCAGACTGGACGCTGAGGGGTTAACATCTCTGCTCTGACTGCAGCTTGGAGAGACTGCTGCGGGAGGACTGGGCCGCTTGTGAGTGCTTTGGGACAGGCCCACGGCAGCACACAGCTGGAAGGACTCTCCAAAAGACTCCAATAACACCAGAAAAAGTCGGTAGATTTGTCGCAAGAAGCTTTTTTGAAAAATAGTCACTGGAGGGGTCTGAAAAGTTGCTAAATGTATCAACAAAGTTGCTAAGTTGGCAACACTATTCCAGCTGCTGGACATATCGCGCTGATACACTGCTCTCTGTTGGAAGAGCATTTAATTGTTCTGCCTCTCACTTCACACCGCTCCCTTAGAGTACCAATCAGGTGAAATTGGATAATCTTCCACGGCACACCGTAAGAAATCCGTGATCTTTTAAAGCAGTGATTCCCAACCGGAACAGTGGTTGGGAATCACTGCTTTAAAAGATCCCCCTGCTAGGTAGGACCATTGGAGGGCAGAACCTGAAATACCAAGTTCTGTGAGTGTAGAGAGGAAGATTTGGTGGTTAACAGTGTCGAAGGCTGCAGGGAAGTCCAGCAGCAATAGAGCTGATGATTGGCCAGCTGCTGGAGCCAGACGCAGTGTTTCTGTTACAGTCAGGAGTTTGACTTGTTTAAAAGACTCTTTGACTTGTTTAAAAGACTCTACTGTCCCTTTGACTTGTGCAGAGGTTGTCTCTATATGTACTGTCACAGTTCTGGCTGTCAGCAGACTTCCTTTATTTTGTGATCATTGCTTTGTTCTCACAAGTCATTCACTGTGTTCGCTTTTCAATTCTTGTAATCTTCTTTGTGCCAATTAGACAAACAATTTGAAAAGATTCTTCATCATCTTTAGCAGAAAAAATTAGTTCTCCCAAATGACTAAGTCTGAATGAGTTTAATTAAATGAGATTGAATTGTTGTTTAAAACAGCATCAGCACATAAACAGCAACAATATTTGTGATTAGTTCTCCAACAAATGAAGCTGTGACTGTTGTCAGCAACATGTTTTATTCTATTAGCTGTATTAGCATCTTATTTGCACTCCAAAAAAAAATATTAGAAGCCAAAAACAAAGTAAATCTTTCAAGATCAAGCCCAGTTTGTTGTTACAGTTTGGCAGTTTAGAAGTTTTTCTTGTGCTGGATATTTTGTTGTACCATTGTTTTGAAGAGACAGATGAATTAATTTAGTTATATAAAAGATCAGTAGTCTGCAATGAATTTGGAGCTTTTTAAACATGAAAAACTGCCAATTTACAACCCTGATTTCCAAAAACTTGTGAAACAGAATGCAGCAAATTTAAGATTCAGAGTTATTCTGACAAATGTTTGAACATTAAATATCTTGTCTTTGTACTGTATTCGATTGAATGTAGGCTTAAAAGGATGTGCAAATCATTGCATTCTGTCTTTATTTGCATTTTAAATAGCCTCACAACTTATTTTTGGGAACCAGGGTTGTATTAGTAACATGAATAATGCAAAAGTATTAAAGTAAAGTCAGTTGTTTTCAAGATGTAACAGAAGTCAATCCACCATTTTTTGCACCAAGAAGAAACTCACTTGGTGAATGTTTTTCTATCCAAAACATTCTTTATAATTCTGTTTCATTAACATATAAAATAACAATCTGAATATTGATCGTCCATTTACCCAACAGGCCTGGAGCCAGCTCGGGTCTAAAACACCGCTGTGGCCGGCCGCTCCTCTGGGAATCGTGATTAATTCACAATTGGAATTCTGTCACTTCCTCCTTCGCCAGGTGTGAACAAGATGCTGATTGGGCAAAACTTTGCAGGCTACCACATCGAGACGATATTGTGTTTTACGACCAGGTGTACAGCTGCACGATGGAGATGGATCACATCCCCACCAGTCTTCCTTCAAACAAAGTATCAATAGATTGTTGGAGCGTGGAGGCGAAGTCTTCAAATGATCATCTGGATACATGTTCAGGGGCCAACGGAGACCCATCACAACCTCTCTGATCAATATAAAGCATGTTCTCTGCAGAGGTAGAGATGCCGGATGAAGCCAGTTTGTGTCAGCTGCTTCCTGCACAGCATGTTATCTATCGCCTGTGTGTGTGTGTGTGTGTGTGTGTGTGTGTGTGTGTGTGTGTGTCAGGGGGGGAGGTCTGCATGTATGTAATATATATCTATCCATCTAACCACCCATATATCTATAATAGGAAAAATAACATCCGTTCCCAGCAGAAGGATGTCATGGTTGCAGCATCAAGAGAAAACCGAGGCAAAAGGAAAGCTGGAATAAATCAGAAATACTGGAAGACAAATTATGATATATCAGTAGAAGTAAAAATATTTTAAAAACAATAAAAGTATGGGAAATAAATGACCAATAATTGGTTAATTCACAGTTGTTACCTTTTAACATACTGGGAAATAAATTACACAAAAATGTGAAATACACACTTTTCTGACAGTGAAATGGACTAGGTCAATTTGAGTTTCCTCTGGTAAATATGCATGCAATGTGTATATTGAGGGCTTTTATTGTGAAAGGTCATGGATGTGGGATGGGGAGGGTCTGGTAAGTGCCGTCTTTGTCTGGGCTGAATTGAACCAAATTTTACAGTTCATTCAGACTATGGAGGCTCTGTGTTGTTTTATAATCATAAGTAAAAACAACAACAATATATTATTCACGTAATATTCACGTTCTGTGTGAACGTACACATGACAAAAACATGTCAAGTTATATTGACGTGTTAATGATTTAACCGTAAGAAAAACACTAAGATAAGGATACTTAAGAGAGAAATCGGAGTAAAAAAAAAGAGAATAAATGTTGCCATGAAGCAATTCTTACCCTCTTTTTCATTGACCTCGCACAGCAGCTGGATTCACACGATATTACCAAGATTGTAAATCCATCCTACCAGTCACACAACAGGAGGTTCTGTATTATCTGCCGTGTTGTTGCTACTGGAAGAAGTGGAAATGTTATGTAATGTAATTTTGTGTCTTTTTTGGTCATTTTGTGTCTTTTTTTGGTCATTTTGTGTCTTTTTCTCACAATTTTGTGTCTTTTTTTTAATAATTTTGTGTATTTTTGGGGTCTTTGTGTCTTTTTTGGTCATTTAATGTCTTTTTTAAGAAATTTAGTGTTTTTTCAGTAATTTTGTGTCTTCTTTTGGGTAATTTTCTGTCTTTCTTTGGGTAATTTTCTGTCTTTCTTTTTAGTAATTTTGTGTATTTTTGGTCATTTTGTGTCTTTTTTTCTGTCATTTTGTGTCTTTTTTTTAGTAATTTTGTGTCTTTTTTTTTAGTAATTTTGTGTCTTTTTTTGGTCATTTTGATACTGCCTCCAGCGGCCCCCAGGTAATTTGAGTTTGAGACCCCTGTTATATATGAATATTTTTTGTCACTTTAACTGTATTAAAAGAAGAGCAGAGAACAGCTGAGTGGTTTCAGCATGGCAACAGAATGATGGTTCATCCAATCAGCTGCCAGGGATTTTTTTGAAAGTGTCTTTTTCTTTTTCAACCAGTTTACAATCCAAACATCTGGCAGCATCAGGTTACCTTTGATTAAAACCTTTAATGAAGCTGGAGAGCCTAAGATGTTGCCTTCGGACCTTTTAAAGACTTAAAGCTTCCTGTCAACACTCTCATGTGAATAAGGACGAGGAACAAATACAGTAGGAATCTTAAAATAATCTCCTCCTTGTTTACTTCCACAGTGGCACTCTCAGGGTGTGACGGGCTCCCGGGGGACCTGCCTTGTATTTTATGCATTCACACAAACCTGTTGCTGGTCCTGTACAGAAGCTCTTACATAATGAATGTGGAACATAGCGGAGGGAATAACACCAAGACCAACAACAACAACAACAGCACCACCATATATTATAAATGTGCCAAAAGGAGATTAATATTACACTTTCATTCATTTGAAATGATGATTGAGATCAAAAGGTGGAAGGGCCTGGTAAATAAACATCATATAAACATAAATCATACATAATTTGTGTAGATTTGTTTCTCTTGTGTCTGGTGAACAACCTCGTTCCGCCTCAAATGATGTTGAAATCCACATTTATGAACTCCTGTTTAGGTTAGGGCATACTTTTTTCAGTGCTACTTTCAAGAGCACTGGGAGAGCTTCTTATAGACATATTTCAAAATTATTCAATTTTGTTTTGCTGATAAATAAAGACGGTAAATCCAAAACAGCAATCCTGGAAATCTGAAAACTCTCCTGAGGTCCCACCGCTGACTGAGGGATAAACCCAAGAAAATAACTCTTTTCCCACCAAATAAACATACACTGAATATTAAACTATGTCACAAGCAGAAGACAGACAGGCTCGTGCACAGGGCTGGGCTAAAGCAGCCCGTTTGCCCTCTTTTGGCTGAGAAAAAAAAAGGTTTTGCATAAATACAAATAGCCCATAACTGCTACAGTGAGACCAAATTCAATCACCATGTCCAATGTCCACAATATCCAAACCCTTATTACTTTATGCAGGCATGCCTCCCAGAAACACCTTGTCATGTGACACTGTAGCATCTAGGTAAGACGTCATTAGGCGTGTTTCCACTGTGAAAAGTGTCCGATTTTGGATACAGTTAGCGCACGGCTAATTCACCAGCGTTAGCATCCTTTGTCCAACTCTGCTTAACCCAAGGCTAACATACACGGGTTAAAACGATATATACGGTTCGAAAGATAAGAAGTTAGACTTTAGTTTCACACTATTAATCGGAAGCATAACATGATCATTTATATTAGTAGTTAATGTGAAATTTTGATAGCATCTTATTTGAGCGGTGTCCTATACAGTTACTTTTGTATCGGCTAACCAACGAAGTTAATGTGACAACAGACCGACGCGGCAAGCAGTGTTGCCAACTTAGCGACTTTGTCTCTATATTTAGCGACTATTCAGACCCTCTAGCTCTTTTTTCAAAAAAGCAGCTGGCGACGGATCTAGCAATTTTTTCTGGTGTTATTGGAGACTTTTGGAGACTCGTTCCTACTCTTCTTAACGAGTAACAGGCGTCGTCCCAAAGCACTCACAAGCGGCCCAGTCCTCCCGCAGCAGTCTCTCCCAGCTGCAGTCAGAGCAGGAGATGTTAACCCCTCAGTGTCCAGTTTGCACCAGTCTGCAAATGAATAACGCATGCGCAAAATTGCCGCTCAAAAAAGTACCTACCCGAGGCAGGTACTTTCTGAGTCTCTACCTCAGCCTCTAACCGATGAAGTTGGGTAGATCCTCTCTCCTAAGTCACACCCATAGCGGCTCACTAGAGGAAGTCTCTAGTCACTAGAGGGAAAAGTACCTAATGGAAACGCACCTATTATCTGTATCTGTGTTCATTTAACCAACAATATGATCTATTTCTGACTGGAAGTAGGCGTGGTTTACACTGGAAATTGTGTTAAATTCTGCATACATTGTATTTTCTAACCTACATTGGCATTGCAATTTATGCATCTCCAAACTGTATAAATATATAATATTGGCAAAACAATGATGCTAATGTATATTTATACATGCTGTACTTTTAATCATTATTTCATCAATAACAGCTGATGCAGAGACATGTCAATTATGGATTTTTCCCCCCTGCATATAACGAGCAACTTAAGACGGAGAAAAATGATCTTTGTCCATAACTTTACTTCTGCTTTCCCAATAAAACATAATCAGACTCGGGTACATCCAGAGGTCCTGGTGAGTCTTTTTAAGTGGCTGAAATGATTTAACAAATGGGATGCACTGTGAATAAAATGCTGCACATATGCTGAAAAACATTGCACAGCATGTTTGCATCACGTTGTGCAACATTACCTTATATTATGCAATCACATGAACCAATTTTAGTAAATCATGTAGGCAGCAGGCTACAGTTATAGTTTAAAAAATCCACAAGAGTAAATAAATAAGCAAATAATCAAAAATGGTCAGGAAAACCATGCTCTTCTTTCTGAATCACGTCGGCAAAAATTGCTATCTATCTATCTATCTATCTATCTATCTATCTATCTATCTATCTATCTATCTATCTATCTATCTATCTATCTATCTATCCATCCATCCATCCATCCATCCATCCATCCATCCATCCATCCATCCATCCATCCATCCATCCATCCATCCATCCATCCATCCATCCGTCCGTCTACTCCATCTATCCATCTACTCCACCACACCTCAGATATAATTACTGTTATTGTTATTTCACTACAATTATTTGTGAGCTTTATTTTAGAAATTAAGATTTTTGCATTTTCACTTTAACTCTGTTCACTTCAACTCACACTAACAGAGTGCAGTTTTTATGGTCAGTTAAATGACAATTTTTTTTCCTGATAAGTGACATGTTTAATTGGTGGGCGGGCCTTAAACTGTGTGTGCGTCCCTGCCTTCAGAGCCCCACAGCACCGTGAGTATACACCCAGCATGACTGTTCACTCTCAGTACTGTTCCAGGTTAGGATGTAAAAGATAACGGAGTTGACACAGGCGTCGGACCGCTCTGTTGCTGGGGCTGCGGTGGCTATTTCTGGACGGGCTCGCCTGTGATTCATCAGTGGCTGTTTGGGGGTCTGACGCGTCAAGATGTGTCATTCCACTAATTGTCACTCTGACTTATCCTAAGCCCTCTCCAGCCCCGGAGCTCTCTCCTGACCTGAGATAATTCTGGTTCAGAACTAAGCAGAGAGAGCAGGTTTTAGACACCTCAGGGAAGGAGAAACTGGTCTGGCTCTCTGGAGACTTGGCGTACAGCTGGACTGCAAAAAAAAAAAAAAAAAAAAAAAAACCCCACTTCTGATACTGTTATAATCAGGAAACCAGGTTTTTCCCTGTGTGCAGGTACAATTTGAAATCACCTAAATTTCATTCTGTACTCATAATCCCAGTGTTATGTGATAATACTGTACACAGGGTTGGTACGGGTGCTTGAAATCCTTGAAAATGCTTGAATTTAAATGTTGTATTTTCAAGGGAAAGTGCTTGGATTTTGGATAAAGTGCTTGGAAATGCTTGATATTCTTACTGTATTTCTCTTGCAATCTGACAATATCCATCTATAGACTATAGATAATCACATGTTTAATGTAAAAAATAATGAGTAGCCTATCTGAAATGAAGACCGTTCCTCCTAAAAGTGTAACACCATCGCTGTTGGTATGGTTCAGTGAAATCTCCCCCTTTTAGTATGTAAGTACTCATCTAAAACATGCAATTTACAACAGACGTAAGATGCTGGAAAAGCTTGAAAATTTACCTTGAAAAGTACTTGAATAATGCTGTATACAAGTGTACAAACCCTGTGTACATAATGCAGTGTCCTGACAAATTATATTTGATTTTAGTGATACCTCCACCAAGTTTTTTCATACAGTCATGGGGGAAAAAAATCATTAGACCATTTTTTTCTTTCATTTCTTGCTCATTTTAATGCCTGGTACAACTAAAGATACATTTGTTTGAACAAAAATAATGACAGCAACAAAAATACCTCAAAAGAATTTAATTTAAGAGCTGATATCTAGACATGTTCCATGGTTTTCTTGATAAGCATGTTTGCATCTCGTTGTGCAACATTACCTTATATTATGCAATCACATGAACCAATTTTAGTAAATCATGTAGGCAGCAGGCTACATGCAAGATAACTCTTCAGTTATAACCATTACAGTCAGTCTGAGGTTTGTAGAGATGCAGGGATTTGATGGTTTTCACTGTTGAATAATTCCAGATTAAATATAAGTTACGTCATTATGAAGCTATGTATTATTGGTCCGTCAGTGACATTTTTCCATGGTTTTCTTGATAATAACCAAAAGCATTATGAAGAAAACCATGGAAAATGTCTAGATACCAACTCTTAAATTAAACTCATATGAGCTGTTTTTGTTATCATTATATTTGTCTAGAAACAATGGAGGTCTAATAATTTTTTCCATGACTGTATATCAGGACACAGTATTTGTCTTACCTCTTACTCTTTACAGGGGTGTCATTTAGACTGGGTATTCCCCATCCTGCCACCACAGCCCAGATGAGAGAAGATCTGAGTTGTTAAAAATGTTGATACACTCTTTCTGAGTCACCCTCAGTTATTACCGTGCGCTCAAAGCAATAAGATTTTAGGAACAGTAAAAAAAGGAGTTTTCTTTGCCTCTCAAGTGACACACAGACTGCTTATTGTTAAAGCTTTCTGGGTTTGTGTGCAGCCTGAAAAAAGAATACTTGCAAAATTCAGTGTTAGGTAACTAATGCATTCACCTACAAGGTGATAACAAGGATATTTTACAAGCTCGCAGTACATTTGTTAGTGTATAAAGTGTGGAAGGTAGCTCTATTTTAATACATGCTGCATATTTTATAGATGCTTACATATCCTCTTTAGTGCAACTTCTTGAACACAAAACTTTTTTGTGCTTTATCTTTGCCGCTGTGGGATCAATGAAGTCTCTACTGCAGCCATCAGATCCATTGTCTACTAAATAAAAAAAGACCATAAACAAAAGTGCAGTTATTGCATGAATGTACCTCATCCTGCACTAAATTTCTGCAGGATTAGTGTTTTTTAAACCTTTAACCAGATAAAAGACCCATTGAGATCGAAACCTCTTTCACAAGGGCGACCTGGCTAAGAAAGGCAGCAGCACACGTCACAGTGTACAGGACCGACAGATAAATAAGAAGAAACATTGACTACTTAGTGCAGAGGAATAAAGTGCAGGAGTTTACAGCAACAATTTAAGAACAAGAGCTGTTGTCATCTCAAAACTTGACTACTGTAATGCCCTCCTGACAGGCCTGCCAGCCTGCTCAGTAAAACAGCTTCAGATGATCCAGAACACGGCGGCGCGCCTGGTCTACAACCAGCCAAAAAGGTCACATGTCACTCCGCTGCTCATTGAGCTCCACTGGCTACCTGTTGCAGCCCGCATCAAATTCAAATCTCTAATGCTGGCCTACAAAGTTGTCTCCGGTACTGCTCCTACCTACCTGAACGCCCTGATTCAGACATATGCTACCTCACCACCGTTGCGCTCTTCCAATGAACGGCGCCTGGCTCTGCCCCCCGTTGGTCCAAGGCAATCCAGACTCTCTGCATTTCTTGTTCCCCGCTGGTGGAACCACTACCAGTTCTAACCAGAGCAGGGGCGTCCCTCTCTACCTTTAAAAAACTCCTGAAGACCCAGCTCTTCAGAGAGCATCTTCTCTCCTAGACCACATGATAAGTCTACTCCTCAAAGAATTGTCACTAGCAAAAAAAAAAAAGCGGGAACCAGGCCAAGAAGGGCCTAATACACCAAAGTCATCCAGTGTGTATGACATCTTACAGTCAAGGAGGACATGCCAGCTTTAGCATACAGCTCACAGTGGTGGTTGAGGCAGCTACAACCAGTGATGAACCTCAAAGACTGGAGGCAGCTGGTTGAGGAACACATATACACAACATAACGCCATAATCCAGAACGGGCAAAAAACTAGCTGACATCAGGAGCTTCCTCTGATTCCTCGAACCTGGTCTCACAGAAATCTGTGAAATAGCCAAGGATTTCACTTAACTCAAAATCCGTGGAATAGCCACGGAATCACTCAAATTTCCGTGAAACTGACACAGATTTCGCTACAATGCAAGTTAATGACAGTCATATCCCGTGGCTATTCCATGGATATTTGTTCCTATTGGTTTGTTCCAAGTCACGTGACTTTCAAGGTCCCGGCGGTCAGAACAAAAAACATGGCGGACAGTTCTCTCATTTTTAGTGAAAAAATCTATATTTTGACTTTGTTTCTGCATAAAAATGGATTTTGATCACATTTCTAGCGAGAAATATATGTTTTATTTTCTAAATATTCACTCAGTGAATGTACATAATCACTTTGTATGTTGGAATAGCCACGGGATATGACTGTCACTAACTTGCATTGTAGGGAAATCCGTGTCAGTTTCACGGAAATTTGAGCGATTCCGTGGCTATTCCACGGATTTTGAGTTAAGCAAAATCCGTGGCTATTTCACGGATTTCTGTGAGACCATGTTGGATTCCTCTGATATAATGAAAATATAGTAGTGTCTTGTATTAGACATTTCACCACTTTCCCGCATTTCACAACAAAGAAATAAGAGTCAGCAGAACTATTGTCCCTTGTTGTGAACAAGGTTATAATAGTTTTGGATTTTTCATTAGTTTTAGTTTTAATTTTGTTGTGAATTTTGTTTTCAAATTCAGTTAGTTTTAATGAGTTTTTAGAGTGAGTTTGCTAGTTTTAATTTAGTTTTTAGTTTTTGAAAATGCTTAGTTTTAATTTAGTTTTTATTAGTTTTAGTTTATTTTGAATGGGCTTTGTGGTGCAAGATTCAAAGAAGTCGTAATACATTTTTACTTTGGTTTATCCAACATCCAAAGTTCACTGAGTGTTGAGCCGGTGACATGTTTGCTCAAGCACACTTCGGATTACCATAATAACCAGAGGTGGGTAGTAACGCGCTACATTTACTCCGTTACAAATACTTGAGTAACTTTTTGGATAAATTGTAATTTTAGGAGTAGTTTTTTTTGGACCATACTTTTACTTGAGTATATATTGGAAGAAGGAACAGTACTTTTACGCCGTTCTATTTGGCTACGTGATGGTAGTTACTTTTTTTTTTTTAATCTTTTTTTTTTATTACATGCGAGATCTATTTCTACGTCTTCAGCTTTCAACCAATAAAAAACATTAGAAAATGATCTTGCCAATCAAATGCAGCTACTTGGGTCAGATGACAAGTGTTGTCATGTTGGTCGTAGCCATAGCAACAGTTAACGCGCACTTTTTAACGGCCCGTCACCTGCCTTGACTCACATATGAACTAAAGTGACATCCCATTCTTAATCCATAGGGTTTAATATGATGTCGGTCCACCCTTTGCAACTTATGGCAATATATTGTATCTTTAGTTTGAAGATTGCTATTTTATATGTTGTTTGCTACTATTGTATACCGTTTGTGTTGCTTTCAAAAATAAATCTGGAGAAAATGCAGTACTTGTACTCTTGAGTACTTGAGTAGTCTTTTCACTGCATACTTTTTTACTCTTACTTGAGTAATTATTTTTATGAGTACTTTTACTTTTACTTGAGTAATTATAATCTTAAGTAACAGTACTTTTACTTGAGTACATTTTTTGGCTACTCTGCCCACCTCTGATAATAACTGAACGGATTACGCTATCGGAAAATTTCCAATGTTTTCTGAAAGCTGAGGAGTTTCTCTTTACAGCCAATATGGAGTCATTACGGTAGTTTCACATTGGTTCCCCCGGAAGCCACAAAGCAGGAATACACAGAGTCAGCGGTGGAGAAACAGAAACACTGGATTATGTATGAAAAAAAGTTGATAAAGACGAAAACAAAGGACATTTTCACTATAATTTTAGTTAGTCTTGTAACCACAAATCACAGTTTCAGTTAGTTAATGTTTTTTCAATTCTAGTTTTCGTTAATTCGTTAGTTTTTGTTAACTATAATAACCTTGGTTTTGTTTTTGAGTTTGCTCAACTCTGAATTCAGCTTTTTGTCAACTCAACTGTAAGTTGTACTAACTTATAATTTTACATTGTAATAACTTTTAATCCTTACTTCTGCTAACTTCTGCAATGTGACGATTGTAACGCCGCTATGAAATGTCAGCTAATGTTGCGACCACAATGTTGAGTTAGCATTGATACGCTAATGGCTACTCCTGTAGCTGTAACAAGCAGCGCCGCTAGCATCAGTTAGCCGCTAGCTTCAGTTAGCCGCTAGCATCAGTTAGCCGCTAGCTTTCGCTAATGACAGAATTTCACCGCTTTCCCGCATTTCACAACAAAGAAATAAGAGTTATCAGAACTACTGTCCCTTGTTGTGAACCCCAACTTAAAGATATAAGTAACAACAACTCACAAACTTGTTTTTGAGCAGACAACTGGCTTCCTTTGTTGTGCTAACTTACATTATTGCCCTAAATGTCAATACTTTATATTTCCAAGTTTTACCAACTTAAATCACTGTTTTAGGCCCAAAAAATACAAGTTGGCTTTTTTTTGCAGTGAACTGGAGCAACAATGCCGTGTTTCTCTTTGTGTTTTTGCCAGCACCGAAAATAAATGTTCACATGCACAGTGACACCCTGCTACAAGTTACAATGAAAGCATTTATACGTCCCAGTATTATTCAGGAGGCTCAGAATTTCCATTGGGGGCTTGAAAAACACCATTTCCCATCTGGTATAAGCCCCGTCCTGATTATGTGCCGGGATAGGCTCATATTACCCAGGGTATCCTGTTTAATGTTATTTTTTTGTGGTCACACTGAGTTCTCCTTTCATAAAAATATCCAAAGTATTCAGCTTAATTATGTATGCTGGGGTATTTGTGATTAGGATATGAATATGCATATAAACAGCTTAGCCCAAATATGACCTCGACTGGAGCCTGAGCTGCATCACAGTCTCCTCTCTGTGTCATTTCACTGAATATTTCTAATAAGCTCGACTTAATAGGCCCACCATGGATACGTGTGATTAGAAACACACACTGGCGGTTTTTACACTGCGTCTCTTTTCACTGATTAAAGTCTCAGTTTTCATGCTCACAACGTCAAAGTACAATTAATGGAGGTTTAAGTCTGAAGTATCGGACATTAAACATGTTTTATATGTAAAATTACACCTGTCACAATTACTATTTTTGAAAGATTAATTTATGCTGCTGATATAATGATAATATAATAGTATGTCATGTAAATTTAAATTTAAATTTTTGTATGTAAAATGTCATGAAAAGTTTTTTGTTAGGCGATTTATTATCCCAGAAATTATTGCAATTTTCAGACCTATTTATGCCTCTGATATAATGATAATATAATAGTCTCTTGTATTAGACATTAAACATTTTAACAGATATTTTAGAGGCTCCAAATAACTTTGATATCAAGTTTCGTATCGGCCTGATGATTTATTGTACCAGAATTTATTGCGATAAACGATATATTGTCATTTTAAGACCAATTTATGCCGCTGATATAATGATATTATAAAAGTTTGTTGCATCAGATATTTTCCAGTTATTTTGGAGGCTCAAAATAAGTTTAATATCAAGTTTTCTTAATTATTTTTGGGCCTTTTTGGGCTTCATTGGACAATGGTAGAGACAGAGTGAAAGAGGGAGAAGATGCTCTTATATCAAGTTTTGCATGAAAAAGTAGGCCTGTCACAATAACTATATTTGTTAGACGATATACTGTCCCAGAAATTATTGCGATAAACGATATTATTGTCTATTTTACGACCAATATATGTGACATAGGCTTGTAATGCAGGTAAACCCTTTCAAAGAGCAACTAACTTCTAATCCTTATCCTAATATTAAATTATCCGAAAGAAATACAAGAAGAGAGTAGAAACCGGTCTTATAATAGTCGTAAAACCTGCTGTTTGTCAAACATCATGTTGGATAAAGTGTTGCTGACATTATTAACTCTATATTGCGATTTTGTCCATTTTCTTATCCTTTTCATACTGCCTGTATACACAGCTTAAAAAATGTTTAAATGCCATGTTGGTATATATTTTTTTCAGCACAATCGCATCTATATGACCTAATAATTATTTATTTTTTATTGTGACTTAGTGATCAACATTTTGAACCAAAAAGAAACAAAGAAAAACCATCTTGTGATTGTGTTTGATCCTGTCATCAACTCTGGTTTTTATTCTCGTGGGACTCTATTTTATTTGTGTCTTGAGTGTTTAGCATAACAATTTTGGTCATTTTGTGTCTTTTTTTTTTCTTTTTGTGTCTTTTTTCAGTCATTTTGAGTCTTTTGTTGTCTTTTTTAGTTATTTTGTCTTTTTTTAGTCATTTTGTCTTTTTTTGGTCATTTTGTGTCTTTTTTTTTGGTCATTTTGTGTCTTTTGTTGTCTTTTTTTGGGTCATTTTGTGTCTTTTTTGGGTCATTTTGTGTCTTTTTTAAGTCATTTTGTGTCTTTTGTTGTCTTTTTTAGTCATTTTGTCTTTTTTTTAGTCATTGTGTGTATTTTTTTAGTCATTTTGTGTCTTTTTTAGTTCTTTAGTCCAACATAAAACATTTTTTGAATCTTTTTTTTTTACTTTCAAAACACTATCATGCTCAATAAAGAATTTAAAATGTTGCAAATGTGAACAAAGGTGTCAAATCTAACATAAAGGAGGGTTCCATCCAGTTCTATCATTTTATACTAAATATATTTGAGCTTGTCTCCAGTTTTACTTGGTATATCATCATCAAACTGAAACTGGCCTCATGGAGTTTACAGCCAGAACTTTAGAGGCAAATTTACAGTAGGGCTCCACGCTGCTTTGTTTTCTAGTCTGGATGGAGTCAACAAGTCTGGATTTGGTGCTTTTGGAGACTCCAGAGGGTTAAGTCAATATACCTGCAGGAAACACAACAAGAGATATCGAGGTCAGACACAATTATCCTGCTCATGTCCATATATCATAAAATAAGTCCATATTCTAATTATTGTGACAGGGTTAGGTAAAAGTAGGTTAATTGAGTAAGAAAGGATTTTACAGAAAGACATAAAAACACAGAAAACGTATTGTATTTCATTTTATTTGCTCTTTATTTGACCACTAGTATGTGGTCTAGTAGAAAACATCTCTCTCTGAACAAAAATAAGAAAAAAAAAGAGAAAAACGTCTGAGGACAGGGCCTTCTAATCCGGGGTCCGGGGTCCTGGAGAGGTTTCTGAGAGGTCCCCGCCAAAATGAAGGCTGGTTCAATTTCACTCTCCCTGTTATCTCCCCTCCGACAGTACAGAAAGGCAACAAAAGCCTTTGAAAAGGCTCCGTGGGATGAAACCTCTATTAAGTTCTCCAGACCTCTATTAGGTCTGGATTGATTTTTTGACATAAAAGTTTGGGCAGCTATCTTCTAACTTTATAGAATCTGTCAGTGACTTCCTGCAAACCCAGAGCATCCTAAAACACCTGCACGCCTTTCAAAGCCCAGAAAGGGGGATAAATGGATAAACGTGCACCCTTTTTTTTTTTATTTGGAGCAGGAATTGTTCCCCTAAAATCTTATCAGCGGCCCTGTTTGAGGGGGTTACAGCCTTCGAGAGAGTCTTATCTCGGGCTGTGTTTGAAATAGGATGCGCTTTGTCTTGTGATGACAGGTGAATCCAGGGATCTGACCGTCCGTGCCACGCATGCACCGCTGGAGCGCACGAATCCAGACGCACCGCCCTCCCGCCCGCCCGCTGCTGCTGCTGCTGCTGCCGGGAGGAGCAGAGGAGAGAGCAGACCGGAGCGCAGCAGCAGCAACAGTCACGGTACCGTGGGGATGTGGCAGCTGCTGTCTCGACAGCGAGAAATGCCCCATGAAATCCTTAAAGTTTGTCTTGCGTAAGAGCTGAAGACAAAGAGAGAAAACGCACGAGAGAAAGAGAGATAGAAAGAGAGAGAGAGAAGGGGAGACAAATAGCGCGGAGGTGCATCAGCAGCCGCTGCAGAAAATTTTCAGTGCCTGCTCGCTTTCCTGCGTGCCCGGGCTGTGGCGGTGGAGATCGCGAAGCGCGTCGGAGCTGCTGACCGAGCCGATCAGGAGCCGATCAGGGGCCGATCAGGAGAGCTCACACCTGCATCTGGACCCCCGCAGTGTGCGCCGATGTGGAGGTGAGTGCTGATGTGATGTTGGGGGGTGATGGTTAATGCTGAAGGACTCGCAGGTAAGGGCCACGTGGTTAGACTGATAACTGTACGCTTGTTCTGGGTCTTATCGAGCTCTGCAGTGGAGCCCAAGGAGCCAAAGTCCTAACTTTGCAGCCTGGCGTCACAGCATGTGTGTGTGTGTGCGTCTCTGTGTGTGATCACATCAGGAATAAATGCACAATCACAGAGCATGCATACCATTTTTTTTGTCCAACCAGCAACCAGGAGAAGCAGAGCAACTATGTCTTTAAGCACATTAGAGCTCCACTGACTGAAACGTAAACAGCAGGAGGCATTGTTTAGATCACATCAACATAAATATATGTGATGTGACATATGAGGTCAGTGTCAAACTGGGTGATATGACTTTGTGCATTAGTCTATTAGTAGTCAAGTCAAGTCAGTTTTTAAATATAGGAAAACAACAGAGCTTGTGCTGATTTATACATATATATAAAACACAAAAAATATGACGATTTGCATGTTTCTGGAATAATAAATTCGAAACTTTTGGACTCAAACAAGCAATTTTGAAAACAAACCGTGGCTGATCAGACCTCTTGACTGCTTTTTTTTACTTTGCATAAATGAAATAAGTATATGTTTATTAAAAACACTAAATATGTGAGGATTTGTATGTTTCTGTCATAATAAATTCAAAACTTTTGGACTCAAAACAAGCAATTTTGAAAACAAACCGTAGCTGATCAGACCTCTTGACTGCTTTTTTTTCCTGCTTTTTTGACTTTGCATGAATGAAATAAGTATATGTTTATTTGAAGAAATATTAGGAAATCAGAATGCATTAGCTGCAGCGGCATGGTAAGCCAGAGCAGCATGCATCCCACAAACAGAACATCATTTGCCTGTAGGGCTCGTCCTCAGTCCCTGGCTGACTCCATCTCCGAATATCACAAGTGCAGCTGTTTGAAAAAGAACAACACATCTGCACAGGAACTGCACAAAACAGCAGCACATTGCAGAGTTTTAGATCCACATCTCCAGCTTCTGTGATTTGCACAATATAAAAAGGAATTCTACTGACGATAAATTTATTTTAAAGTGGATTTAAAGTGGTGAATCTGCGAGAAAAAAGTAGCTTTTTCCCACATTTTTTTCTCGTAACCAAATATAGTTCTTCGCCCGATAACGGGTTAAACATACTTTTTTGAAGGGTGGTACCTTTACGAAAAAGCCCATGTTTTTGATGATGTGCCTCCCTTTACTGCCCTACAAAGCCTGACTGCAGTAACTACATTTTTGGTCGAAATTGAGTTATGACTAAAAATGAACTCCTTGATGTCTGTTTTATCTTGAGACAAAGTTTTAGATTTTAATTTTGCTTTATTTCAGAGAAATAATGATATAAAAATAGCAGTAACTACAAAATCCAACTTTAAACCAAAGCAGACCGCAGTAATTGCATAGTCTTGACCTGGTCTAAATTTTTTATTTTTACATTGGAGATCAAGGCCAATAAAGTTAATATTATTATATTATTATCATACTGATTGGTC
The DNA here is from genome assembly GCF_030273125.1 of Centropristis striata. Classification (NCBI taxonomy): domain Eukaryota; kingdom Metazoa; phylum Chordata; class Actinopteri; order Perciformes; family Serranidae; genus Centropristis; species Centropristis striata. The sequence continues at coordinate 36,823,120 of NC_081522.1, forward strand.
AGATGTCATGGTGTCACTGTCTGTGACGTAGTCTGATCTTTGCTGATCAGCTGGAAGTAATTTATGTGGTTCTACGAACAAACAGAGAGACATGGGGACCTCATTTAGATATCCACTGAAGTTACCAAATATAGTTCACTGTAAAAAAAGATAAACAATAGCTACTCAACAAAATTGAGGCAATAGATTGCAGGCAATATTATTAATTAAATCTAACTATGTTACAAGTTGAGTTAATAACAAATTAACAGGAAGTGCCTGTCAATTAGAGACACAGAATTACCCAAAAAAGACACAAAATTATTAAAAAAGACACAGAATTACCAAAAAAGACACAACATTACCAAATAAAACCCCACAGAATTACCAAAAACTACACAAAATGACCAAAAAAGACACAGAATTGCCAAAAAAGACACAAAATGATCAAAAAAAGACACAAAATGACCAAAAACGACACAGAATTACCCAAAAAAGACACAAAATTACCAAAAAAAGTCAAACAATTACTAAAAAAAAACTTATTTCAAAATCGCCCAAAGGTTTTACAGGCATTTTTTCCAGCCGTTTTAGGCCTAAATGGGTTAAACAACTGCCTCAAAATCAAGGACGCATTTATATTCAACACATTCGATCAAATATATTACGTAAAATGAAATGACTGCTGAATAATTTATGACAGTGTTCTTTGCCCGATAAAGGGTTAAAGTCAAAGAATTGCATCATCGTCGGAGCCTCTCCCGTGTCCTGCGGTGCCAATGACAGCTCCATGGCTCATCTGAAAGGCCCGTAGCAAAACAGCAGCTCATTACAAGTTCAGCAGCTCGGGCTTCCTCTGGCAGGAGGCTGCTGGCTCATTAGGGGTCACCGAGGGCCGAGGCTCCCTCTATGAGCCTCAGCTTGTTACCAGCGCACTGTGGGAAACAACTGTTAATTGGAATGAATTTATTTCCGCTGACAGATTGAAGAGGTACACAAGTCAGTTAAAGCGTCTCCGTGCTGTCGAGAAAACTCTCTGTTGTGCTGCATTTTTATTATTTAGTTCTCGAAAATGTGCAGCGAGGCCTCAACACAGACAATCCCCACAACAGAAAACAGAAAATAGTTCGGGCACCTCGACAGGGTTATAAAAAGAGATTTGTGGAGTAGAAAATTCCTGATTATGTAATGTGTTATATTGTGATTCTTCGTAACAAAAATAGGCACCACCAGCCCTCCGTGGCTACATGGTTCTGTATAACAGTCCATTCAAGTGCAGCATTCAGAGGCATAATTGTGAGCAGGAAAATAAAGGATTAGAGCTGTAATGGTTTGGTATTCGTACTGAAGCGTCACGGTGCAGGGGGCCGGGCTGCCGAGCACAAAGCAGCATGCAGAATATATACACTATAGCTCTGCAGACTGATGCACATAATCAGTGATGGGAGAAGTATTCAGAGCCTTTACTGCAGGAAAAGTATTAATACCAATCCATCCATCCATCCATTCTCGTCCGCTTATCCGGGGCCGGGTCGCGGGGGCAGCAGGATAAGCAGGGCATTCCAGGCGCCCCTCCCCCCAGCCACACTCCACTACAAGTAAAAGTTCAAAAGTATCAGTATCACAATGTACTTAAAGAGTTTTTAGCAGCAGTGGGTGAGAATATTTTACCACTGGAACACCTGATTTACTTAAGGATAAAAAAAGGTATATTTTCCTTCCATACATGCCCATCACATGCTTGTACATTGTTGGGAAATTAGCAAACACAACACTGTTTGTGCATTCAAATCATGATCTTTACACTGCAAAACAAGAAAAGTTGGGTGAACTCAAAATTTCAAGGCAACAAACTTCGATAAAATTTTAAGTTTAGTTTTTGAGTCTGCTCAACTCTGAATTCAGATTTTTGTCAACTCAACTGTAAGTTGTACTAACTTATAATTTTACATTGTAATAACTTTTAATCCTTACTTCTGCTAACTTCTGCAATGTGCTGAATTGGCACAATTGTAACGCCGCTATTAAATGTCAGCTAATGTTGCGTCCACAATGTTGACTTAGCATTGATACGCTAATGGCTACTCTTGTAGCTGTAACAAGCAGCGCCGCTAGCATCAGTTAGCCGCTAGCATCAGTAAGCCACTAACATCAGTTAGCCGCTAGCATCAGTTAGCCGCTAGCATCAGTAAGCCGCTACCATCAGTAAGCCACTAGCATCAGTTAGCCGCTAGCATCTAGCATCAGTAAGCTGCTAGCATCAGTTAGCCACTAGCTTTCGCTAATGAATTTCACCTTTTTCCCGCATTTCACAACAAAGAAATAAGACTTATCAGAACTATTGTCCCTTGTTGTGAACCCCAACTTAAAGATATAAGTAACAACAACTCACCAACTTGTTTTTGAGCAGACAACTGGCTTGCTTTGTTGTGCTAACTTACATTATTACCCTAAATGTCAATAATTTATATTTCCAAGTTTTACCAACTTAAATCACTGTTTTAGGCCAAAAAATACAAGTTGGCTTTTTTGCAGTGTAACACATGAAGACATTGGCATTAAATATGATATGTATGCACGTATGGATTCCTCCCTCCGGAGAGGCGAGCCAGCAGAAAGCAGACCAGGTGTGTAAAAACAGTGGAGCGGAAAAAGAGGCGCACCTGAGACATGAGTCCAGTGGACTCTGACACACTGAGGAGAATCACAATCTCTCCTTATGTCCACTCTGTGCACAGAGGAGCTGCTACTGTCAGCTGCAGTAACTCTGGACACAGTCACAGCTGCTGTGGACTTAATCTCTCAGCTAAAAAAATAAATAAAAAATGACTAGACTCTTAAATAAAATGAGTCATGGTTTTGCATTCATTCATACTGTACAAGTCATTTAAATAAAGTCATTTTTTGTCAAAAGGAAGCCGAGGCTTCCATTGACCCTGTGTGATCAGCCAGAACGTAAACCTCAAGAACTCTAATCCGTCTTACTTTTCGGATGGAATTACATGCAGCTTTTTTTTTCCTGCTTCCTTGTCACAGTTAACACAGACATTTTATGTAGAAGAGATAAATAAAAACTGTCCATCTTAGCGAGACGTTTATGCTGTTAAATCTTGTTTATCTTCCAAACTTTGTCAGTAGGGTTTTCACTCTCACTCCATTTTCAACTTGTTAACCCTCTGAACCCCGAATGTTTCTGTGAAACAGCTCCAAAAACACAATTTATCACAGAAAGAAATATAAAAAGAGTCATTATCGTTTGAATTTGAACTTCCTTGAACGGATCATAGGCTAGAAACATTTCTGTAAGAAAAATGTAACCAAAAGTGAAGCTTAGAATTGGGATATTTCTGACAAAATCACTTTATTCTTCATGTCTCAAAAAATAAAAAAAAGTGTTTTCACAAACCAGATCCTGTTAAAAACATTAAATTCTGCTCCCCAGAGACACTGTGAAGACATGATTGATTCTGCTGAGACCTGACAAATATTCACTCAGAATCTGTTTACACAGAACTGAGAGGAGAGGACAGGAGAGGCTGTTTACACAGAGCAGAGTGGAGAGGAGAGGACAGGAGAGGCTGTTTACACAGAGCAGAGAGGAGAGGACAGGACAGGAGAGGCTGTTTTTACACAGAGCAGAGAGGAGAGGACAGGAGAGGCTGTTTACACAGAGCAGAGAGGAGAGGGCAGGAGAGGCTGTTTACACAGAGCTGAGAGGAGAGGACAGGAGAGGGTGTTTACACAGAGCTGAGAGGAAAGGACAGGAGAGGCTGTTTACACAGAGCTGAGAGGAGAGGACAGGAGAGGCTGTTTACACAGAGCTGAGAGGAAAGGACAGGAGAGGCTGTTTACACAGAGCTGAGAGGAGAGGACAGGAGAGGGTGTTTACACAGAGCTGAGAGGAAAGGACAGGAGAGGCTGTTTACACAGAGCTGAGAGGAGAGGACAGGAGAGGGTGTTTACACAGAGCAGAGAGGAAAGGACAGGAGAGGCTGTTTACACAGAGCCGAGAGGAGAGGACAGGACAGGACAGGAGAGGCTGTTTACACAGAGCTGAGAGGAGAGGACAGGAGAGGCTGGAAACATGAAAATACTTTAATTTGTACAATATGTGGAGACAATTTTTTATACAATAATTCCTTCAATTTTATTCCATTTTTCTGAGAAAAATTCAACTTGCGTTTTTCTTTTTTATGTGATTTCTGTCATTCTAACTGTTATTTTTGCACAAAAGACATGTTGAGTGGTTCTCACTTCTAGCCATGATTGTGCTGATTCCATAGAGCAGCAGGACTTATAGATGTATATAGATTTATTTATTGTGGGGAAGTACAAGGCCACAGTGAATCAAATATAAAAAGAGGGGAAAAAACGGTCTGAAAGCTCGTTGGGGTTCAGAGGGTTCAAAATAATTTTCAAGAACAGCTTCACATTAGAACTGCACTTGAAAATGCCGAAACAATTTCTCCCCATCAGCAGGTTGTTTATAGAAAAAGACATTTCTCAGAGTGTAAGATGCACTGAACTTTCAGCTGCTGGGAGCTGATGATTGCAGCAGCATCCACTCAGCTAGTCCGCGCACTCACTTGATTTTTTTTCCCGTGAAAGGTTAGACAAATGCCACAAATAATTGTCGGCCTGCCTCTTGACCGTACCCCTGCCCCCGGTGTCTTACCATGTTGATTATCCGAGGTGGCGCGGGTCGCGAGTGTCTCGGCAGCTGGAATCTATTGGGCAGCCGGCGAGCTCTGCCGTGACACGGAGGAAGTGATGCGTGAGCGTCAGGCTGCTGCGCTGACAGTGGATCTGAGCTCCGGTCTGTGGTGGAGAAATCTTAAAAAAAGCAGTGGCGGACTCAGACTGTTAGAAGGGCCGGGTCGCGGGGGCAGCAGGATAAGCAGGGCTTAAAAGTACAAAAGTATCAGCATCAAAATGTACTTAAAGTATCAAAAGTAAAAGTAGTCTTTCTGCAGAATGGACCCACTCAGATTGTTTTATACAAGGATGGGCAACAGGAGGCCCGGGGGCCGCATCCGGCCTGCACCTTCACTTGAAGTGGCCCTCAGTACAACTACATGCATTTGAGCATGAAATCTTAAAAGTGCAGTGTAAAAATGCACAAAATCACTGCTTGCAATTAATGTTGGTCTGCTGTTCTTACACTGATAAAAAAAAAAAGAAATCACAGTAAGTGGTTATTTTTTATTTGCTTCAAACCTTTTGTATTCCTATTTATACTGTTATACATGCATTTAAAATGTTTTTGTGTCTTTCTTTTTTGGTCATTTTGTGTCTTTTTTTGGTAATTTTGTGTCTTTTTTGTGTCTTTCTTAGTTATTTTGTGTCTTTTTTGGGGTCATTTTGTGTCTTCTTTGGTCCTTTAGTCCAAGATAAAATATGATTTTAAATCTTTTTTTCTTATCTTAAAAGTGCAGTGTAAAAATGCACAAAATTACTTCTTGCAATTAATGTTGGTCTGCTGTTCTTGCACTGAAAAAAAAAGAAATCACAGTAAGTGGTTATTTTTTATTTGCTTCAAACCTTTTGTATTCCTATTTATACTGTTATACATGCATTTGAGCATGAAATATGTTAAGCTACTGCACTGTAAACATATTTAAAATTGCAGTTTCATCATATCTGGTTAAGTGCATGGTCCTATATGTGGCCCTGTGGTAGTGATGATGAAAAACTGTGGCCTGTAAAAAATGCCTGTAAAACTTAAATAAGCCCCTAAAACTTTTTCTGGAAATTCATCAGAAGTGTCAACTCTTCCTACTAAATAATAGATTTTTCAGCCTTTGTAGCAGATAGAAATGAAATTCAAAAAGTATTTGAGAGCTGTTATATCTGAGCTCCCTCCGCTATAGTCGTCTTCCGCCATGATTTCAAAGTTCTGAAAAAGTCCCATGATGCATTGCGACACTCCCACAAATATTCTCATTTTGTGTCTTTTTTTAAGTCATTTTGTGTCTTTTTTGGTCATTTTGTGACTTTTTTGGTCCTTTTGTGTCATTTTGTGTCTTTTTTTGGTCACTCTGTGTCTTATTTTGGTGATGATTTCAAAGTTCTGGAAAAGTCCCATGTTGCATTGCGTAATTTTGTGTTTTTTTGGTCATTTTGTTTCCCTTTTTTTGTCTTTTTTTTTTTTTGTGGTCAATCGATTATTTTTTGGGTAATTTTGGGTTTTTTTTGGTCATTTTGTGTCTTTTTTAGATAATTTTGTGGTCAATTTGTGTCGTTTTTGGTCATTTTGTTTCCTTTTTTGCTCATTTTTTTTCATTATGTGGTCAATTTGACCCCCCCACCCCCCCGCGCAGAGTGACTGAATGAGTATATGACTAACTTCCTGCCCGGCTGAACGGGTGGAAGAATGGACCGTACTTACAGCATCTTCAGCACCGATGCCAAGTTTCTAGAGGAAGCAGCTCATGAATCCAGACTGTATATTCATGCACTCGGAGATGCATTGATGTTGCCGTCAAGTGCTTAGCTGGTTCACTGAGCATCGCGCAAAGCTTGAATATCATGTTTATTAAGAGCGGGAAGAGGAGGGCTCTCACCCCCACATATGCTCAACATAATGTTTGCTTCTGCTGCAGGAAGACAGAACCAGTTGTAGCCAGGCACCCGGCGTCTTTTCATCCAGTTCACCTTGAATGCCGGCATCTGTTGTTGTCCAAGTTTGTGCAGAAACTTCTAGAACTTTTCTCTAATGATGTGCATCATCAGTGGAAAATAATGTCTTGCTGAACCTGCCGTGGGTCCATTTTCTTCCACTTTTACCTCGATTTTCACTCAGATAAGCCTTCTACAATGGAAGGTACATTACTGTAAGTAAGTAAGTAACAGCCGCTAATAGCAGCTGACAGCTGTCAGCCCCCGCAGATAGATCAGTTTGTGCTAAAAGAAATAATGTTTACTTCTTCGCAGACTGTAGATGGACTGTTTGTTTCCTGCTGTTTGTTGCATATTAACCCTTAAGTTGTCTTAACTTTCTGTAGGCACCATTTGTCCTAAGGATAAAAACACTTCACTAAACTCCTTAACCCTGTGGAGTCTCCAAAAGCTCCAAATAATCCAGACTTGTTGACTCCATCCAGACTAGAAAACAAAGCAGCGTGGAGCCCTACTGTAAATTTACCTCTAAAGTTCTGGCTGTAAACTCCATGAGGCCAGTTTCAGTTTGATGATGATATACCAAGTAAAACTGGAGACAAGCTCAAATATATTTAGTATAAAATGATAGAACTGGATGGAACCCTCTTATATGTTAGATTTGCAACCTTTGTTCACATTTGCTACATTTCAAATTCTTTATTGAGCATGATAGTGTTTAGAAAGTTAAAAAAAAGATTCAAAATCACATTTTATGTTGGACTAAAGGACTAAAAAAGACACAAAATGACTAAAAAAAGACACAAAATTAATAAAAAAGACACAAAATTAAAAAAAAATACACAAAATTACAAAAAAAGACACAAAATGAGAAGACTAAACACAGAAGAAACAAATAAAATAGAGTCCCACTAGACCATTACTAACCACTAGATTGGTTAGTAATGATGCAGCGTTTTATTATGGAATTAAAAAGTTACTAAAGTTGTTTTTTTCAGCATACTTTTGAGAATTTAATAATTTTTCATGTCACTTTGAAAGTATCCAATAAGTAATTACTAATAGCAGGGTTCGTACGGGTGCTTGAAATCCTTGAAAATGCTTGAATTTAAATGTATTTTCAAGGTTTAAAAAGTGGTTGGAATTTGGATAAAGTGCTTGTAAATGCTTGGAATTCTTACTGTATTTCTCTTGCAACAATTCAGCAATTCAGTTTGTACCAATAGGTTTTATGGAGGCCATAATAAACCGTGACCAGGACCATGGACAGCTCCAGTTGGGGAGAGAAAGAGAGAGAGTATTTCAAAAAGATAGAATAACACAACTCACCACTCACTGACTTAGAAATGATGTTTCTGCATAACTGATTTGTCATTGCATGAGGCACTAAAATGCTATTGAAGCATGCTTCGTACTTTTTTATTCCAAAGGATTCTTTTGTGTTTCATATTTTTATTGATGTGTATACAAAAAACAACAGAGGGGCATACCTACATCGACATTAAACAGTCGAAACGGTCACATTAAACGAAACCAAATAAACTATACAATATTTAAATATTTAGACATAGTCTTTAGAATGAATATATATATATATATATATATACATATATATATATATATATATATATATATATATATATATATATATATATATTTGAATAAACTGACCACATGAACATAACAGATAAAATACATAAATAATAGTAAAAGAGAGAGGGGAAAGAGGAGGAAATAAAAAAAAGAAAATAAAAAAAAAAGAAGAAAGGAGTGCCATTTATTGTAGAATTTGCTCAAGTTTCCCCTTCTTGAATATCTAACTTTCTCTACTTTTAAAAAGGACATAGCCTTTTTAACCCATTGTGTGCCGGAAGGAGCTGTTGTGTATTTTTCAGTTCAGAAGGAGGTGACGTTTAGCAATAACTGAGGTAAAAGCTATCACTTCCAATTCTTTATTAGAATCAACCTGGTCTCACAGGAATCCGTGAAATAGCCACGGAATCACTCAAACTTACACGGATTTTGCTACAATGCAAGTTAACAACAGTCATATCCTGGCTGCTGATGGACAGAGGGGACGCTCAGCTGTTTATGCAGGGACAGAAATGATGAGCGAGGCTGCTGAACTGAAGGCACCAGCACGGCAATTACACACAGACGAACAGAACGGCACATGAAAGCAGCCTATTAGCCGTGATACATGAAAACAGGCTGCACACGTTCAGATCATTCAGTGATTACTGACAGGAGATAAAGTCAGTCGCTCTCACCAGGCCGAGCTGCATGGAAACTGTTGTATTTCTGATATCATCAGCATCAGATGTTATTAATGTTTCAGATCAGATCAATGTTGTTGTTTTCAGGGGAGCTCAGGACTCTTCTGGGTCTTCTTAACCCTTAATAGGCCACTCTTTGAAATTGAAATACTTGCAAATTCCAAATTTCAACCCGAGAGAATATTGGAGGATATAACATACTGCCAAAATGTGTAAAAAAAACCCAAAATATTAAGTAATATTTTGAGAAAAAAGTTTACGAGATTAAAGCGGCAAATCTACGAGAAAAAAAGTTGCAGATTTATGAGATTTAAAGTGGTGAATCTGGGAGAAAAAAGTTGCTTTTTTCCCCACTTTTTTCTCTTAAATCTGCAACTTTTTCACGCAGATTTGCCACTTTAAATCTCTTAAATCTGCTACTTTCTTCACACAGATTTGGCACTTTAAATCTCTTAAATCTGCAACTTTTTTCGAGCAGATTTGCCACTTTAAATCTCTTAAATCTGCAACTTTTTTCACGCAGATTTGCCACTTTAAATCTCTTAAATCTGCTACTTTCTTCACACAGATTTGGCACTTTAAATCTCTTAAATCTGCAACTTTTTTCGAGCAGATTTGCCACTTTAAATCTCTTAAATCTGCAACTTTTTTCACACAGATTTGCCACTTTAAATCTCTTAAATCTGCAACTTTTTTCACGCAGATTTGCCACTTTAAAACTCTTAAATCTGCAACTTTTTTCACGCAGATTTGCCACTTTAAATCTCTTAAATCTGCAACTTTTTTCACGCAGATTTGCCACTTTAAATCTCTTAAATCTGTAACTTTTCTTGAGCAGATTTGCCACTTTAAATCTCTTAAATCTGCAACTTTTTTCACGCAGATTTGCTACTTTAAATCTCTTAAATCTGCAACTTTTTTTCTTGTAGATTTGCCACTTTAATCTAGTAAATTTGCAACTACCCCCCCAGGTTTGTATTTTTATTCATACTTAATATGCCCTAATATGCTGTCATAGTCAAGTTCTCCTCGTACAAGTCATTGAAGAATAATTTGACTATTTCTTGCAGATTTTTTTGACATTTTTTTATTTTTTCGTGACAGCACAAAGAGACAAATAAAGAAAACAGAGGCTGCAGTCCAAAATCATTCACACTCAAACGCTGGAGAATAAAAGTATGTTTTGATTCTGGACTTAAGAGTCAGTGGAGGGGGAGGGGGGGTGCTGTTCCTCAATCTTTGCTGCAACAGCAAAATCAGAAGACCTGAGTGACCTGGAGGTAGAATAAGGGGTTAAAAGATTTGCGTTATAGCTCGGGGGCCGGCCCATTTATGGCTTCATAGACAAAGAAGAGAAGCTTAAAATCAATCCTGAACCAGTGAACAGAGTCTCAGCTCTGCAGTGATACCTGATTTATGCAATTCAAAGGCTGGTTAGTGACCCCATGCATGCATTATGCAGAAATATTCATATGCAATAGGCGAAAAATAATGCATGAGAGAAACTATGTGGTTTTTACCTTTTAAAATGCATGTTATCATCATAAAGCAGGCCAACCATAGAGTGCATTTTCATGCAGATATCTTTAACCCATGACAGCCTCTGAAGGGGGACTTTGGGGCGTTATTTAACCCCGTTCTTGACACAATATCATGACGTGGTTGGTATCAATGAAACATAAATGAAACAAGCATTTGACCTGCGATCAGGGTGTGATATCTGATTGCACGAATCTGAGGTAAGAGGATGAATCCAGCTGATTTTTCAGAACAATTAGGTGTTTTCGTCCACATTTTGGTTTACAATTAGGGCTGTGCCATATCGTATCGTTCACGATTATACCGATATATATTTTTTTATGAGTAAAAAAATGCATATCATGATATTGGCAACATTCCTACTTGTTGCCGTAGTGGCGTAAGGGTTACCCCTTAATTACTTAGACCATGGCGGCCCACCATAGTCTTATCTGCTGCCCTAACACACATCACATTTTAGGCTACTGAAATTAAATTTACACGATTCGTAATATCAAGTTATTTTGCATTGTGTTGCCATTGCCTCAGCAGAGTGTCTGTCACATGTCAGTCAGTCTCCGATTCCGTCCTCCTCCGAGACACTGAATATACCAAGTTGCCGTGCTGACCTGTCTGTGTCGGTCCCGTCCCCACATCATCTCTTCGTGTGCAACCTGTCTGGGCCGTCAGAGGTCCAAACACACTGTTGCATTATGCCGTTTGTTAGCAACGAGCTAACATTAGCTAACAATTAAAGTTGAGTTAATCACAAAAAGCTACTATTACTTCCTATCGCTAAACAATGCAGCTTTCAAAATAAGAGCACAGTGTGTTAACAGAATCCACCACATAATTTACAAGAAGACTGTTAAAATAAGATGCCTTAAATAAAATATACAAGAACCCTTATTCTCCTTTACAATATTTCATTAAAATATGCAATGATATCCCCTCAACTCAGCCTCTCAGGAGACATGTCATCAATACAATTACATATCCCACCATAACTACACTATTTACAGCCCTAGCTGTCGCCAAGAAAACAATCCTCCTAAACAGGAAAACAAGAAAAAAACTGAACATCACACACTGGAAGAATTTGTTAAGAGACCAAATCTCAATGGAAAAAATGTGCCAAAAAAAAAAATGCATCGATTAAGTTCAGTGTATATGATGGAATAGTGGCATTAGAATGTGTGGCACCAAATTTGGGCTTTTATGAAAAAAAATTCTGCCCCCAGAATCCCCTAGCCAGCTACAGCAACACTGTCTGGCTACTCCATGTCCTAGTGGAATCGCAAAAATACCCTGAAATATCATAATAATCTTTTAGGGCCATATTGCCCACCCCTAGTTTGACCTGCAATCAGGGTGTGACATCAAATCTGAATTAAGAGGATGAATCCAGATGATTTTTCAGAGAGCAATTGAATATTTTCATCCACATTGTTCTGGTTGAATCGTCTCAGCTGCTTGTCGAGCGTTGCTCATTGGGAGAAAGTGAAACAGAAGCCGTGTGAGTCTGAAGCAGCACCGAGAGATTCTGAGATGTTTAAGTTTGACTCAGTGCATTTAGTTCAAAGGAGGATTTGTGAAAGAATATTTCATATCACCTTAAGGTCGAGTAAAACCATCAAATGGCTTCATATCACCCTTTGTGCATTCTCCCTTTAGAGCCATTTTGGCCATAAATATAGATGCATGCTCAGTGTGACAATAGATGAAACTGTTGGAGGCTTTTCAATCCGCTGCACTTCCTCTCGTGATTCATCTGAGCTTTAACAATTCCCTTTTACCCCCGCCGTTTGATTCGGCTCCTCGCTTTGACTTCCTTTGAGACGGGTTCAAAACCGTGCTCGCAACGGTTTTTTTTTTCGAGGGGAATTCTTTGTGCCATTAACTGACAGAGCGCGGCTTTAACTCTATGGAGGCTTTTTGGGCTATTTTGTCCATTTCTGAATCCTGTATACACCACTTAAAACATGTTTAAATGCCATGTTGGTATATTTTTTCACCTATATGACCTGATAATAATAGATTTTTTATTCTGACTTACTGGATCAACATTTTGAACCAAAAAGAAACAAAGAAAACCAACATGAATGTGATCTTGTGATTGTGTGTAATCCTGTCATCAACTCTGGTTTTTATTCTAGTGGGACTCTATTTTATTTGTGTCTTGTGTGTTTAGCGTAACAATTTTGGTCATTTTGTGTCTTTTATTGTGTCTTTTTTTGGTCATTTTGTGTCTTTTTGTGTCTTTTTTTGGTCATTTTTTGGTCATTTTGTGTCTTTTTTTAGTCATTTTGTGTCTTTTTTTTTTGTTGTCATTTCGTGTTTTTTTGTGTCTTCTGTGGGGTTTTTTTGGACATTCTGTCTTCTCATTTTGTGTCTATTTTGATCATTTTCCGTCTTTTTTTGATCATTTTGTGTCTTTTTTTGGTAATTTTGTGTCTTTTTAAGTCATTTGTGTCATTTTTTAGTCATTTTGTGTCTTCTGTGTTTTGTTTTTTTGACATTCTGTCTTCTCATTTTGTGTCTTTTTTGATCATTTTGTGTCTTTTTTTTTAATCATTTTGTGTCTTTTTAGTCCTTTAGTCCAACATAAAATGTGATTTTGAATCTTTTTTTTACTTTCAAAACACTATCATGCTCAATAAAGAATTTTAAATGTTGCAAATGTGAACAAAGGTGTCAAATCTAACATATAAGAGGGTTCCATCCAGTTCTATCATTTTATACTAAATATATTTGAGCTTGTCTCCAGTTTTACTTGGTATATCATCATCAAACTGAAACTGGCCTCATGGAGTTTACAGCCAGAACTTTAGAGGTAAATTTACAGTAGGGCTCCACGCTGCTTTGTTTTCTAGTCTGGATGGAGTCAACAAGTCTGGATTATTTGGAGCTTTTGTCATCTCCAGAGGGTTAACTCTCCTGCAGCGCTTCATGTATGTGTTGTGGAGGCTGAGCTGTCAGACGGCAGCTGATTCATTCAGCGCTGAGTCGTTGACGTTGTTTCTGGAGCGAAGCCAAAGACGACTACTCAACACTCTGCCAGAAGTCAAGAAGTTTGTCATTATGAGTTTGGCTGATTGTTTAGCTGATGTATTATTTAGAGAGGCTCTCCCCTGGCTGCTTGTATCACCTTTATGTCCGTCAATTATTAAAATCTGCAGTCAGAGTGTGAACCTGCAGTGTTTTATTATCGCCACGGAGGATGAGAATGCACTTTTAGTCCTGCACTCAAAAATATATTCAAGAAAGAAGAAAAACACCAGGTGTTATCAGCTTAATTTACCAACCTGTCCAATCTGGATATACTTTTTTTCTTATTGGATTTTACTTTATTTTGTTATTATGATGGGTATCTTAACCCTCTGGAGTCCATCTATTAATTGAAAATTAAAAAAAAATTGCTTCTTAGATTACTCTACAAAACAACACAGGCCACAGTTGAATCATTTTTCTATTGGAAAAAAAGTACTTATTTCATACATAAAGATGAATAAGTTACAAAGGTGAATGACTAATAAAGTAAAATTAACCAAAACACATAAATTAACCACGACATCTGCAGGAAAAATTACTTAAATGATAAATTATCAAAATATTTGGTGATTATTTTTCTGTCGATCCACTGAAAATAACATTCAGTGTGTTCATTAACCCTCTGGAGTCCATCTATTTATTGAAAATACACTCGTTTTATTTACAGTAATAACTTTATTTATATATGATATGTAGACAAGCTGAGAAAGCCAGTTAAAGTTCAATTATAGGAGCTTTCACAGTGTGACATTTATGTTTTTAGACCATTTTAAAATGTGAATTTTCTTGCTACAATGAAAACTATTACTGTTTTTAATTTACCTGCAAATAGACTGTTCTGTCGTATTATTATTTATTATTTTTTCTGCAGTTTTTGTGTGTATAAATGGTTTTAAAAAATGGTATTTAGTTTCTTTGTGTCTTTTTTGGTCATTTTGTGTCTGTTGTTGTGTCTTTTTCAGTCATTTTATGTCTTTTGTGGGATTTTTTTGGGTTATTCTGTCTTCTCATTTAGTGTCTTCTTTGGTCATTTTGTGTCTTTTTTTAGTAATTTTGTGTCTTTTTTGGTCAATTGTGTCTTTTTTTTGGTAATTTTGTGTCGTTTTTGGTCATTAGTGTCTTTTGTGTGTCATTTTTGTGTCTTTTATTAGTCATTTTGTGTCTTTTTTAGTCATTTTATGTCTTTTTTTGCTCTGCTTTTTTTTTTTTTTTACATCTGAATGTGATGAAGAAGCCATGCTTTGGCGCTTTTGGAGACTCCAGAGGGTTAAAAATAACCAAGTAGTTCCTGTTTGAATAAGTAATGTCATCCGAGTGTTTAAACCTGCAGCTCCGTTTCTGCATCTGTATCTTTAAGTTTTCTTCTTGCGCTTCAGAAATGCTCCGATTCAGAACATCTGCAGTCTGCAGAAACCTCCAACATTTATTCTGGCCGCTGGTTTGATGACACTGAAGTAGATCAACAAGATTTACTCACAGAACTCACCTGCTATTGAGAGACAGAAAGAGAGTAAAGCGCTCCGGCGCCGAGCTATAAAAGGGTTGAAACAAGAACGCCCGGCTCAGCAGAAGTGCCGTCCATAACAGGCAGAAAGTTGCCGATATGGCAACATTAAGTCTTGGTGTGTTTTGAAGTGGAATGATCTTACAGTCACTGAAGTGCGCTTTGCCCGCTTCATCTTCCGTCTCTATGGCCATTTTCCCTCAGCGTCTCTCCCTCTCCGCTGCTCATTTAGCATAATGTGACTTTCCGCCCATTAGCAGCCAAGAAGGGCTGTACTCACACAGATTACTGCTGAGTTCAGATCCACAAAGACATGCTTCTCTTCTCACGCTTTTATCTCTTTGTGTGGAGCACATTTATCAATTCATTAACAGTTAAAGGCTCAGTTTAGCCCGAGATCTAAAGTTTTCTTCTGCTGAGGTTTGGAGATAACTGCTGCAACACAACAGACACAACAGTGTTTCCATCAATTCATTTCTGCACATTTTGAAGATTTGCATGAGAAAAACTTGATGGAAACATCAAAATTCGATAAAACTTTTGAAAATGCACGTACATTTTTTACGCTTGCTCGAGGTAGTTTTTGTTTCTTTCAGAAAATAGTTAATGGGCCAAACGAGATGGAAAAAGGAATAAGTGAGGGGAATAGGCTTACAATAATTAGCCTACAGCAACACGTTACACTGCCATCTTCTGACCAAAGTACGTTACTGCAGCTTTGTTAATTTGCTCTAAACCAGCTGATGGAAACGTCACTAATTCACATTTTCTTCAATGCAACATTTAAAAATTTCGCTTCAACTTTAATAGAAACACGGCTAATGTTTTATCTTTTAATTATATACCGCAAAACACATCAGTAATAACTGCTTATTGCTATTAAGTGCTGCAAAAGACAGTTAATCCATTCAACCTGCATTCTTTCTAATGGCCAGTAGGTGGCGACTCCACCAGTTACAGTCTGCGAGAAAGTTAATGCAGCTTTGTTTATTTGCTCTCAACCAGCTGATGGAAACTCACTAAATCACGTTTTCTTTAATGCAACATTTAAAAAATGTCGCTTCAAAATCTGCTTCGACTTTAATGGAAACATGGTTACTGACATCTTTCATTTTCATTTTGTTACTTCTTCATTACATAAAAACTTCAGCAGCATGGAGCCCTGCTGTCAGCTTTTCTCTAAAGTTTTGGCTTTTCCAGAAGTTTCATTTAATGCGTCAACTCTTTTTCAGCAAAGGTTAAAAATCACCAGGACCAAGTGTAGTAACATGGTTTTTTGTAGTAACATTACTTTTTTTCACCCTATTAGTTTTTTCAGATTTTGCAGTGTGCGTTTCAACATTTTTAATGTAATCTTTGTGTTTACTGTTTATTTGTGTGACTTTGGGCTATTTTGTGTGTGTTTTTATCTGTGTTTTTTGTATTTTTTAAATTTGTATGTGTGTGTTCTATGTGTTTTTATGGGGGGGGTTTGTAATTTTTTGGTGTGTTTTTGTCTGTTTCTTGTGCATTTTTTGTAATTTTGTGTGCGTTTTTGTTTTTTTTTACGTTTTTTTTTGGTGTGTTTGTGTGTTTTTATGTGTTTTTTGTAATTTTGTGTGCGTTTTTTTTTAATGTGTTTTTTTTTATTTTATTTGTGTGCTTTTGTGTGTTTTTTTGTGTTTCAAAATGTTGATCCAGTGAGTCAAAATGACAATATAATAATCAGGTGAGGTTGAGCTGAAAAAGATGATACCAGCATGGCATGGTGATCATTATTTAAGTTACATATACAGGCAGAATGAAAAAAAGAGTAAAAACCAACAAAATAGCCCCAAACTACAAAGGGTGAATGCATAGGAAGTTGACAAATTTGAACCAAAATCTCCTGGACTTCAGAGGTTTAAAACTCTTTGCACCTTAAACTAAATTAGATTTCTCTTGATATCGATGATGAAACTGATCCAAACCCAGAAGCTCAGATCTAAAAATGTGTGAACCAAACTAATGTGAGGATGTTTTTATGGAGCTAAAATCACTCTGCTGTGACTCATGCTAAAAGTGGAAACACAGTTGTTTTTTTAAAAATTGCATTGATGAAGAAAGCGTCTTTAATGTGGGTTGTTTACGTCTGGTGGACACACAGTCTGCTTAATAAGGTCACTATCAGCATGCTACTGACCCAGCACTCTCTAGTTAAAGCCAGAAAGAAAATCTATAAGCTGGAGGTGTTCATGTAAATTATTAAGTATTCTTATTTTGCTGACATTTTATACACTAAACCAGTAGTTCTCAACCTTTTGGAGTTGCGACTCCGCTTTGGACAAATAATGAAGCAGACAACAACTAAAACATCTCTCTGTCTGTGCATTTATATATATTTTTGTTACTTTTAATCTAAGTGCTTTGCTGTAAGTTTAAAGGTCCATTCTGAGCTCCTGAGTGTGTAACAGTCAGCTTCAAGCCAGAGACTCCTTGGAAAGTAATAACTTGCTACGTTGGGATTTCTCAGAAAAGACACAAAATTACCCAAAAAAGGACTCAAATTGACCACAAAATGACAAAAAATAACCACAAAAAGACAAATTGACCAAAAAAGACACAAAATGATCTAAAAAAGAAACAAAATGACTGAAAAAGACACAAAATGACTAAAAAAAGACACAAAATGACCAAAAAAAGGAAACAAATTGACCAAAAAAGACACAAAATGATCTAAAAAAGAAACAAAATGACAGAAAAAGACACAAAATGACAAAAAAAAGACACAAAATGACAAAAAAAAGACACAAAATGACCAAAAAAAGACACAATTGACCACAAAATTACCAAAAAAGACACAAAATTGCCAAAGAAGACACAAAATAACCAAAAAGACTAAAACACATGAACACTTTAACACAGTGGAGACAGAGCTGACTTCCAAAATGATTTGGCGACCCCCAGAAATCATCTTGCGACCCCAGTTGGGGTCGGGACCCCAAGGTTGAGAATCCCTGCACTAAACTATAAATAACTTTCTGTTTTAATTGTACTTTTTTTTTATCAAACCTGTCTCAAACCAGACACAAAATGGCCACAAAAGAAACAAAATGACCAACAAAAAGACACAAAATGATTTGCCGACCCCCAGAAATCATCTCGCGAATCCCTTCACTAAACTATAAACAACTTTCTGTCTTAATTGTACTTTTTTTATCGAACCTGTTCAGTTTGTACAGTCGGAGGATGCAGCCGGAGCCGTAGAGCTGCGAGTCGTCTTGTTGTCTGTAATTAGGAGCGTAGAGATGATAATGGGAACTAATGGATTGCTCGACAGCAGCAGCAAAGTGCCAAAGAATCAAAGGAAGACAGTGAATTCCCTTATGAAATATGCATCAATGACAGTGAAATAAAGACCAAAGGCAAGCTGTGTTTGTTTGGAGAGCGGGGTGCAGGGCGGGTTGGAAGAGGTTGCGTAACCACGCCATATTGCCATCCCCCCTTTTCTTTTTCTTTTTTTCTTTTACTTGCACAGCAGCTGTTGATGGAGCAGGAAGCAGCTTTGATCAGCGAGGAGAGGTGTGCTGAGGTTGACGTTACAGATGTGGACCTGAAGGCGACTCAGGCTGCCGCATTTGTTTATTCATTTTTTAATTATTTTCTCAAGCTTCTGTTTGGAAAATAAAAAAAAAAAAGAGTCAGGATTTCAAAGTTCTATCAGAGCTTTTTCTTCAAAATGTTGCTGTAACTTTATAACCCAGCTGAACCTTCCATCCCGCAGGGATGTTTTAAAACAGATGTTTTCTTTGAAAGATCGGCAAAAGAAAGTTTTTTTTTTTTACAGTTTCTTTCTACAATAAATGGACATTATTATCAGAATTTGAACTCTCTGACAGTCCTTCAACAAACCGGTTTTAAAAGTTTCTATTAGAAAAAGTAACCAAAAAGAAGTCTAAAATAGTGATTTTTCTGTCAGAATCACTTTATTCTACATGTCTTATTTCAAACGTGTCCAAAAATAATACTTTAGAATAACCAGATCCTGTTGAAAACATTAAATTGTGCTCTGCTAATTCTGACAGGAGAGGCTGTTTACACAGATCAGAGAGGAGAGGACAGGAGAGACTGTAAAAATGCAAATAATTCAGTCTGCATAATATGTGGAGACATGATTTTTTTTCACATATTAATGACACTTGTGGGCACTTGGAAAAGTGTTGCATCTACAAATTAAATTTTATTCCAATTTTAAACAATTATTTATCAGATAAATTCAACTTGCGATTTTGTTTTTTAACGATATCTGTTATAACTGTAATTTTGCACTAAAGACATGTTTGAGTTTTTCCAACTTACATGGAGCTGCAGGACTCATAGATTTATATAGATTTTATATATTGGAGTGAATTACAAGGCCAATAAAATGTGGAAAGAGCAAAAAAACAGCATTGGTTTCAGAGGTTTAACTCCACGATTGATTCTGCTAAGGAGGAATGATCATGCGACACATATTCAGTGAAAATCCGTTTACACAGAGCTGAGAGGAGAGGTCAGGAGAGGCTGGAAACATGACAATGCTTCAATATGTAGAATATTTAGAGACCCAATTTTTTTGTCTTGAAAAAGTGTTTTATCCGAATTTTTGAATATATCTGAGAAATTCAACTTGCATTGTTTATTTTTTTATGATTTCTGTCATTATAACTGCATTATTCTGCACAAAAGACATGTTTGAGTTGTTTCCACTTCTAGCCATGATTGTGCTGATTCCATAGAGCTGCAGGACTTATGTATTATACATATTTCATATATTGCAGTAAAAAGGAAGGGCACAGTGAGTAAAAAATGTAAAAAGAACACAAAACGCCCTGAAACTGCTTGTGGGGGTTTCGGAGAGTTAACTTTAGTTTTGATTGATAGTTGTGATTGTGCAGGAAGATTTTCTTTTCTCATTCCTTTAATAATGTGATGATAAGATTTGTATACAGATCCCAGCAGAATGTGCAGGTGGGAAATGCAGAACGGAAGAGCGGCGAACAAAGCAGTACATCAAACTCTAACAGACTCCAGTAAACAATGAAACCTTCATGAATAATTGCATCCAATTGTTCCCCCTGATGGAGGCACCAGGATTACCAATAAATGAGTGAATATGAGGCTGTCTGCACTGATATTTACTCCTCTGCAGCCGTTAACAGCACTCAGTGAGCTGTTAACCCTGTGGAGTCTCCAAAAGCTCCAAATAATCCAGACTTGTTGACTCCATCCAGACTAGAAAACAAAGCAGCGTGGAGCCCTACTGTAAATTTACCTCTAAAGTTCTGGCTGTAAACTCCATGAGGCCAGTTTCAGTTTGATGATGATATACCAAGTAAAACTGGAGACAAGCTCAAATATATTTAGTATAAAATGATAGAACTGGATGGAACCCTCTTATATGTTAGATTTGACATCTTTGTTCACATTTGCTACATTTAAAATTCTTTATTGAGCATGATAGTGTTTTGAAAGCAAAAAAAAAAAATTCAAAATTAAATTTTATGTTGAACTAAAGGACTAAAAAAGACACAAAATGACCAAAAAAAGACAAAATGACTAAAAAAAGACAAAATGACCAAAAAAAGACACAAAATGACCAAAAAAAGACACAAAATACCTAAAAAAAGATACAACAGACACAAAATGACCAAAAATAGACACAAAATAACTAAAAAAGACACAACAACAGACACAAAACGACCAAAAAAGATACAAAATACCTAAAAAAAGACACAACATAACCAAAAAAGAGACAAAATGAGAAGACAGAATGACAAAAAACAGAAGACATAAAATGACCAAAAAAAAGACACAAAATGACCAAAAAAAGACACAAAATGACTAAAAAGACAAAATTTCTAAAAAAAGACACAAATGACCAAAAAAGACACAACATAACCAAAAAAGATAGAACAACAGACACAAAATGACCAAAAAAGACACAAAAAGGCGCGAAAAGACATGAAAAGGATTCAAAAATGGACAAATAGCCCTTTAAGACTCCAAAGAGTTAAATTCTGCTCACTGAAAGCTCAGATTGACAAAAAGTGCAAACTCCAAAAGTCAGCATTTGTCCAAGGCGCCTTGGGAAGGAAATTCAAATAGCACAGTTGATGCACCTGCGACTGAAGATGCTCATTGTCGTCACTAATTTATCACCAGAATTTCAGGCAACACAGGTGCTCAGACGGCACATACAGGCCGGAGATTACTGCAGGAGGAGCTCAGTCACACAAACATCTGAAAATAGTCCAAGTTAGGGACTTTTTTTTCTAGATGTTGCCTCAACTTATGGTAATTTCACAAAGTTTTCACATGCACAAAGTTTAAAGTTTAGGAAGTTTTACTGTTGAAAATGATAAATAATGTCACCTTATTCCACATTAATAGTGATTTTATGTAATATTTCCACTTTTCTTAACTGTAAAATTAAGCAGTTAGAATAGAAACACAAATAATTCACTTTAGCATCCAGATTTGCTTTTATTCAAGTAAAATCTAATTGCTTTAACTTTTTTTTTCAAAACTTTATTTATTGAGTTTTTTTCTCCAAAAAGTAATACACAATGAACACAACAACCCTCTCATAACCAACAGTCATCTCGGAGGAAAACAAATACTTGAGTTAATAAAAAATAAATAAAAGAAAATGTATTAATCAATAAATAATAATGACAATAATAATAATAATAAATACATAAAATAATATAAATAAATAAATGAGTGAATAAATAAATAAATAAAAAATGGGGGAAATAAATAATAAAACAATAATACACAACAATAATAATGAAATAAAATAAAATGGACAGTTTAGGGCAGAGTTATAAAACATGGTCACCAATTGCTTTCATTTAATAGAAAATGTAAAACTATAAAGTTAAATACTTAAAGATCAGTTTCAGTTAAATGTCATGAATGTACTTAAGTGTTTATAAGTTCAACTTTTCATTTAGATGAGGAGGAATGTTTCTTTTTTTACATTTAAAACTCACTTAGACTCACTTAAAATGTGCCTGTTCTGCATGCTTTTAAGTTAGAAATGGATAAGAGATCATAGACATTTCAGTAGCTGTAGTTAAAGTTTGCATGCACAATACTGTTGGGTAAAACAGACACAATATGCAAAACTTATGCACTGAAAAAAACAAGTTTATGCACCAATTTATGGTGAAGGAAAACATAAAATTCAGGCTCTAGGTGACAATTTAAAATGTAAAAACATAATGTAATTTAATGCAGCATGGCCTTCAGGTATCCAGTTAATGTTTCACATGTTTTCTGCTGTAGATCAGCTTCTCATTACTGTCCTCCCTGCTGAGTCAGCACACATGCAGGCACGATTTACTCTTCCCTCGTCGTTTGTATCTTTTGTTTTGTGAAGTTTCCTCTTTAAATGTGCATGTGGCATCTGCTCGCGTCGATGATAAATTAATATATGATAATTAATTTAGAAACCCCTGGACTTTGAAGAGCTCATGTGTGTTTCAGCAAGATTCCTGCACATTTCTGCAGATATATCTGCAGTGAGACCGACACAATATTTCAAGAAAACAAGAAGAATAAAGCCGTGATATAATAAAAGAAGTCGTAATATTTTAAGATAAAGTCTACCTGTGCTATGGTCTGCGGTTTATCACCTCATCGCTCTGCTGATGTCACATTCAGGCCGTCTGACAGACACAGAGCTCTTCTGGGGACTCTCGAAGTTTAGAGGAGCAGCTGTGCTCCATCGGAGGAAGAAAAACTGAGAACACTTCAGATCAGGTGTGAATCTCACCATTGTGTCTCTTTCTGTCCACACAACTGTTAACTTCAGCACCTCGGATAAAGTGAAACTCACAGCTGCTTCCAGAGAGAAACAGAGCAGAGAGACTCATGTTGGTTTAGTTCCCCCCACGCCCCTTTAGGAGACTCTGTTTCTGTTCATTCCAATGGGAGAAATGAAAATAAACTCACACAAAATGACTAAAATAAGACACAAAATGACCAAAAATAGACACAAAATAACTAAAAAATATTCAACAACAGACACAAAATGACCAAAAAAGACACAAAAAAGACACAAATGACCAAAAAAAGACAAAATGACTAAAAAAAGACATAATGACTAAAAAAAAGACACAACAGACACAAATGACCAAAAAAAGACACTAAATGACCAAAAAAGACACAAAAAAAGACACAAAAGGACCAAAAAAGACACAAAATAACCAAAAAAAGACACAAAATGACTAAAAAAAGACACAACAACAGATACAAATGACCAAAAAAGACACTAAATGACCAAAAAAACCACAAAATTGCCAAAAAAAGACACAAAATAACTAAAAAAGATACAACAACAGACACAAAATGATCATAAAAGACACAAAAAGACATGAAAATGATTCAAAATGATGTCACAACAGGAGACTCTGTTTCTGTTGATTCCAATGGGAAAAATGAAAATAAACTCAGATTATGACCTCGTCTTTCGTCCCAGAGTCACCAAAGTAAATACCAGAGCCATTTTTCACGTCTTCTGAACATTCTGACACAATAATAGCATTTTTCTGAGGGACAAATCAGGAAAAATTAACATGTTCGAGACCTGTCTCTGGCTCAGCAACTCACTCTTGCAAGATCTGGCAACATAGATATGGTTAAAGTCTCGCAATTACTGTTTTTAAGACCGTTTCAAATGTTCTAGTTCACTCATTAAAGCTAAATGTGTGTTAGTTAGAGGTGTGAATCAGTGTATCGGCCCCACGATACGATTTTATCCTGATACGATATTATTGTGATTTTAAGCATTTTTTCCCTCTGCTGTCAGTCAACCAACATTCAGCCGTTCTGCCTGTAGTTATTAAACCTCATGACATCACAGATTCCAGCAGCAGAGGTGGTGCAGGAGTCAGGGTTCAGTCTGAGGTTCATATAGAGGAAATAAAACAGTTGCATAAGGATTCAGAGACAGTAGAGCAAGTTTCAAAGACAGACACGATCCTCCTGCTGCAGCTGCTCTGCTCTCTGATATTCTAATGAAAATAGTTCATCAAAGTTGTCAAAGACTTCTGTATTACACTGTATGAACACTTTCTAAGGTCTCGAAGGCTCTTGAACTGAAAAGCATCTCTTATGCAAGGGATGGGCAACTGGAGGCCCGGGGGCCGCATACGGCCCGCACCTTCACTTGAAGTGGCCCTCAGTACAACTACATGGATTTGAGCATGAAATCTTAAAAAGTGCAGTGAAAAAAATGCACAAAATTACTTCTTGCAATTAATGTTGGTCTGCTGTTCTTGCACTGGAAAAAAAATCACAGTTTTTTATTTGCTTCAAACATTTTGTATTCCTATTTATACTGTTATACATGCATTTGAGCATGAAATATGTTAAGTTACAGCACTGTCAACAAATAGACACAAAATAAACAGACAAGAAAGACTCAAAATTAACAAAAAAACACACAAAATGACCAAAAAAGACACAAAATGAACAAAAAAAGACACAAAATGACCAAGAAAGACTCAAAATTAACAAAAAAACACACAAAATGAACAAAAGAAGACACAAAATCAACAAATAGACAAAAAATGAACAAAAACACACACAAAATCAACAAAAAAATACACAAAATGAACACAAAAAGACGCCAAAGAATCCCCCCAATGTTACCCTATGGAGAGGCTAGAGTGATGACATCATAAAAAAAAAGACAAAATGACCAAAGACATGAAATCTTAAAAGTGCAGTGTAAAAACACACAAAATCACTTCTGTGGTTATTTTTAATTTGCTTCAAACCTTTTGTATTCCTGTTCATACTGTTAAACGTGTATTTGAGCATGAAATATGTTAAGTTACTGCACTGTCAACAAATAGACACAAAATAAACAGACAAGAAAGACTCAAAATTAACAAAAAAAACACACACAAAATGACCAAAAGAAGACACAAAATGAACAAATAGACACAAAATTAACAAAAAAAGACACAAAATGACCAAGAAAGACTCAAAATTAACAAAAAAACACACAAAATCAACAAATAGACAAAAAATGAACAAAAACACACACAAAATTAACAAAAAAATACACAAAATGAACACAAGAAGACGCCAAAGAATCCCCCCAATGTTACCCTATGGAGAGGCTAGAGTGATGACATCATCAAAAAAAGACACAAAATGACCAAAGACATGAAATCTTAAAAGTGCAGTGTAAAAACACACAAAATTACTTCTGTGGTTATTTTTTATTTGCTTCAAACCTTTTGTATTCCTGTTCATACTGTTAAACATGCATTTGAGCATGAATATGTTAAGTTACTGCACTGTAAACATAGATAAAATTTCAGTTTCATCATATCTGGTTAAGTGCACGGTCCTATATGTGGCCCTGTGGTAGTGTCCATGAAAATATGTGGCCCCCTCCAGCATTTAAGTTGCCCATCCCTGCCTTATGCTAAGAATTTTTTGCACTGAATTTGATGCATCAGTGTCCCAAGTTTGTTTTGCAATTGTGGTTTCACACAACTCTCTCCAGTCTTGTTGTAGCCGACCAGGAACCTGCAGGCAGTTCTTCCAGCTCGGTCGTTGCATGAAAATCTGCTTCTTGTGCTAACTTGCAGCGAATTGCTAACGGTGTGCGGTGAAAGGTTTCAGGGTAGAACTCAGGCTTGTGAACTTCCCGATTATGTGCATCAATCTCCATATCGTGCATGCTGCATGTGGCTGTGTGCACCAGACTGTCACCGCTGTACTGCAGCAGTTTGGGACAAATACTGTGACTAGAGTTGGTTTAGGGCTGGGCGATACGGCTTAAAAATAAAATCTCTGATTTTTTCACACCAAACCAGATTTATGATTTTAATCATTTTTTTCCTTCCCTTCCTAAAAACACACTACAAATGACAAATAAATTATTCAAAACAAGTCCTCCTCCAGCTCTCTAGTAATCCTTTCCCGAGTGCAGTTGTACAAGTGAAGCAAGGCAACTCCGTACTTACGGCTTGGTAGCACATACCTGGGGTCGAAAGTTTCCAGCATGTGGATAAACCAGCATTTCCACTGTGTAAATGGGAACCAATATCTTTAGCAACATGCAACTGGACTGCTTCAGTAATAGCTTTCCACCAGATCCCTTTCTTATCATACGGGAAATAATCCCACGTTTACTGTTAAAAAGACACAAAATTATGACAAAAAGGACACAAATTATGACAAAAAAGACACAAATTATGACAAAAAAGACAAAATTATGACAAAAAAGACACAAAGCATGACAAAAAAGACAAATTATGACAAAAAAAAGGCAAAATTATGACAAAAAAGACACCAAATTATGACAAAAAGGATGCAAATTATGACAAAATAGACAAAAATTATGACAAAAAAGACAAAAAAAAAAAAAATCTAGCACATACCTTTCTCCCACTCGGCTGCATGCCTCTGCTTAAAGGTGCTGGAATAAATTTGTCCTACTGCCACCTTTGGTTGCAACAGCTTTCAAACAATTCTACAATTCTACAAGACACTTTTATCCAAAGCGACGTACAAATGAGAACAAGCAAGGGTGTGCAGGGTTCCCGGATAAGCAGAGGAAAATGGATGGATGGATGGATGGATGGATTAGCAAACTGTACTTTTGGTTGTTAAAAGTGTAAAACCATCGCTGTCGGTATGGTTGAGTAAAATTACCCCTTTTAGCATGTAAGTACTCATCTAAAACATGCAACTTACAAACGTTTTAAGGTCCTGGAAAAGCTTGAAAATGGACCTTGAAAGTGCTTGTATTTGACCACTCAAAAAGTGTAAGAACCTTGAAACTGAAAACAACGTTCCTGCGCTGTCGTAACCTGAATCTAATGCCATAAATTCCTGCAGAAAATAATTTTACCAAATGTAAAAACTGTCTTCTGGGATTTTGATTGCCCGTTTCACAAAAGTACATACTGAATCTAAAGGTAGGAAGGTCGTTTTAAAGATCTAATGACTCAGAAATTCCCCAGCTTTCAGAGCTCATTCGGCTCACTTTCAAGCCAGAACACAAGCATTACTATTATTAAAGTATTTTTATGGAGATACATTACCTTGACACCGGAGTGTTTGGCTGGATCTCTGCTCTATTTAACTAGCTTACTCGTCCCTTTTTGAGAAATATTACTTCCCATTTCTGTGCCAGTTTACAGAACGGGCACCTCGAGCCGTACCACTGACCTGTTGATGTTGTCACGTTTCCTCGGGGCGCAGAGAGAGAGATCGATAAATGTCAGATTACTTCGTATCCTGTTATTTCGGCCACCTCTATCACCGGATACACACACAGACACGACGTCGGCAGGGCGTCTCCGGGAAAAAAAATCTAATTCTGCCTCCTCTGCGAGCTCCGTTTCTTCAGGTACACATCTGCCGTCACCCCTTAAATTGAGCTCATGAATTATTGAAGTCTGTCCCGCTGCTTCGACCCTAAACTGTAATTAGTTTTGCCCAACACTTCTCATCATGATACACTTTGTGAGCTGCAGGAGGGGGCGGGAGGGGTCGAGGGAGCGTGAATACATTGTTCCTTTAAGACGGGAAAAGTGGAGGCTGGATGGATCCAATGAGTAAAAAAAAAAACACTGTAAAAAAAAAAAAAAAACTGTTGTTTTTACGGTTAGGTTATGGTTAAAATGCAGCAATCTTAGAGAGTGCTGCGGGAGGCACGGGTGCAGGAGGATCAAGTAGGTAAAATCTTTTGGTTCCTTAATGAGGGAGATTTTCTTCTATAAAAGCTAATAAAAGAGTTGTTTCTTATCCAAAAAATGGTTAAAGGAGTGATTTTAAAAGAGGGGGCCGGAGATTCGGGCGGAGGTTGAGGGAGTGATTAATTTCCTCTGTCAATTAAAATTAATTTAAAATTAAATAATAAAAGTGATGTTTTTTGCAGGCCATATATATTACATTTAATACGCATTACAGTGTATTTAACATTGGAATAATGTATTTAAAAAAAAAAAAAATACTGTTTTGGCTGATATATACATTTACAGTGTTTCATTGTTACTAAAAGTGAATTAACTAGGGGTGTGATGAGATCTCATTCCACGAGATCTCGCGAGATTAAACTCGACGATATTTCTCGTCCGGTTAAAAAATCTGTCCCGCGAGATATGTGACCTGTGGGGGCAGTAAAATGAAAAGAAGAAGAGGAGGAGAAGGAGGGGAAGCAGCAAGCAGCCAGAATGACGCCGAAGGGGCCGGCGGCTCGTTAAGATGAGTAAGAACGAAACGAAGTGGCACGGTCCTGCTAACAGGCTAACAGTTAGCTCTGTAGCAGTACAGTGTGTATGTGCTGCTGCTGCAGGAGGTGTTCACTTCGCGATCTCTACGTTTAAGATCAGCGGAGATGCTGTGCATAATAATTACCCATGCTGCTTTGTTTTGATCAGCTGCTGATGTTGTTCACAGTTAGCGGCAGCGGCCACAGTTGCTTCTCCCGAGTTTAATCCATCGCTTATGTGATCACGGTCGAAACTGTTGCTAAGCGATTACGCGACGATGGAAAACCATACGTCACCTCCGGAGTCTCGTAAATCCCTCTGGGGCACTTTTTGTAATGGAGACATTTGAGAGGGCGTGGCCTTTACCCTTTACCGGTGGCCACTCTTCCCTCTAAAGGAGACACGGCTCATATTGTTTGCTCTTGAAAAAAAGGAAATATTTAATTTTATATATTTATATATTATTTATGGTATTTATTTATTTTATTTAAACTTTTATAATTTTTTTTTTAGTTTCAATTTGTGGAAGAAGAAGTTTATTAATGCCTACATCGTGCATGTATCATTGTAGTTTTCTTAAAATATTGTCTCGTCTCGTGAGCTGAGAGTATCGTCACACCCCGAGAATGAACCCATTTATCATTTTAAGGTCTTTTACTGCCATGGTTTAGCAGTTTTTCACCGTAAAATCTACAGACTTTTTCTACAGTGCAGGTTAGTGTTAGTGGCACCTTGGTGAGGAGAGTTGTGCTTTGGGGGGAAAGAGGAGGGGGAGGGGTGGAGAGAGATGTAAGGAGGAGGGGGGGGGGGGGGGGGGGGGGGGGCTGTTGAGAGAGTCGAATCAGAGAAAGAGAGAGAGGGGAAAAAAAGAACATCCATGCGCGGGAGTGGGAAGAAAAAAACCCTCATCACCAGGCTCCTCACCGCCTTTACAATGAGTGTTTATCCCACTTTTCTGAGAGCCAATTATCTGCTCCCGCATGAGTCATGGAGATCATTTAGACTGGTGGCGTGCGCAGAGCATCAGCAGAGCTCGCTCTCCGAGCTCACGCCGTGAACAGGACCGAGATGCGTTTACATGCTTTACACAGGTGAGTCTGCTGATTTTTTTTTTTTTTTTTGCAGCTTCTCGGAGAAGCGACGCGTTTCCTCCCACACTTTAAAAGCAGCTCGATTCATGCTCAGCCTGATGTCTCAGCGACTCCTCTCCGGCTGCATCGTTCTCGTCTCCTCCCTTTGCAAATTAAAATCCCCCCTTGTCCGCTTTCTGCACCGTCTCCTGCTTCTCCTTCTCTTCCTTTTTTTTTTTTTTTGCTTCCTTATTGTGTTCTCTCACCTCTGACAGCCTCATCCGAGACGAGATAACTCATCTCAGACATCCAGCGCTTCTGCAGCGCTCCTTCCTGCTGAGCGGGGCTGCAGCGTGCAATATTTGCCTCTCTGTTGATCCAACTTCCCCGAGACTCAGCAGTTGTGTTTTCTGCTCATCACACCAGCTAATGTGTCTCATAATTAGTCTGGCATTTAGCTCTCTCAACATAGCTGGAGGCGTAAATACAAACTATATCATTGTGTCCTGTTTTCAACCCAGTGAGGTGTCTCCACTTCCTTTTACAACTCAGTCTTCTTTACTTCCCACAAGTGAGAACTTCATTTCACTTTTCAGGGAAAACACTCCCCGCGCTCGGAGGGGAAAAGGTTACCAAACAGGTAAACCTCGGCTGTCCCGTTTGAGCGCTTTAGCGATTGCATGAATCGCCTTCCACCCGGCCCGCTTGGCTCTATTTCATACCATTGTCTGCTCGCCGTGATTAACTGCCTGCGCTTGTGGCTCGGGTGATTTCTGCTTTGTGTTGAGAGCTCGGCTGCAGCCGGCGGACGGGACTGTTGCGAAGGGTACGGCTGCCAGGATTGGAGGGTCAGCTGATCGGCTCTGAGGTGCCGGAGATTTATGACCCCCCAGAACAAAGCTGTGTCTGCTGAGGGACCATAAACCATAAATCAGGGAGAAGTGGGTCAGATTGGGTCAGTGCTCATCTGCTCGCTGCAGATCTGCTCTCTCTTTTCCTAAAGGTGTGCTTTTTTTCCTCCTTTTCGCACCTGACTATATGACTCTTTAAGTGACTTTTGGACAAGCAGACCTCTTGTTTAATGAATTTATCTATTGCACGCTCTCTTTTCTGTGCATTTTTAACTCAGCTTGCTGCAAATCTGCTCGCTGCAGATCTGCTCTCTCTTTTCCTAAAGGTGTGCCTTTTTTCCTCCTTTTTGCACATGACTATATGACTCTTTAAAGAACAGGTCTGCATGTCCAAAAGTCACTTAATGAATTTATCTATTGCACACTCTCTTTTCTGCGCATTTAAACTCAGCTTGCTCCAGATCTACTCTCTCTTTTCCTAAAGGTGTGCTTTTTTCTTCCTTTTTGCACCTGACTATATGACTCTAAGTGACTTTTGGACAAGCAGACATATTGTTTAATGAATTTATCCACTGCAAGCTCTCTTTTCTGTGCATTTAAACTCAGCTCACTGCAGATCTGCTCTCTCTTTTCCTAAAGGTGTGCTTTTTTCCTCCTTTTTGCACATGACTATAAGACTCTTTAAGTGCATTTTGGACATGCAGACCTGTTTTTTAATTAATTTATCCATTGCACGCTCTCTTTTCTGTGCATTTAAACTCAGGGAGCAGATCTGCAGCGAGCAGATCTGCAGCGAGCTCTTTTCCTAAAGGTGTGCTTTTTTTCCTCCTTTTTGCACCTGACTATATGCCTCTTTAAGTGACTTTTGGACATGCAGACCTGTTGTTTAATAAATTTATCCATTGCACGCTCTCTTTTCTGTGCATTTAAACTCAGCTGTCAGTGACATTTCCTAATAAATTCCTGTTTTCTATTTTAAAACAGCATTAAATGAATCACCCCTAATCCTTGTATTATCTCCCGCTGTGTTAACACTGTTGGCCTTTAGTCTCCGCTCATCTTAATCATCCTAATTATGTAATGTTTGTCTTCTTAAAAAGAGGCTGATGAGAATGAAACGCCGTGTTCTCGTTCTGGCAGCGACTCGTCGTACACGACGCATTACACTCTGCTCCGTCTGATTCCAGTCTGTTTGATTCTGATCGCCGGTTTGACTAGTTTTGTGATTTGTCTTCCTGAGGGCAGCTGAAGCCAATGTGAGAAATTGATTTTCTGCAGAAGGATTAGCAGTGGGGTTACAGCTATAGGCATGCATTACATTACAATGATTCATCCTGCATCTGCACGCCAAACTAGGCTAAACAAATTCTTTATTAGCTGTTGTATAAGACTGATATTTTACAGAAACATGCACAGCAGACTATTGTCTATACTGTCAAGGCAGTGGGCGACGGCTATGGGGATACGATGAATAACTTGGAGCTGTGTTTTCAAAGTTCAGACAGCTTGAGTAGGGAGATAAATAATCTCAGCCAGGAAGGATGGATCTTAATTTATTTGTGTCTGTATTGTTGCACAAAGAAGCATTGCATACTGCTGCTGGAAATCAAACAAATGCAAATGCCGGCTGTGGAATGGAAATGACTGCGAAACATCAGAAGTCTCTCAGTATGACTGCCATAACAGCAGGGATTTGTACTTGTGTTTACGACAACACTGATAATATTTTATCCCATTTCAGAGTGATAAGGAATTAAGCACGAGTGTGCAGCATGCTGTGTTAATGTTCCTCCTTTTATTATGCTAATACCTTTACAGCTTTACAGTGTGTATGGGATTGTCGTATGCATGCATTGAGAACATCCACGGGAAGAAAATCTGCAGCAAGTTGTGTGAAAAAGACATTTTAATCAACGGCTTCCTAAACAGATATTTGCTTTTTTATTATGGAAAGTGAAAAACACCACAGCTTGAAAAGCCAAAAGTGACCTTTTCTGGGCTAAATGTTAATTTATACAGTGTGTGAAAGTGGCTGGGGCGGCCACTGAAACGACTCCAGAGCCGTTTGTTTCTTTTCACACATTTAGTTTACATGTTGTTCACACTCCAGCCAGAGTCATTATATGCCAAGTTTTGTCGCCATGATGGCTTTTACCGTCAGAGCTGCTATAATGGGTTACAAAAACAGTATAATCAAGTCTCCAGGGTCGGCTATTAGGCCCCTGTTTGCTTTATTGCTGCAGTCCGGTCTTATTGTTGCATTAGTTTGCACGAGGCTCAGGACTTTTTACTGGTTGTTTTGCCCTTTTAAATGATTCCCACTGCAGTTTAGTGGCATCATTATATGGTAATGTACAGCACAAAGCTGCAAACATCTCGACACTGTTAAAAAAGTACTATAAACATGTACAATTGGAAATATATCATGTTTTATAACAGCACATTTGGCTTTTCCCAGTCCAACACTTCCAGGCTTTAATTTTAGCTTTTGGGAGCAGAATAATGTACTTCCTTAGCTGTTTTACATACCATATTTGGGTCAAAAATATACTCTCACAATGAAGTAAGCTTCCCTGGAGCCTATAGAAGCAGTTTATACATTTTATTCAGTGGAGCTTATACAACATTTTTTCTTAAAACTAAAGCTTTCAATTTCTTCCTCGAGGTGCTTTCACTTTTTACAGTTTTCTTAAAGGATTTAGGCATTTTCTGACACATTACAGCATGTATTCCTAAGGGAAGTTACACTACTGTACATTCCTGATGAATTAAAGTTACTTTATTCAGTGGCATTCCCCAGGGTTGGCTATTAGGCCCCTGTTTGCTTTATCGCTGCAGTCTGGTCTTATTGTTGCATTAGTTTGCACGGGGCTCAGGACTTTTTACTGGTTGTTTTGCCCTTTAAAATGATTCCCACTGCAATTTAGTGGCATTATTATATGGTAATGTACAGCACAAAGCTGCAAACATCTCAACACTGAAGAGTAAATTAGTTAAAAAGTACTAGAACATATAAAAAATAGTACATTTTCTATTGCATAACAGCACATTTGGCTTTTCCCAGTCCAACACTTCCAGGCTTTAATTTTAGCTTTTGGGAGCAGAATAATGTACTTCCTTAGCTGCTTTACATACCATATTTGGGTCAAAAATGTACTCTCACAATGAATTAAGCTTCCCTGGAGCCTATAGAAGCAGTTTATACATTTTATTCAGTTTATTCAGTGGAGCTTATACAACATTTTTTCTTAAAACTAAAGGTTTCAATTTCTTCCTCGAGCTGCTTTCACTTTTTACAGTTTTCTTAAAGGATTTTAGGCATTTTCTTACACATTACAGCATGTATTCCTAAAGGGAAGTTACACTACTGTACATTCCTGATGAATTAAAGTTACTTTAATCAGCGGCATTCCCCAGGGTCGGCAATTAGGCCCGTTTGTTTTTTTGCTGCAGTCCGGTCTTATTGTTGTATTAGTTTGCACGGGGCTCAGGACTTTTTACTGGTTGTTTTGCCCTTTAAAATGATTCCCACTGCAATTTAGTGGCACTATTATATGGTAATGTCCAGCAGAAAGCTGCAAACATCTCAACACTGAAGAGTAAATTAGTTGAAAAGTACTAGAACTTATGCAATAGGAAATGTATCATGTTTTATAGCAGCACATTTGGCTTTTCCCAGTCCAACACTTCCAGGCTTTAATTTTGACTTTTGGGACCAAAATAATGTAATTCCTTAGCTGCTTTACATACCATATTTGGGTCAAAAATGTACTCTCACAATGAAGTAAGCTTCCCTGGAGCCTATAGAAGCAGTTTATACATTTTATTCAGTTGATTCAGTGGAGGTTATACAACGTTTTTTCTTAAAACTAAAGCTTTCAATTTCACCCTCGAGCTGCTTTCACTTTCTACAAACTTTTTACAGTTTTCTTCAAGGATTTTAGGCATTTTCTGACATATTACAGCATGTATTCCTAATGGGAAGTTACACTACTGTGCATTCTTGATGAATTAAAGTTACTTTAATCTGCGGCATTCTCCAGGGTCGGCTATTAGGCCCCTGTTTGCTTTATCGTTGCAGTCCGGTCTTATTGTTGCATTAGTTTGCACGAGGCTCAGGATTTTTTACTGGTTGTTTTGCCCTTTAAAATGATTCCCACTGCAGTTTAGTGGCATTATTATATGGTAATGTACAGCACAAAGCTGCAAACATCTCAACACTGAAGAGTAAATTAGTTTATTTCAGATGTGCAGTTTGAAATGTATCATGTTTTATATGCACTAAATGTTACATTTAGCTTTAATTTTGGATTTGGGAGCAGAAATGTACTTCTTTAGCTGTTTTACACACTATATTTAGGTCAAAAGAAAGTTGTAAACTTCCTTAAAACTAAAGCTTTCAGTTTAATCCTCCAATTTACAAGAAAAAAATGTCAAACTTTCATCTCTACAGACTTTCTACAAAGTCAGTTTGCTTATCAAGGATTGAAGCCATTTTAAGACATATATTCTTAAAGGGATGTTATCGTGCTGTCCGTTCTTGATAAATTAAAGTCACTTTAATCACATTTTACTGGTTGTTTTGCCTTTTAAAATGATTCCCATAGCAGTTAAGTGGCATTATTATATGGAAATGTACAGCACAAAGGTGCAAACATCTCAACACTGAAGAGTAAATGAGTTTATATAACGTGCAATTGGAAATGTATCATGTTTAATATGCACTAAATGTCAAATTTGGCTTTAATTTTGGATTTGGGAGCAGAAAATAGACTTCTTTGGCTGTTTTACATGCTAATGTTGGGTCAAAATGTCCAAATTTCCTTGTAACCAATATTATTAATTTCTATTCTTGTTCATTCAGTGGAGGTTATATGATGATGGCTGGAGTTATTTCTGAAACTAAACCTTTCAATTTAGACAAAGGAAAACTGTCAAACATTAAAATAGTGAAGGAGTTTCATTCTCTCCAAGTGTTTTATTCTGCTTCAGCATGTCTGAGATTGTTCAGTCACACACGGATCATCGGCACAGCTTGGACAATATGTCATTAAAATTCCTGTTTAATTGATTCCTCTGAATTATAGATTTCCAGAATTCGGCGGAATGTCTCTCCGCACCTTTAGCGGTTTGTCTCCAGAGAGCCGGCTGTGCTTTGATGAGAAATATTTCATTGTGCTTTGAATCCAACATCAGGCGTGCATCTGTTCTATGGGTTTAGCTCATCGACATCATCGAGCATGATAATTTCTCCCCAGACAGCCTTGAACGAGCCGTAATGTCATACGCGGCGAATTGATGGCCTTATGCTTAGTGGGAAATAAATCAATGTGCCGTACAGAGTAAGATTTTAAAACGACGGCATAAAACACGTCTGCAGCGAGTTGGTTTTCCTAAAGGATTTTGGGCGTTTTCAGACATGTTACAGCCATTTGTTTCTACAGGGACGTTACTCTGCTGTACATCCATGATGAGAAGCTGATTAATTAAAGTTACTTTCATCACAATTTGTCCTCAGCTGAGGGACTCAGATTGGCAGGTCAGATATTCTGCTCTTTAATAACCCATATAGGAAGAAGATGATAAGAGAAATGACCATCAAAGCCTCGTTTCGGTGCAACGTTTAAAGCAGGGGTCTCAAACTCAAATTACCTGTTGGAGGCAGTATTAAAATGACCAAAAAAGACACAAAATGACCAAAAAGACACAAAATTCTTAAAAAAAGACACAAAATTACCCAAAAAAAGACACAAAATTACCAAAAAAGACACAAAATTACTACAAAAGACACAAAATGACAGAAAAAAAAATCAATTACTTAAAAAAAAGACACAAAATGACAGAAAAAAAATCAATTACTTAAAAAAAAGACACAAAATGACAGAAAAAAAATCAATTACTTAAAAAAAAGACACAAAATGACCAAAAGACACAGAATTACAAAAAAAGACACAAAATGACCAAAAGACACGAAATGACTGAAAAAACACTAAATTACTTAAAAAGAAACAAAATGACCAAAAAAAGACACAAAATTCTTTAAAAAAGACACAAAATTACCCAAAAAAAGACACAAAATGACAGAAAAAAAAGAAATTACTTAATAAAAGGAAACAAAATGACCAAAAAAAGACACAGAATTACCAAAAAGACACAAAGTTATTAAAAAAAGACACAATTATGAAACAAAAGACACAAAATTACCAAAATAAAGACACAAAATTACCAAAAAAAGTAATTAAAGGGACCTTCCACACTCAACACGGTAAAGTGCCATTCATATAAAACTCACATTAAACTTTCATATCGAGGTATCACTGCTTCCCCGGCTTTTACAAATGGCGTGTTGTTGTCGTGTAGAGTACTACATCACATCCCACTTAGCGACCTATCCAATCAGTAACCAGGCTTTTTTCAGGGGAGAAAAACTTTTGGCGAGTGAGACCCGCCTCCTTCCGGGTATTGGGAGGTAGTGGAAACAGCCATAATGTTCATGTTGTAAATGTTGGTCCCATTTTGAGTAAAACAGACATGAAGCAGGCTACCTTGATTCACTGTGTTTTTCTCTTTCATAATGTGTGTTTTCACTTCATGAAAGTTAATTGTAACATTTTGGGTCGTACTAAAAGACAGAAAATTAATGTTTGTAAAGTAACGACCTCTCACTGTCAAGATAGCACAAGCTGCTAACCTTTAGCAGCAGCCTTTTGTGTAAATATGATCTCTTCTGGTTCCAAATCACCAAGAAGGTGAAGGTCAAGATGCCAAAGGCTTTAAAACAGTAGTCCACGTCTCATATCAAGTACAGAACCTGCAAATGTTGATCCTGCTGTTTGATTCATGAACTTCAAATCATATTAAAATGAAAAGCTACAGGCAAAACATTCCACCATTATGATACTGACGAGGTTATTTTTACTGGTGTTCATCATAATGACATGATAACATCCTATGATAACTCTTTTGTTCATTTTTAATTATAATTTGCTCAGAATTTTTCAAACAATACCTCAGTATGGTCATGTTATCAGGACATTATCTGGGTTTAACCAGGCTCAGATCCAACATAGAGGTTTTTCACACCATGTATTGTTTTTTACTGAATTAACCAAAAAATGGATGGCTGGAACCATTTTCCTCCGCTTATCCGGGGCCGGGTCGCGGGGGCAGCAGGTTAAGCAGGGCATTCGAGACGTCCCTCTCCCCAGCCACAACGTCCAGCTATTTAAATGGACTGAAGTTATTCCTAAAATGAAGCATTTTTCTACACGTCCTGTTTATCTTGTTGTGACTCTGGATCCTCTTTGTGTTTTGCAGCTGACAGGATGCAGAGCCTGGACATATGAAGCCCACGCTACTTCCTACTGATCTGAATGAAACGCAGCCACATGCATTATTAATGACAAGGTGGGAATGGAAAAATGCACTACACACACACATATATCTGTAAACATATATTCACACTTCCTTTTTCTGTCTCGATTGAGCACAAAAGCAGCTTTTTGCTGTTGACAGACAAGCCAGAGCTGCTTTGTTTATCGGCACTGCAAACCTTAATGGTAAAGAAATGGTTGGACTTTTTGTGGAGAAGCACTTTTTTACTCTCTGTCTTGAAGATTAATACCACTCCGATGTCTCTACCCTTAATATGTTAGCGTAGCTTAGCATAAAGCCTGGGAACAGGAGGTGATGGCGAGCCAGGCTTCGTCCAAAATCAACTAAATCCATTTTCCGTCACCTGTAAAGCTCACTGATTAACAGGTTATTGTTATTCCAATTGTTCAGTCTGTAAACAAGAAAAACGGCAACGGCTATTTCTTGTTTGGGCACTTTAATATGCTGGAGTTGCCTGGCAACCTCGCCTGACAACAAGTCAGAGGCGAGCCAGCTGTTTCCCTGCTCGGTGTTTCTGCTGAGCTAAGCTAACTGGCTGCTGACTGTGGCTGCACGGACACAAGAGCGGCATCAATCTTCTCATCTAATCCACAACGAGGAGGAGAATAACTGTATGTTCACAGATGTTGAACAATTGGTTATTACCTTTCGGACACTTTTTAGAGATGTAATTCATGCAAACCCACAGATACTGCTGCAGAGGCTTAAATAAGAGCCAAGAATCCCCAAAACACTAAATCCCCAACGCGTTGTTTGTCATTTAAAATCTGCAATAACGACATATTCAACAGGAAATATTGGTCAGAACTGGACTTTTGGTACTTGGTTAAATATCTTGGGTGTCATAAAATACTGGAGGATGGATTGTTTTATACAATTAAGTGCAGTTTTGGTTATTTTCAGTACTCACACAGAGACAAAGCCCAAAAGTCAAATCTAAAAAAAGAGACAAAATGTTCTTAAAATACAGTAAAACCAACAAAATCTCTAACGACGGAATAGGTTGTGTGTTTTTACCACACATAACGACTCATATGAGCGGATTATGGTACAGATCACAGTTGTAAAGAAAAAAAAAGGCTGAATTTTCATTTAATTTAGGCTGATCTAGGTTTAGGCCAAAAAAAATAATGGTTAGTGGTTTTAAAAGAATGTTTAAAAAGTAGAAAAATGTATGTAAATGCCAGAAGTGAAGGACAAAGTGACTTCTACATAAACGTAAGGTTCACGTTGTATAAAAAAACAACAAGAAAAGGCTGCAGTTTGGTTGAATTTAGGCTACAAAACCACTGATCTACTCAACTTCCTGCTTCAAACAGTTTAAATCACATCATGTACAAAGTCCAACATCTGTTCGTGCAACTTTCGTCATTTACACTCCACATTGTCCTCATTCATTATGATTAGAGGACAGTCTGAAACGTTAAAATGGGTCGTATTTTGTTGCCTGTACAAACAACCAATTATATTGTTTGTGAGGGGAGAACAGTGTCAGTAAAACCCACACACAATTGCAACATACTATTCTGTATATTTACAGAAAAAGATGTTTGAATGTGCCATTAAAGTGGGAGTTTATTTTGGTGGAGATGTGTCAACACATTTGGAATCCACTGAAAAGAAATCAGGGGTTTTATTGTATTATATTCAAATGTGGGAGTTCCCAAAAAATGAAAACCCACTCTGAGTCAAGCTGCAGCAGCAGTGAGAGGACACAACACAGCAGGAAACAAACCAAACAAGAACATGTGTGATCAACATTACAAATGCTAAATAACAAACAGTTTCAGTCCGGAAATAATGATTTCTGAACACCTGCAGCTCTGAGGATGTTCCAACTTTTCATTTCTCACACTGCAAAAGAAGAAAAGTTGGGTGAACTCAAAATTTCAAGGCAACAATCGATAAAATTTTAAGTAAGTTGAGTTTGCCCAACTCTGAATTCAGATTTTTGTCAACTCAACTGTAAGCTGTACTAATTTATAATTTTACATTGTAATAACTTTTAATCCTTACTTCTGCTAACTCCTGCAATGTGCTGAATTGGCACGATTTAACGCCGCTAATGTTGCTACCACAATTTTGAGTTAGCATTGATACGCTAATGGCTACTCTTGTAGCTGTAACAAGCAGCGCCGCTAGCATCAGTTAGCCACTAGCATCAGTTAGCCGCTAGCATCAGTTAGCCGCCAGCATCAGTTAGTCGCTAGCATCAGTTAGCCGCCAGCATCAGTTAGTCGCTAGCATCAGTTAGCCGCCAGCATCAGTTAGCCGCTAGCATCAGTTAGCCACTAGCATCAGTTAGCCGCTAGCATCAGTTAGCCGCCAGCATCAGTTAGCCGCTAGCATCAGTTAGCCGCTAGCTTTCGCTAATGAATTTCACAGATTTCCCGCATTTCCCAACAAAGAAATAAGAGTTATCAGAACTATTGTCCCTTGTTGTGAACCTCAACTTAAAGATATAAGTAACAACAACTCACCAACTTGTTTTTGAGCAGACAACTGGCTTCCTTTGTTGTGCTAACTTACATTATTGTCCTAAATGTCAATAATTTACATTTCCAAGTTTTACCAACTTAAATCACTGTTTTAGGCCAAAAAATATAAGTTGGCCTTTTTTGCATTACATCTGTGGAGTCTGAATGTCGTCCTCTGACGTCTGAAGCTGATGTAAGTCAAGGTCTTCATTTATGCTTTCTGCAGAATTATTTTAATTAAGTGATGTTGTAATGTTATTGGCCAGGAGGCTGTGCAGTGTGCCAGCGTGCCACAGTAATGAGCAGAGAACATGGGCTTTCTTAATGTAGCCCAAATTTGCATTTTGCTCACTGCAGAACTTAAGGCAAATTACACCTCTCCGCCTGCCAAAGCCTACTCTGCTGCTCAAATAAATTCTTCCTCTTTTCTTGAGTAATGCTGGTTTTTGACACCGTTAAAATAACACGTTAGCGATTCGGAAGCCAGGGCAATAAATTTGTAACAAAAAGCTTTTCTTTCTCCATTGATTAGCAGTTTATCCCTCCTTTGTGTTTGAGTCTCACTGTGTTAAATGTCACAGTGACTGAACGGGGTTAACGGATCACTCTGAGCTCTGCAGCGCCGTGTTGCAGTGCCACTCATTTATTATACATCAACATATTGTATTTCACATTAATATCAAGTGTGCTTGTTTTGTTTCTCTTCAGTTGGGGATACAGTGGTTTTAAAATACTCCAAAGTACATTTTCTTTTCTTTTTTAGCTATTCCCAGACAAAACTTGGCATTTTTTTGTTCTTATAATGATCCAATCAGCTGCTTAGATTACTCTACAAAACAACCCAGGCCACAGTTGAATCATTTTTCTATTGGAAAAAAGTACTTATTTCATACATAAAGATTAATAAGTAACAAAGGTGAATAACTAATAAAGTGAAATTAACCAAAACACATAAATAAACCACAACATCTGCATGAAAAATGACTTTAATGATTAATTATCAAAATATTTGGTGATTATTTTTCTGTCGATCCACTGAAAATAACATTCAGTATGGTCATTAATAGTATTCTTGGTGGATCTGACTGTCTCAAGGGTTGTTTTTTTATTTATTTATTTTTATTTATTTTTTGAAACACATTTACATACAAGACATACAAGTAAACAAGGGTAACATAAAAAGGCATATATATCTTGAATGTATAATTCAGCCATTTCCATATTAAACAGCCAGAACAGAAAAATAGGAAAATATATGGTCGCAATAGAAACTTATGTCTAGAACATTAAAATTAAAATAAAGAAAAAATTATTGATCTTTATCCCAATCTTTTATAATTGCTAACGTTGGCCAACCATCTGATTGTGGCTTTCTTTTTTTTTATCATAAACTTGGTCAATAAATAATGATGTTTTTGGAACATAATGAATGGTTCCAATTTAACATATTTTTCGGTAACGCTTTATATTAAGGTCCTTGTAATAACCATTAATTAACAAGTAATAAGGCCCTTGTTAGTCCTTACAAGATGCTTATTAACATTATTGTGTGTTTATAAGCTTATATAAGTGTTGATAATGGCATTACAAACACCCATGACCCACCCATTATGTCTTTGCCATGCCTTTATTAATCTTATTTTGTTTGCTTATTGATATTAAAATATACTTTATTGCTCATCTATTATAAGTTAACTATAAGTTAACTATGCTTTTTGCAACTACCGGATCTAAAGCGAGAACAATGCCTTATTACTTGTTAATTAATGGTTATTAAGGACCTTATTATAAAGCGTTACCAAGAGATTTAAAGCAGCAAATCTGCGTGAAAAAAGTCACAGATTTACGAGAAACGTGGGGAAAAAAGCTATTTTTTTTCTCGCAGATTCACACAAAATACAAAAAACACCACAAAAAAATAAAAACATACACAAAATTACAAAAAACACACAAAAAACACAAATAAACACACAAAAAGCACAATTTTGTTTTTACAAAAAAAAACGGACAAGGTTACACATAAAAACACACACAACACACACATAAAAACACAAAAACCCACAATAAATTACAAAAAACTATAAGTTAACTATGCTTTTTGCAACTCCCGGATCTAAAGCAAGAACAATGCCTTATTACTTGTTAATTAATGGTTATTAAGGACCTTATTATAAAGCGTTACCTGTTTTTCTTTTTTGAAAAAAAAAGAAATTCCCCAGAAGCACAATGGTGTTTAGCAACATATTTTTTCTTCTTCTTGCAAACCCCCCGAACTGTCTCAAGGGTTTATAATGAATGGAAACTTGGACCTCGTGCCTCTTTTGACTGGCTGCATAATGAAGTCAGGATAAAACCGTCACAGTTTTCCTTCTGCTGGTTGCACACGCCGGGTCACTCTGCAGCGTCGGCACCCACGGATGCATTTCCTTCCCGCCTTTCTATCCTTGGCGGGAACGTGTGAGCAGGTAGAGACACAGCCGCAGAATGAATGGGCGGCGAAGGCAGCGGCGAGGTGGACCAGAGAGATTAGCTGGGAAATTGACACT
This sequence comes from Centropristis striata, assembly GCF_030273125.1. Lineage (NCBI taxonomy): Eukaryota > Metazoa > Chordata > Actinopteri > Perciformes > Serranidae > Centropristis > Centropristis striata. Next base: position 36,865,652 of record NC_081522.1, read on the forward strand.
GACAAATCTCATACATTAAGGCTTCCTGGGAGGCAGCTATCGGTAGAAGAGGCGGCAGGTACCATATCCCGTAAATGGCACTGGGTTTCTTTAATACTCTGCTCGCAGCACGTTGGAAAGCCGAAACCACCCGGTTGTCTACACGGCAGCAGATAAGAAAGCCAGGTGTGCTCGGAGGCATTTCATTTGACTAATGTGTTTACAGCTAGAATAATGAATAGAGTGAGGAAGATGAGAGTAATTAATTTGAGCTGTTCTAGCTAAATAACAAAGCAAATACAGGCAAAACTGTTTCATTTCCCTTTGGAGCCGGAGCTTTTCTCGCCTGCTTTAATGAGATAAAGCCAGCCGTCTTTGATAAGGAGTCCTAGTTACTGTTGTTAGTAGCCCAATAGCCTTTTGATCTGTTCTCAGGGTGTTTGCTCACAGTTTTCTGTATAGGAACCAAGGACAAAGCCACATGCAGCATTAACATACATCATCCCACCGTCCACAGAGCCTCAAAACATGACCTCAAAAAAAGAAAAGGCATTTTTCTTGCAACAAAACAATGTAAATATAGGACGTAATAAGCTACTTGCACACAGAACCTGTGAGTACGATCTGTAATAATTCTTAATTCAGAAACATCTTCATCATGAAACAACTTTTTGTTTTTTTTGAGACATATGCATGTGAAAATACAAAAAAAGCAAACAAAAGTGTAGTATATGACCTGTAGTCTTCACATTCCGATGTTAACGATTATTTTCTGTCGTCTCTGTTCATTTACAGCATCAAAGAAAGATGCAAAAACACTAAAACTATAACTTTTTTTCTGTACTGTATACTATGTATACTATACTGTATACTACTACTGTACAGTAGTAGTATACAGTATATATATCCTGTTTACCAGTGGTGATGTTTGGTGACACAGGTTTTATTTAAAAATGTATGATTTAATTGAAAAATGTATGAAAACAACCCTTAAAAATATCTAGTAAGTCACAATGATATGATCCCTCACCAGCTTCCCACCCATGAAAACAGCAGGATTAAAAAATTTAAAAGTTAAGATGCAAACACAAACTTAAACATTTATTCATCACCTAAACGACAGAATATTTCACTTGCACATAACTCTCACAATCACGTATTGACCAGTCGATGTAATGTTACGTTAGCATGTGTTTATAGGCCTATATAAGTGTTTATATTGGCATTATAATGCAGTTAATAGCAGGCTATATAAACAATTACAAGATTCTCATGAGGCTTTTATTAATGTTCTTAAACAGTTTCTTATAAGCGCTTATAAATCTATATAGCCTTCTATTAACTGTATTATTATTGTACTGTATTAGCCTTCCATTAATAACACTTATATAGGCTTATAAACACACAATAATGATAATAAGCATCTTGCAAGGACTTACAAGGGCCTTATTACTTGTTAATTAATGGTTATTTCAAGGACCTTAATATAAAGCGTTACCCAAAGGTGAATCACTAATAAAGTGGATGCGAAAATGTAATTAAGAAATGCACTATTTTATCTTCATTAGGTATCAGAGTAGCTGTTGAATCATAGATATGCTGCTGGTTCTCCAGCGTCCTGAGAGTAAACGTTCTGATTAGAGAACATAAAGAGCTCCCCGGCCTCTGCAGCCGCTCCTCTCACACTGTTATTCCCAGTGACTTAACCTCGCTCAAGAGGTTCATGCTGTGTTCCTTCTATCTTTATTTATTTTGGACAGTGAAGCTGTTTTCCCAGAAAAAAGGGAAACCGGTGCCCTTGCTGTTGCCTAGCAACAAAGTGAGTCCATGGGACTTGGCACCTTGCAGGATCCTTCCAGACTACCTTGAAACTTGTCCTCTTTGGACGTGTGGGGGAAGTTTCCTTACGTCCAGGCACGGAAAATATTATTACACCACCTTGCTTTCTTCTTCATTTAATGCCTGGTACAACTAAAGGTACATTTGTTTTGACAAATATAATGATAACAACAAAAATAGCTGATAAGAGTTTAATTTAACTCTATGGAGTTTTTGGGCTATTTTGCCCATTTTTTCTCCTTTCCATCCTGCCTGTATTCACCACTTAAAACATGTTTAAATGCCATGTTGGTATATTTTTTTCACCTATATGATCTAATAATAATTATTTTTTTTATTCTGACTTACTGGATCAACATTTTGAACCAAAAAGAAACAAAGAAAAACCAACATAAATGTGATCTTGTGATTGTGTGTGTTCCTGTCATCCAACTCTGGTTTTTAGCATAAAAAAATTGGTCATTTTGTGTGTTTTTTGGTCATTTTGTGTCTTTTTTTTGGTAATTTTCTGGGTTTTTTTAGTCATTTTCTGTCTTTTTGAGTTTTTTTTTGTCATTTTGTCTCTTTTTTTTGGTCATTTTCTGTCTTTTTTTTTTTTAGTAATTTTCTGTTTTTTTTTGTCATTTTGTGTCTTTCTTTGGTCATTTTCTGTCTTTTGTTGTGTCTTTTTTAGTCATTTTGTGTCTTTTTTGGTCATTTTTTTTATCTTTTTTTAGTCATTTTCTGTCTTTTTGTGTCTTTTTTTGGTCATTTTGTCTCTTTTTTTAGTTCTTTAGTCCAACATAAAATGTGATGGAATAAAGGGGAATTCAGATTTCTGTCACAATGTTTTTTACAAGTGTACGAGTTATTTCTGCTTTGATTTTATTAAAAATAAAAAGGTCAGTTCTTACAATATAACAAAAATGCAGAGATTCAGTTTTATTCCATGCATAACAAATATATAATAATATGGTTCAGAAGCAGCTTTAAACAGAGCATCTTCCACTCAGAACGATGAATTCATCAGACTTTATTTTATTTTGGTGGTTCATCAAGGAGACGAGCTGATAAATATTCATGACTGCGTTGTGTTCTTAAAATAAGGCTCATTAGCACTCCCAGCCTCTTTTCAAGTTCCGCCTTTCTCTTGTCACTCTCAAAAGAGCAACACAAACATGTTATTCATCTCCAGAATATCTGCGCTCCAATATTACACCGAAATGATGCCTTTTAATCTGAAGTCAGGCCGACTCTAATGCTATTAGACTCTGATTCCTGTTCAAGTGCCCGTAAGAGTATTGATTGAATCAGTTTAAGTGTTGTAAAAAAAAATAAAAAAAATGTTGGTGCTGTAATAACAGAATTGATTTCTTAAAATAAAGGGGAGTATATGCTCCTAACAGGATTACAAATACTCTATTTCCTCCTAAAGAGAATAAAGAAATAAATAACTTTGGGCAGCACAACAGCTCAGTGGTTAAACTTTCAGCCTCCTCGTCTGAAACGAGCTGTTTGTTTGTCCTCTTGTCCAGGGCTCTGAAATGTGTTTAACCCATTTAAGGCGGGAAAGCATTATCGCATTTCTACCATTAAAACTGGGGGCGCTGTTGCATTATTCTAACATTAAAGCTGGGAAAGCGGATACGTCGTTTTGTAGTATTTGTAGTTTTTTCCACCTATTTTCGGTCTCTTGGCCAATGAAATGCATCAGAATACATGTGGGAGTGTCGCAATGCAACATGAGACTTTTCCAGAACTTTGAAATCATCACCAAAAAAAGACACAAAATGACCAAAAAAGACACAAAAAGACCAAAAAAAGACAAAATGACCAAAAACAAGACACAAAATGACCAAAAAAAGACACAAAATGACTAAAAACAGACACAAAATGACTAAAAAGACACAAAATTACCAAAACAAGACACAGAATGACCAAAAAAAGACACAAAATGACTAAAAAAGACACAAATGACCCAAAAAAAGACACAAAATGACAAAAAAAGACACAAAATTACAAAAAAGGACACAAAATGACTAAAAAATGACACAAAATGACCAAAAAAGGACACAAAATGACTAAAGAAAGACAAAAAATGACCAAAAAAAGACACAAAATGACTAAAAAAAGACACTAAATGACTAAAAAAAGACACAAAATGACTAAAAAAGACACAAAATGACAAAAAAAAGACACAAAATGACTAAAAAAGACACAAATGACCCAAAAAAAGACACAAAATGACAAAAAAAGACACAAAATTACAAAAAAGGACACAAAATGACTAAAAAATGACACAAAATGACCAAAAAAGGACACAAAATGACTAAAGAAAGACAAAAAATGACCAAAAAAAGACACAAAATGACTAAAAAAAGACACTAAATGACTAAAAAAAGCCACAAAAAGACACAAAATGACTAAAAAAGACACAAAATGACTAAAAAAGGCCACAAAAAGACCAAAAAAAAGACAAAATGACCAAAAAAAGACACAAAATGACCAAAAAAAGACACAAAATGGCTAAAAGAAGACACAAAATGACCAAAAAAAGGACACAAAATGACCAGAAAAAGACACAAAATGACTATAAAAAGACACAAAATGAGAATACATGTGGGAGTGTTGCAATGCCTGCTTAGGCGACACAAAGCAAGAGCTCTTAGAAAATGGAGGGTAATGTTGATGGATGGATGGGTTAATTTTCATGACATTTAATTTACATTCAGGGCTAATCCAGTTCTCCTCATGCTCTCGTGTTAAACAGACTGGACAGTTTAGGGACCATATTTAGGCCTGAACAGGAACAAGGGTCTCAGTTAATGTTTGTTTTCAAATAATTAATTTTTAGATGAATTGTTTGTTCCAATAAAATGTCAGAAAGCAGAGAAAATAGCTCAACACAGGCTCCCAGGATGTCTTCATGTCGCTTTTTCTGCCCGATCCACAGCCCCAAATAGTCCCAATCATATTGCATTTGCAGACAGGGCGAGGCTTGTTTTTGCCTTTTTGAAATATGATTTTGTGCAAAATATACAAGGACATTCAGTGTGTGTTGATTGCTGTTGGCGGGGACGTTGTCTTGTCATGTTCACCAGAAAGTGAGAAGTTTACAGACAGACACTTCTGCAGCTGGCTGAGATTATAATATGATTGGATTAAAACAAATGACAGCTGTGTGACCTTAGCGTGCACAATCAGTGATGGAAAAATGTCAGTTTCAACATGAAAATACAAGCAAAAGATTCCACCAACACGAAAGTGACTGCCACATATGTTGAGAAACTCATTGAAACCATAAAATGCTTTAATTATTTGCTTGATAAATGACTTACATGACTCATAGATGAGCTAAATTGCTGTTAATCAACTTATCTTTTAATAAACCGGCTGCATTGCCAGTAGGAGTCAGTCGGATGGAGCTCAGACTTCGTCTTTTAGTCGATCTGAAATAAATATTCTTTGTTATGAATAGGAGATTGAGAGTGAAAACAGCTCTGGGAGTTCAAGGTAAGCACCACGGACAGCTCCTGCATTTAATGTGATCCGTGTCTACTTCATTGTAGATGCAAAGAAAGAGCCAACTTCAGAACATCTCACCATTTAAAACCTTTAGTAAACGTGAGAAATGGAATCGTAGCGATGAATATACAGAGAATTGTGCATTTTATTTTTTGCATCTGTGACTTTGCATTCAGTTCAGTGTAAAGTGTGTAATGTGAATTTAGGGCACTTTATAGAATATAAACGTCTTTAATAGGTAAGTGGATAATGACTTCACATTTTTTTACTAATCCATCTGTTGCATTGTGTGCAAACAGTAAAAATCCAGTTTTGCTTCATTATGAGCAGCTCGGGCACTTAACACACACATCCTTGTACATCTATCTTTGTGGGGACCCTCGTCACATGAATGTCCTCACTCTGTTGGTTTCAAACGTGTTCCAGTCCTCACTGTGTAGGAAGTAAACACACACACACACACACACACACACACACATCCTTGTACTTGTACCTTTGTGAGGACCCTCATTTGAATAGTGAATTCCCAGCCCTTTACCCTAACCCTTAACCTAATGTAACCTTTAACCCTAAATCTAAGTCTGAACTCTCAAAACAGAAGTGAAGACCAGCCAAAATGTCCTCACTTCACAAAATGTCCTCACTCTGTTGGTTAAAAAATGTGTCCCGGTCCTGACTATGTAGGAAGTACAAGAACACACCCACACATGCTTGTCCATCTATCTTTGTGAGGACCCTTATTGGAATTGTGAATTCCCAGCCCCTTACCCTAACCCTTAACCTAACCTTCACCATCACAACTAAATGCCCAACCCTAACCCTAAAATAAAGCTAATGTAACCTTAATCCTAAACAAAGTCATAACCCTCAAAAAAGCCTTTAAAGAAGTGAGGACCGGCCAAAATGTCCTCACTTCACAAAAAATGTCCCCACTCTGTTGGTTTCAAACGTGTTCCGGTCCCCACTATGTAGGAAGTACAAGAACAAACACACACACATACACACACACACACACACACACACACACACATCTTTGTCCATCTCCCTTTGTGAGGACCCTCATTGGAATAGTGAATTCCCAGGCCCTTACCCTAACATAAACCTAATGTAACTCTAGTCATAACCATCAAAAAAGCCTTTAAAGAAGTGAGGACCGGCTGAAATGTCCTCACTTTGCAAAATGTCCTCACTCTGTTGGTTTCAAACGTGTTCCGGTCCTCAATGTGTAGGAAAGACAAGAACACACACACACACTTGTAAGGAGTGGTTTCTGCAGGAGGGAGGCTCACCTCACTTACAGGCTTGGTCCACCCATAGACAACCTATTAACATCCACTTTATCAGCGCTTTCATATTTCATGACCCAGTTCATGAAACTTTAATGCAGCGCTGCTTCTACACGTTTGTGTTTTTAGTGCAAAGTCATGTCTGGATAGAAAGCTCCACCTATAGCTGCAGTCTTAACCACAGCTGCAAACCAAAAAATTATCGACTTCATTTTAAAGGAAGCAGCAGGTTATTATGACCTCGATGCATACGTGCTCCCCGTGGCTGTCCAAAGGATCTGGGATGGATTGTGGCTCACAGAAAGGACATCATTAGTGGTGCAAAATGGTTTCACAGAGCCAAAAACCTGCTGAAAGCAGACGATGGGCCAAACGCCAGTGGTTTCCTCTCTCTCTCTCTCTCTCTCTCTCTCTCTCTCTCTCTGCGGACATGGCATTCAGGCTGCTGTGCCACACTAAAGTATGTCTGGGGTAATGTGCTGCCCTCAGATTGCTGGAGTCCTACCGAGCCTGTGGGACGCACGATTAGCCTGTGCCCAGACCTGATATGTGGTGACCGGAGCCAAGCACCGATAGATGAATAGAAAGAAGAGACGTGAGGAGATTGGAAGGGAAAAAGGGATAGGCGGTATGCAGAGGTGAGTGTCCGTAATGTGCAGGAAAGCCTGTTAGTGCTTGAGGGCTTCCAGGCTAAAACAGAATGCATTTGAATAGTTGGAACCCAAATGTTTTTTTTCCCAAAGACCTATGCCAGCATGGTTTCACGTAAAAATTCATGCCAGGCCCTGAGAGAGCTCCAGCGTGAATGAAAAAGACTTTAAAAGGGGTGACTCTGAATGTGGCAATCACTCTGAGAAAAACCAAAATGGCAGTGGTGGTGCACAAAGCAGCAATACTGAAAAAAATACCACAGGTTATTTCCAACGGACCTCGGTTCAATGTGCCACAGTTTGGATGGCTTCTCTATGGAAACACAGTGGGAATTGACACTTAGCCTGCGAGCCACTGCTCTTGGATTGTGCTCCCTGCATCCTGATGCCTCCTGAGAGAACACAATATATATTGTTTTGTTGCAAATCCAGAAAAAACAAAAAAAATCTCCTCATTTGGGGTTAAAAGCTCAAACAAGCGCTCTATCGTGAACGTAGAGCTGTGGGCTATGCCTTTTGATGACATCACACGCTACAGTCTTGGTTACTGGGCTCACAGAGAGTTGCTCATGTTCACAAATATTTGGTTGAAACTTGTCCAAAGGATATGTGAGTCAGAAGAACGAGTAGAAGTGGAGCTGTGTGTGTGTGTGCGTGTGTGTGTGTGTGTGTGTGTGTGTGTGTGTGTGTGTTCGGGCTGCATGAACCAAAAGATTCTCTCTCCAGTTTGTTTTTCCAGGAGAGAAATGTGAGTTTCTGGCTGCATCGCTCTGCAAAAGGCTGCACAAGTCACTGCTGTCCTGAAGGCACAATATGGTAGCTGTTTGAATGTCAGTGCCACGAGTTAACATTAAATATAGTATCATAATGTATGTTTCATGTACGCCGTGCTCTCTTAACGCTATGGAGTCTGGGGCTACTTTGTCTTGTGTAGTGATGAGTAACTATGAGCAGGTTTGGTGAGTTTCGGCTCATGTTTTGGTCCCGTTTACAGTTTTTTTGCACAATTTCTCATCAGCTTCACCGAAAGTCTGGTCCGGTTACATTTTGGTATTCTACTCTAAAACCTTTATTTTTATGGCACTTAAATCAAATATTTATGTATTCTTATAGTCTCAAATTTGGCTTGAATGTAGTAGTTCGAATGAGCAGGTTTGGTGAGTTTACACAACTTTAGGTCACATTTACAGTTTAATTTCTTTTTCTTTTTTGCACAATTTCTCATCAGCTGCAACATAACATTTGTTCTGTTTGCATTTTGTTATTCTAGTCTAAAACCTATTATTGTGGCAATTAAAAATGCAAATACTTATGCATTCTTATTGTCTCCAATTAGGCTGGAATGTAATAGTTAGAATGAGCAGGTTTGGTGAGTTTAGACTTAAGTTTTGGTCACGTTTACAGTTCAATTCCTTTCTTTTTTTCTGCACAATTTCCTATCAGCTGCAACGAAAGTATACCCCAGTTGCATTACTTTAATAGCAACTAAATCAAATATTATTACATTCTTCAGTCTCAAATTAAGGCTTGAGGGTAGCAGTTAGTACGTATGAGTTTAGGCCAAAGTTCTGGTCACGTTTACAGTTCAGTTTCTTCCTTTTTTTCTGCACAATTTCCCAACAGTTGCACCGAAAGTCTGCTCGTTGCATTTTGGTATTTTAGTCTAAAACTTGTTTTTTTATGGCACTTAAAAATGCAAATATTTATGCATTCTTACTGTCTCAAATTTGGCTTGAATGTAGTAGTTAGAATAAGCAGGCTTGATGAGTTCACCCACGTTTTTGTCACATTTACAGTTTAATTTATTTTTCTTTTTTGCACAATTTCCTATCAGCTGCAACGAAAGTATGCTCCAGTTGCATTACTTCAATGGCACCTAAATCAAATATTATTACATTCTTCAGTCTCAAATTAAGGCTTGAGGGTAGCAGTTAGTACGTATGAGTTTAGGCTCATGTTTTGGTCACGTTTACAGTCCAGTTTCTTCCTTTTTTTCTGCACAGTTTCCCAACAGTTGCACTGATAGTCTGCTTGTTGCATTTTGGTATTTTAGTCTAAAACTTGTTTTTATGGCATTTAAAAATGCAGATATTTTTGCATTCTTATAGTCTCAAATTTGGCCTGAATGTAGTAGTTAGAATAAGCAGGCTTGATGAGTTTATACGTGTTTTTGTCACATTTACAGTTTAATTTCTTTTCTTTTTTGCACAATTTCCTATCAGCTGCAACGAAAGTATGCTCCAGTTGCATTACTTTAATGGCACCTAAATTAGAATATTATTACATTCTTCAGTCTTAAATTAGGGCTTGAGGGTAGCAGTTAGTACGTATGAGTTTAGGCTCATGTTCTGGTCACGTTTACAGTTCACTTTCTTTCTTTTTTTCTGCACAATTTCCTAACAGTTGCACCGAAAGTCTGCTTGTTGCATTTTGGTATGTTAGTCTAAAACTTGTTTTTATGGCACTTAAAAATGCAAATATTTATGCATTCTTATTGTCTCAAATTTGGCCTGAATGTAGTAGTTAGAATGAGCAGGCTTGATGAGTTTACCCACGTTTTTGTCACATTTACAGTTTAATTTATTTTTCTTTTTTGCACAATTTCCTATCAGCTGCAACGAAAGTATGCTCCAGCTGCATTACTTTAATGGCGCCTAAATCAAATATTATTACATTCTTCAGCCTCAAATTAAGGCTTGAGGGTAGCAGTTAGTACGTATGAGTTTAGCCTCATGTTCTGGTCACGTTTCCAGTTCAGTTTCTCCCTTTTTTTTCTGCTCAATTTCTCATCAGCGGCGTTGAAAGTCTGCCGCGGCGTCGACATGACCCTCTTAACGCTGCAATCTTGACTTAATTCCCTGCCATATTTCTCACTGTCACTCTGCAGCTTGTTGTATGTTTGTGTTATCATCACGACATCCCTCTGTAGGCTTTACCCATAAATATCATTTACGGGCTGTATACACAATGAGGCAGACAGGACACACACACGCACACACACATTCACGCACACAAAAAGAGCTCCCATAGGGACCTGAAGAGAATAGCAGTTAAATGATCTGGCCTCCTCCAGGACAAGGCAGCATTCAATCACAGACGACAGTCCGGCCCGGAGGAATACAGACAAACACATCACGTTATTGAGAGGAATAAGGTGAAATACATCGGGCTTCACAAACAAGGTTTACACTGCTCCCGTGGTACCCCCCTGCTGCCGTTGTCACCCATTAATTATCAGTGTGGATTCATAACATGCTTGATTAGTGCCTTAAATTGTCTCTGCAGCCATGGATCCACGGCCGTTTTCACAGGGAAATTATAAACTCAATGAAAAGTGTGACAATCATGATGATTGATGGTGTTTGTTTTATTGGAGTGTGTTCCTGTGCACCGGGCCCGGGCAGGGTCCTTGGAGAGGGCCATCAGTGTGATGGCTGCAGTGCACACATCTCATGACTCACAGTTCCCCAAAGCGCTCGCAGACTGTGGAATTGTTGAAAAGGAAAAAAAAGGAAAAGGGCAATATAATAAAAAGACATAAAACCTGGGTGTGGAGGCTCTGGAACAGATGTTGTTTTGCCTCCATTGTGTGCAGCCGACTGTTTAAACATCATATTTAGTGTATTCAGAAACTATTGGATTGTATTTGCTTACATCCTTGCAAAAAATAAACAAATTGAACTGGAAACGTGAGCCTTAACTTACCAAACCTACTAATACTACACTGTAAATTTTATGGTGAAAAACTGCTAAACCATGACAGTAAAAGACCGTAAAATAATAAATGGGTTAATTTAGTTTCAGTAACTGTATATATCAGCCAAAACAGTAATTTTTTAAACATTTTTTTTATAAAATAATAAGAAATCTGCAAAATAATATGAAATAATGCAATCTGATGGGAAATTGTGCAGAAATAAATAAATAAATTGAACTGTAAACATGACCAAAACATTAGCCAAAGCTCACCAAACCTACTCATACTAACTTCAAAATTCAACCATAATTTGAGACTATAAGAATGCATAAATATTTAATTTAAGTGCCATAAAATGAAAGGTTTTAGAGTAAAATAATGCAAAATGCATTAAAATGCAACTGGAGCAGACTTTCGGTGCAGCTGATGACAAAATTGTGCAGGAAAAAAAAGACAAAAATTTAACTGTAAATGTGACAAAAACATTAGCCTTAACTCACCAAAACTGCTCATACTAACTTCTAAATTCAAGCCTAATGTGAGACTATAATAATGCATAAATATTTGGGAACAAACCTGGGAGTGGAGGCCCTGGAACAGATGTTGTTTTGCCTCCATTGTGTGCAGCCGACTGTTTAAACATCATATTTAGTGTATTCAGAAAATATTGGATTGTATTTGCTTACATCCTTGCAAAAAATAAACAAATTGAACTGGAAATGTGAGCAAGACATTAGCCGAAACTTAACAATCCTAGTCATACTACACTGTAAAAAATGTCTGTAGATTTTATGGTGAAAAACTGCTAAAAAAAATGACAGTAAAAGACCGTACAATTTAAAAAATGGGTTAATTCAGTTTCAGTAACAATGAAACATGGTAATTGTATATATCAGCCAATTTTTTACATTTTTATGTTTATAAAATAATAAGAAATATGCAAAGTAATATGAAATAATGCAAGCTGATGAGAAATTGTGCAGAAAAAAAGAAAGAAATTGAACTGTAAACGTAACCAAAAAATTAGCCAAAACTCACCAAACCTGCTCATACTAACTTTTAAATTCAAGCCTAATTTGAGAGTATAAGAAGGCATAAATATTTCATTTAAGTGCCGTAAAATTAAAGTTTTTAGAGTAAAATAATATAAAATGCATTAAAATGCAACTGGAGTAGACTTTTGGTGCAGCTGATGACAAAATTGTGCAGAAAAAAAGACAAAAATTTAACTGTAAACGTGACCAAAACAAAATAATTGAAATGCCTTTTATTATTATTAAAACAAAAACTGTTCATACTAACTACTAAATTCAAGCCTAATTTGAGAGTATAATAATGCATTAATATTTCATTTAAGTGCCATAAAATTAAAGGTTTTAGAGTATAATTGGTGCAGCTGATGACAAAATTGTGCAGACAAAAAGAAAAAAACTGGAACTGTAAACGTGACTAAAACATTAACATGAACTCACAAAAACTGCTCATACTAACTACTAAATTCAAGCCTAATTTGAGACTATAATAATGCATAAATATTTGGGAACAAACCTGGGAGTGGAGGCTCTGGAACAGATGTTGTTTTGCCTCCATTGTGTGCAGCCGACCATGTTTAAACATCATATTTTCAGAAACAAAACATGCACCGACTCTTTTGTTTGCTTACATCCTTATCAGGCCTCATCTGTGACTTTTCAAAATAAAGTACCTGACTTCCGCGTTTCCACAGCAGCTCCTGATCGCCTCCTCACGCCTCGTTGCCCTGCGGTCGGTTGTCCACGGTCCTCATCCCCACATCCACCTGTGGGGTGATTGAAACAAGAGTGAGCTCTTGTCAGGGCCTCGGCCACCATGTAATTGAATTCTACCTTGTTTCACAGAGCGCAACAAAGCATAGCACTGGATAGAGGGTAAATATACTCAGCACTTAGAGACAAACCTGGGCCACGACTGCCCGACAACAAACACAAGCAGAGTTGTGCTCGGTATCATGTACAGACACGGAGCTGCCATCAAAGTAAAATAGTGCAGCTGCTGCCTGCCGGAGACTCTGGGCCGGGAGGAGGGCTGTGTGTGTTTTACAGGAAACGTGGACGCTGAGCTCACACTTTCATGTTTTCTATCTGGCCAAATATTAGTCTGGAACCTCAGTGCAGACCAACATACTGTGTCTCTAAATAGACATGCGTATATATCGATATATCGCCCAGCCCTAAGTGCAGGTAGCATTTAAGTCAGTAAGACAACTTATAATTAAACTTATAAAACGCTGCATTACCCTATTTAGTAGTTGACGGTTTCACGTTATTTTGCACTTCAGATTGAGTTTGTAATTGGTATCATCTTATATCTTTTTGTTGTTGTTTGATGATTAACATTAAATATTTTAGCTGTTAGCCTCCGAGCTTTTGCACAGTGCTTTTCACTGATTGGCTCGCCTGGTATCAGAAGACTAATTCTTAAATATTAGTCTGGAACCTCAGTTTATTTTTGATTTTATCTTATTTTATCTTATTATTCTATCTCTAAATAGACACGCAGCCAATCAAAGCAACAAACGACATAGTAGTGAGCAACACATGCAAGTTAGCGAAGTGATTTCTCAGTTTTCAGGCAGGAAAACGTAATGACCTTAGACAAACCCTAGTAAGGGCAGCATTTATATATAAAGAGGAAAAAAATTGAACTATATCAATATATGCGATATGGTCTAATTCCATATCACATTTAAAAATATATCTATATTTTTTATATCGATATATCGCCCAGCCCTAAGTGCCGGTAGCATTTAAGTCAGTAAGACAATTTATAATTTGTAACCAATTACGCTGCATTAGTTGACGGTTTCATGTTATTTTGCACTTCAGATTGAGTTTGTAATTGGTATCACCTTATTCTAATGCTTTGCTCTTGTTTAAATATATTTTTGTTCTTGTTTGATGATTAACATTATATATTTTAGCTGTTAGCCTCCTAGCTTTTGCACAGTGCTTTTCACTGATTGGCTACCCTGGTATCAGAAGACTAATTCTCAAATATTAGTCTGGGACCTCAGTTTATTTTTGATTGTCAAAGTGCAGACCAACATACTTTGTCTCTAAATAGACATGCAACCAATCAAAACAACAAAACGACATAGTAGTGAGCAACTCATGCAAGTTAACGAAGTGATTTCTCAGTTTTCAGGCAGGAAAACATAATGACCTGGTATAAAACGTTCTCAAATTTCAGCTAAATTTGCAGCAAGAAATTAGAAACAGAATTTTGACTCATATTCAGTCAGCACTGCCTCGTCTAACAGTTAACAGAGTTTTTTTGCAGGCTGCATGGCGGTAATTGCATCAAACCTGCCCCATATCGAATAAATCACAGCTGTGTGATTGTCCAGAGCAAATAAAACACAATCTCAGCAGATTTGACTTGTTCCCAAGCTACTGATTGGAATATTGAAATATTTTGGTTGGTGTTTCAATCATTTAGTGTCCAAAACTTGCAGATACTCATGCCGTTATTGATGCTCATCAAGCACAAGTTGGCAACATTAGTGGTAGAAAAAGCATTGACTTGAGCCCACCAGATTTTTTCTTTTCCCTTTCTACCGTTGGTTTACTTCATTAATCACAAAGGACCTCGTTTACTGTGTTGAACAGTGTCTTCTTGTTGCAGAAAATACAACAAATTAGGGTTTATTGGGACATAAAATCAGACCTCCTGCTGCTGTGTTCAGTAGATAATGACCGTGCTCTCAGGAAAAGTTTATTGGTTATTCGTTGAAGCTTAAAACGAGCTATGATTACGGTCAGCAGCAAAGCAGGAGGCAACGTACAGTTTTTATACAGCTGAAGAAGTCAAACGAGTACAAAGTTAACATTGTAGACCTCAATTAAGTTAATGTCTTAAAGGACCAACATCGGTTTACTTCATGCATGGTAATACTCTTCCCCTTAAAGACGGTTTCTCATATAAACTTCTATAAAGAGTATTTACAGGTGCATTAGAATATTATGGAAAGGTCGTTCAAGTCAAACAGCCCCAACCAAGTATTGAGTCAAATAGATGGACATACTAATCAGAGGCCAACATTTCCATATTAAACATACTTTTTAAAATTGGTCTTTTGTAATATTACATTTTTTTGAGACACTGAATTTTAGGTCTTCATTAAATGTAAGCCATAATCAAAATTAGAAGAAGTTAAATAAATTAACCCTCTGGGGTCTGATATACTACATAATATTTACTATACCCATGTTTGGTATTTGGTATTTTCTTAGCACAACTTCAGCATGATCTGACAATTATTTTTCACTTTAACCCACTTTATTAACCCTTTGGAGTTTGGGGCTATTTTGATGGGATTTGACAATTTTTCATTCTCATTCTGGGATCATTTTTTTCAACACAACCTCTCCTGATTATTATTTTGTCATTTTGACTTACTGGATCAACACAAAAACACAAAAAACCCACACACAAAAATACAAAAACCACACGCACAAAAAAACATAAAACACACAAAAAAATGACAAAAAACATACATAAAAAACACATAAAAACACAAAAAATACACAAAAAAAGTCAAAAAAACCCCTGAAAAACACAAAAAAAGACTCAAAAACACAAACAATGGCAAAAAAAAACAAAGAAAAAAACTGAAAACACAAAAATCAAACAAAAAACATTAAGCACAAAAGATTGCATTAAAATGCTGAATGCACACAGCAAAATTCAATAAAATCTCTGCAAAAACTTCAGTAATATCATGTTCCACTTGGTCGAGGTGTTTTTACCTTTGCTGAAAAAGAGTTGATGCATTAAATTGGAAATGGAAACTTTTGGAAAAGCCAAAACTTTAGAGTTCAGCTGACAGCAGGGAAACATGCTGCACAGTTTTTACGTTGCAACTTCATGTAATGGATCTATATAATGTGCTATTTCCACTTTTTGAATGGGATTACTGACATAGATAAACTTTCTATGATATTCTAATTTATTGAGATGCACCTGTAAAACATCTCATCAGCATAGCTAGAATCTCACCATATGAACTTCTGAAGGTTTCATCCTGTAATTCCCAAGAAACTGCAGCAGCCAGGTTACAGACATGCAAAGAAAAAAGGATAATGCTTTCCCACACGTCATAATAATTTGATAAATATGGTGATATATCTGACAGATGTCCTTGTAATAATTTTAGTCATTGCTAAAAAAAAAAAAACGAGTCTTGTTTATACAAGCCTGCGAATCAGATATGAAAAGAACGTGTCACTTTCAAAGCATAAAAGACAAAAAAGGCTTCAGCTGTGTTTATTGTTGCTTCGTTGTTGTCTTTTCCAATTTCCTCCCCCTTTGGTGTGACGGTGTGTGTGTTCTTTCTATATTTCGATTTTAAAAAGTGGGTCCAAGGAGGCACAACTCTGGCCTTTGGAGGGCAAATGGGATTACATTATGGAAAGCTGCTGCAGGGCTTCCCAGGCGTCACTTGAGTGCGGCAGGCTTCAGTCGGTGGCCTGTTTGCTGTCGGCTAATCTAAGGAGATGGATTCTCTCCCCAGTACAGTTACTGTGCTTAATGGGTTTGACTCCCCAGGACATTGTTTCAATCTAAAGGTCATCATGGTCTTAGCTCTAGCCGAGCACCTCTCAACCCGGGCTGATTTGCTCCTCAACCAGCCTTGCATAGTGGACTCCGAAGGACATGTTCCTGTTAGCACTTCTCTAATAGTTATCAGGGAACAACATGCATTCAATTCGTGCATTTTTTCATAATTCAACAGGGTGCTAGAAGAGATATAAGCATATGGTTTTTATATTCTGCAGGGACTTCCTGAAACCTGATGAGCTGATGAGAAATTGTGCAGAAAAAAAGAAACACATTGAAATGTAAATGTGACCTAAACATGGTCATACTAACTACTAAATTCAAGCCTAATTTGAGACTAATAATGCATAAAACTGCCATAAAAATAAAGGTTTTAGAGTAAAATACCAAAATGCAACCGGAGCAGACTTTCGGTGCAGCTGATTCGAAATTCTGCAGAAAAAAAGAACAAAATTAAACTGTAAATGTGACCAAAACATTAACTCACCAAACCTTCTCAGTATTAACTACTTCTGTAATTATAACCAGGGAACAACATGCATTAACTATGTGCTCTTTTTCATGATTTAACAGGCTGCTAGAAGAGATGTAAGCATGTTTTTTTATATTCTGCAGGGACTTTTCCTGAAATCTGATGAGCTGATGAGAAATTGTGTAGAAAAAAAGAAACACATTGAAATGTAAACGTGACCTAAACATGCTCATACTAACTACTAAATTCAAGCCTAATTTGAGACTATAATAATGCATAAAAGTGCCATAAAAATAAAGGTTTTAGAGTGAAATACCAAAATGCAAATGGAGCAGACTTTCGGTGCAGCCGATTAGAAATTCTGCAGAAAAAAAGAGGAAAATGAAACTGTAAATGTGACCAAAACATTAACCTAGACTCAAAACACCTTCTAAGTACTCACTACTTCTGTAATTATAACCAGGGAACAACATGCATTAACTATGTGCACTTTTTCATAATTTAACAGGCTGCTAGAAGAGATATAAGCATGTTGTTTTTGAATGCTGCTGGGACTTTTCCTGCAACCTTTTTTAAGGAATATAAAATGAGTTGGAATGATTGTAAATAGGGTTAAACCTCCCTCAAAAGCAGGGGTCTCAAACTCAAATTACCCGGGGGCCGCTGGAGGCAGTATGAAAATGACTAAAAAAAGACACAAAATTACAAAAGAAAAGACACAAAATGACAGAAAAAAAACTAAATTACTTAAAAAAGAAACAAAATGACCAAAAAAGACACAAAATGACCAAAAAAGACACAAAATTATTTAAAAAAAGACACAAAATGACCAAAAAAGACACACAATTATTAAAAAAGACACTTAATTACTATAAAAAGACACAGAATTACCAAAAAAGACACACAGTCATTTAAAAAAGACACAAAATTATTTTAAAAAAGACACAAAATGACCAAAAAATACACAAAATGACAGAAAAAAAACTAAATTACTTAAAAAAGAAACAAAATAACCCAAAAAAAGTAATTAAAGGGACCTTCCACACACAACACGGTAAAGTGCCATTCATATAAAACTCACATGAAACTTTCTTATCAAGGTGGGGGCCACAAAATATCATCGCGAGGACCGCAATTGGCCCGCGGGCCACGAGTTTGAGACCCATGCTCAAAAGAAATAGGGTGTTCTTACCAGTGGGGGCTTTGGGAAGGGCCAGAAATAATATTTAATAATGTAGTTATCAGCACTCAACTTCAAATAAAAACCAGTTTCAGTTTCATAATTTCAGATTGTAAATTTCCTGTAGCTAGTCTAAAAAAAGTGGGCTGAAATAAAGTCAGAAAGAGAGAGTTAATGAGGAAGAAACAGTGGGAGCAAGATAAATTAATCAGAACTTTATTTTTATATTTGCTAATTATTTCAGTGCAAACGAGGCTGGCTTACCAAACGGAAACAGTGAGTAAGTGCCTTCAGGCCCCGGACCCTCAGGGGCCCCGGAGGCACTTACGTTGTGGTCATTTGATTAATGGTAGGGTTTTTTTGGGTAATGTACACCACTAAAACACAATAAGAACTGAAATAGTAATGGCCCCGAGGTCAGCACAGCATTTCTTTTACCTAACTTAGACACCCAGCCTTGTTATATTATAACAGATATTATAATACCTCTAATATTTCAGTTAATATTCTGACAAGAGTTCATTTGCAAAAACAGATAAAACTCATTCCTAAAATGAATAAACCAGCACGAGTTAAATTGATATTTGCACAATGAAAAATATCATAACAACCCAACACCAGTTAATTTATATTCCTTGGCTGGCACAATAAAGTATAATATTGGCAAATCAATAAAATGGAGATATCTTTTTTTCTTTTTTTCTTTGCTGCATATGAACTTTTTGTATTCTTGATGTGGTAATTTGGTGAGATTTTTTACCTTTTTAATCAAATTCTCTCAATTTTTTTAGCACCAAACGTCTGTAACAAATTATCAGGCCAAAAATTGCTGCAATAACTTAACCTTAGGCATAATTTATTACAGATTTATGACTAGAATAACTTGACATTCAGTGCTTAGCTGCAATTTAAATTAATCTTCAGGTTCCAGCTTTCAGATTGTAGGTTTGGTTTGACAGTGCCGGGGTGCCAGTCAGAGTTAATCTGACAATTTTTCTTTTCTATTTTGGTTTGTCAAACTTACAAAGGACCCATGCAAATATGAATATATGATATAATATATAAAATATGACCATTTCCAAAGGAGACCCATTAAACACAAAACACACACAAGAATTTGCAATTCAACACAGTTTATTACACAATTCAGTGTCCCAAAATCAACCCATAGTTCAAACAACCAAAACACCAAAAATAGTCTCTTTCTTCCAATAAAAAAAGTCCCCTTCAGGTACCCAATAAATAAACAAAATAATCAGTTTTTTCTAAATAAAAGTTGGTCAACCAAAACCCAAACTAAGTGCCGCCTCAGGTGTCTAATAGACCAGCTTTGACAGCGGCGTTACCTCCCGGTTGGCAGCAGACATCAGAGAATGACCATCGGGTTGAAGCCAGGAGTTTTGGAGCATGAGGATTAATCCAGTGGTGAGAAGCGAAAGCTACAACATATAACATGGACTGAAAAGGGAGCGTGTCTATGTTCCCCTCTTTGTATGAGACGAGGGAACATAGGACCCTTTTTTCCTCGCTTTTCCCAAAAAGGGTCCTATATTACTGCCAAATTCCATGGCAAATAGGCCTATGAAGGCCTATGGGCTGTTTAACACGCATATGCAAATAACCTAACCCTAACCCATATAACCTAACCCTAACCCAAAAAACCTAACCCTAACCCATATAACCTAACCCTAACCCTAACCCAAGTAACCTAACCCTAACCCAAATAACCTAACCCTAACCCTAACCCTAACCCAAGTAACCTAACCCTAACCCAAGTAACCTAACCCTAACCCTAACCCAAATAACCTAACCCTAACCCAAATAACCTAACCCTAACCCAAATAACCTAACCCTAACAACCTAACCCTAACCCTAACCCAAATAACCTAACCCTAACCCAAATAACCTAACCCTAACAACCTAACCCTAACCCTAACCCAAATAACCTAACCCTAACCCTAAAAGGAAAAAGCAGTGATTGTGATTCACAAAATGTGAGACACAAGTTAGATAAAAGATCATAAACATGGGACACCATGTGTACAGTATTCACTGTAGGGCTATAAGGCAGGTTTGTTTCTGGCTGAAATGGGGTCCGGTCACTGTGTCATGTGGGGCTTAGAGCTCATTTTTTAGCCACCGAGCAGGCGGATCCAGCCCTGGTTACACACTGAAGTAAAAAAAAAAACACACAGAGGACACTCAGAAAATGCAAGAAAGGCAAAAAGGCTCCTAACTTCCTCCAGGGAGCATTTGGTAAAAAAGTAGAACCTAAATCAGCGAGCTTCACTGTACTGCACAGTTGAAACACACCAGTGGACTGCAGCTGCACCACTCCTCTCCCAGCAGTTTCCCACCGCAGGAAACTCAGCACCTACTGTTTGGTGACAGCAGTCGTCTGCTTCCTGCCATGTCGTGGTTTCATGTCACCTCTGAGGTGACAGGTGGCTCATCAGGCCTCAGTTAAGGCTCTCACGGAGCCGCTCGCCCCCTCTAATTTATCTAAGGGATTTCTTGTGCTGCATATATTTTGTTCTTTGAGCAGTCAAGCATTAAATTGCTTTCCATTGGGAACAGCTCGTATGACGGGGTCGCCAAAGCTGTGGCTGGTTTCCAATGAGATGGTTTGGCAGCAAAGCCAACGCTGTAATTAGGGTCACCCGGCTCCGGAGCTGCCGGTGGGCCAACGGGGTCGTCACGGTCGCATAGTCGTTTGAAAGTCACAACAAAGCTGGAGGAAGGTAACACACGGCTCCTTAGATCAGAAACCTATAAACTGCCCTACAAAGCCTAACTGCAGTAACTACGGAAGGGGTAAAAGTGAGAAAAGCTGCTTTAAAGTTTTCTAACTGGCCAGCCAAATGTGTTATAGGTAGGTAAGTGATATGACACTTATTTCTACATGTATTGATGATGTAATTTTTATGCTAAATAAATAACGACGATTTATTTGACCGTTAACCCCAAAAATGTAGTTACTGCACTCTAGTTTTGCTGTAAAAAGTCAAAATAGCTATGCAAAACAGAATGCAGACACAAAATGAATAAAGGACACAAAATGACCAAAAAAATACACAGAATTGCCAAAAAGACACGAAATGACCCAAAAAAGACACAAAATAACCAAAAAAAGACACAGAATTACCAAAAAAAGACACACAATTATTTTAAAAAGACACAAAATTAGCCCAATAATACACAAAATTACCAAAAAAGACACAAAATGACAAAAGAATACACAGAATTACCAAAAAAGACACAAAATGACCCAAAAAAGACACAAATGACCAAAAAAAGACACAGAATTATTAAAAAAGACACAGAATTATTAAAAAAGACACACAATTATTAAAAAAGACACAAAATTATTTTAAAAAGACACAAAATCACCACACAAAAAAGACACAGAATGACCAGACTTAATTTATATATGGATATTTTACACAAAAATTCCTGTTGGAGTTCTCCTAATGAATTTTGATGTGGGCAACTCAAATACTCACCATGATGTTATTCAGCATTTTTATTTAGTATGCATACCTTTATATTACAGGCTCCTTGGATCATTTCTTAGAGTGTTTGCTCCAGAGAAATATATAGGTAACTAGTGATAAAACGCAGCACACTGTAGGCTGAGAAACAGAAGATATTGTAGGAGAGGTAGTGGCAGAGAAAGCCCCGTGTGTTTAACGAGTTGTCAGCTTTGTCTCATCGTGCCAGAAGCTGACTTCAGCAGCCTTTCTGTTTGAGCTCTCAGTGAAGCCTCCTGCCTGTACAGTATGCCTCCCCAAATGTAGCCTGTGGTGGTTTCATGAGGAGGCTGCGCAGCGTGTGTCCATCTGCAAAGAGCTCTCCAAAGTGTCCAGCGGAGGAGGGAAAAGAGGAAAAAACAAACTCTGGGGAGCTCTTTTCAGCTCACAGTATTCTCTTTGGCAGTGCAGAAAGGAAACGCCTCTGAGAAAAGTGCGAGGGAGAAACATTTGGACAGCTGCTCAGCTGAATCTGCTAATGTCTCGGGTGTGTTGTGATGTGTGTTTTCTGCGAGAGTTTGACCATGAGAGCAAAACAGATCCTGCAAGTCTTTCTAGGCATACTTCAAGTCTGCATTAACACCACATTCCCTGTAAATATTTGCTTCTTGGCTTCCGTATGAGGCTAAATCTCTGGTAGAAACATGCACGAACGGCAAGAACGGACTCCATTACTAATTAATTAGATTTCTGACTGTACTGTGAGGCACAAACTGCACTGAATCTGGTTAGAAACGGAGCACAGTGTGCTGTCGTAGACTGACAAGCCTCTCGGAGCAATAAGGACTCCCTACCAGGTTTATGCTGAGGCATGATTATTTCCCTGTGCATTATAGTCGGCAATTTTACTCCCTTTTTAGCCTGTTATTAACGTGGAAGGTTGGCTGAGGAATTATTTCCTTTTCAGGCTTCAGGGGAGAGAGAGCTGCACACAGGAGCTGCTACAGTGGAGCAGCTTTGGTGGCTTTGCTGATTAGTACTTCAACAGCAGTTATTTACTGAGATTAGGCAGTAGTAGAAGTAGTAGTAGTAGTAGTAGTAGTTTTACAAAATCTTATGAAATGAGTTCAGTGTCTTTAGATGCTGATCGTGTGGAACTAGATTTGTGTAACATGGAAATAATTATATGACACCATGGGTCGTTTGTATAAGGAATGTTGGAGAAGAAGAATGTGAGCTGACTTAGTATAAAGGCTGATAACGTCCGTTTAACCCATTTAAGCCGGTATGGCATTACCGCATTTCTACCATTAAAACTGGGGGTGCTGTTGCGTTTTTCTACCATTAAAGCGGGGTGTTAGTGTGGCTCCGTCTACTTTTACTTGAAACGCACACTTAAATTATGGAGCGTGAGGATGTAGCTGACGCGTGTCTTAAACCGAAAAAATCCCACAGTTTCTTTCTTATGGTTTATTGAAAACCTTTTGTTTGAGCATTACAAATAGTAAACTGCAGCAATTCAAAAAATAACAATTATGAGCACGGTCAAAAACTAGTGTGCTCTCCTCGTCTCCATAATCCTAATTTAAGCAAAGTAAGCAATTATGACGTTACACAGATCTCAGCAAATAAGAAGAGTGCAATTCCTACGAACCAATAGGCATTCTTACAACCTTAATAAAGAACTATGAACTATGAACCACAAATCTGAATTATTTATCAGCTTTTCCACAATATACAAAATGGCTCTAACACGGGGAAAGCAGATACGTCGTTTTGTAGTATTTGCAGTTTTTTCCACCTATTTTCAGTCTCTTGGCCAATGAAATGCATCAGAATACATGTGGGAGTGTTGCAACACGTTGATTTAAAAAAAAAAAACTTTTTGAAGGTTTGGACAAATAAACTCAACTTCTCATTGTATTTCTATCTGCTACAGAGGCTGAAAAATCTATTATTTAGTAGGAAGCGTTGACACTTCTGTTGAATTTCCAGAGAAACTTCAGGTTTTAGGGGGTTATTTTAAAATTGCCCATACAAATAAAGGAAATCACAATGTCTGAGGTAGTTAAAAAAATATTGAACTTAAAATTTACACGACAAACTAACAAAAGAACTGCAACGATAAATAAAGTGTCCTCAGTTTTTGGTTTCGCTATAGTACAACAAGAACAAATGCCCAAATGCAGCAGCTTTGTGGCTATTCAAATGTTAAAATAAATAGCAAATAGACCTTTGCGGAGGTAGATAAGATCGCTAGATAAGATCGGTTTGAAGTAAAAGAATTGGCCGATTGCCGATCCCGCAAAATTAAGGAAATCGGTGCACCCCGAGTAAAAAGTTGTTTACTTTTTTCAAGTTCCTCCCTGGCTTCAAAAAACTTGACAGATACTTCACATTCCTTAAAATGTGAACTTTGGTGAAGTGGGTCTTTTATACTCCGTAAACATCACTTGAAAGAATCAAATGTTCTTTCTAGGAACAAATTGTGCAAAATGCTATAATCTGTATTTGAGCATTTTGAGAATTGAAGACAAGCTTCCAGTTTTAATCTTGTTTAACTGGTCGCCTGCTGCTGCTCTTCTCTTATTATTTGTTGCGTAGACGTTGTGGTCTTGCAGCTTCAGGAGCTCCTGGGACCCGAGCGGGTTGATGTGATGAACAGGATTCAGCTCGGAGATATAACCTGTTTCCCACTGCTTTAATGTGACTGAACAAAGCAGCAGTTATGTTGTAACCTTTGTTGTCTGAGTGAGAAAATAACACACGATGCATCACTTTGTCTGCTGCAATGGAATTATATCAACAGTAAAAGATTACTGGGTAACACTTTACAATAACCATCATTTATAAATGTTTATAAACAGTTTATTAATGTTTAATCATCATTTATAAACCGTATACAAGCCATTTAGAATGGTAAATAGTTAATTTATTAATGTTCAACTACCTAAATCATTTAAAAAATGGCAAATAGATTGTTTATTAATGTAAGTGTATAGTTACTTTACCATTAACAAACAATTACATTATAATAAATAGTTTATTAATAGTTTTAGTTGCACTGATTATAACATTTTTAACACCATATTAAGTATGTTAATGATTTTGAAATGATTCATATACCTTTAAGAAATTGGTTGAAAACATTTAACGATTCTATGTATAGCACTTTGAAAATGGTTAATAATTGGTTTATAACCAAAAAACAATAAATTACTTTAAAAAAAGACACAAAATGACCAAAAAAGACACAAAATTACTTTAAAAAGACACAGAATTACCAAAAAAGACAAAAAATGACCAAAAAAAATACACAAAATTACTAAAAAGAGACACAAAATTACCAAAAAAGACACAAAATTATTTTAAAAAGACACAATATGACCAAAAAAATACACAAAATTACTAAAAAAGAGACACAAAATTACCAAAAAAGACACAAAATTATTTTTAAAAGGACACAGAATTACCAAAAAAGACACAAAATTATTAAAATAAAAGACACAAAATTATTAAAAAAGACATAAAATTACCCATAAAAAGTAATTAAAGGGACCTTCCACATGGTTAATAATTGGTTTATAACCAAAAAAAAACCCACCATATTAAGTATGTTAATGATTTTGAAATGATTCATATACCTTTAAGAAATTGGTTGAAAACATTTAAAGATTAAATATGTATAGCACTTTGTAAATGGTTAAAAATTGGTTTATAAACCACCTATAAACATCACTTAGTTGGTTATTGTAAAGTGTTACCGATTACTGGAGGAACTGTGCAAACTTTAATGTAAACTCCACTTTTTAAAAATGAAAGATGGGGCTGGTTGAACAAACAGTTGCAGCTACAGATGCAGCCAGCAGCACCTGCACGACCCTTAAAAGTAGATGAAAGAGCCATTCCTCAGCTCCACAGTGGTTGTGCTGAGGGACTGAACTTAAAACATGTTTATTTATCGTCTCTCACAAGAACCAGAACACTGCGGTCCGGTGGATATTTAAAGCCAACGTCTTTTCTCCGGCAGTTCTTGTTGAATTATTTATCCGTTCGTTTTCCAAAAGATACGAGCCGCTGTTGAGAATTGTGATTAACTGCAGCCGTTTCTCCTGCAATATTTGAGAAATTAAATGATGACAGAAAAAGCCTCCTCCCCACTTATCTTACAACAAACAGTATATGTGCTGCCGGATGGTAAATAGGTGCTTATATAAAGCGTCCCGTTCTGAGTGGCTTGCTAAAATTAAGCAGCATCAAGGGAGTAGCTATTTATTTTTGCTTTCATGCTCACACATCCACACTCCCACGCACATATGTCCTTGTAATACACGGTGACAGTAATGGAGAATTTAATTGTCTGGGGAAATAGATAAACAAAAGGGATTACTTTGCATTGCTGGCAAGTTTATAAAGGTGGCAAGTGTGTCACAAGAACCAGTGATCTTCAACCGTTCTCAGGGACTATATGGTCCATTTTATGATGAAACGTTATATAAATTAGTCACCATGCTGTTAAAGTTCCCCTCCTGACTGTGAAGTAGGGAAAACAAATATGCTGCTATGATTCATATTTTATTTAAAATGGTTTACCCATATCAAAAGTAAATTAAAAACTTTGAGAAAGGGCTGGTAGCACTCACAAAGAAGTTCTTGATCTGGAATCCTTCCTGTCCATTACCACTGCTGACACTAGGTTAACCTGTGAAAGAGTAGTGCAAGTCAGCTTTTTAGCAGATTACAGTGGCAACGTTTCTTTCTGGTCTATTTATTTCCATTAGTGGAAACATCTGTGAGCTTTAAGGCTCATGTGAAATAAGAATACTATGTGTAGTTGTAGTTATGGCATCTTTTATATTTTTTGTTAGCTTCCCAGCTTGTAACTTGAAGCGGCTGATTCAGCATTAATGGTTGTGAAACATACAATAATATCTGCTATGACGTCACAGTGTATTTTTTGTATTCTCTGTCCGCTCTTTGGTGAATGTTTCAGGTTTCTTTTCTGGTTTTTGCACATTGGATAGTGAGTAACCATGTACGTTAGCCTCGGGTTTACCAGAGTCGGCTAAAGGATGCTATTGCCGATGAATTAGCTGTGCGCTGACTGTATCCCAAATCGGACAGCGTTTGGCTAAGATTCTATCAAAATGTCACATTAACTGCTAATATAAATGATCATGTTATGCTTCCAATTAATTAAATAGTGTGAAACTCAAGTCTAACTACTTATATTTCGAACCATATATTGTTTTAACCGTGTACGTTAGCCTCGGGTTTACCAGAGTCGGCTAAAGGACGCTAACGCTGGTTAATTAGCCGTGAGCTAACTGTATCCCAAATCGGACACTTGGATCTCCTCGCTGTAAAACAACGGGGGCTGCTGAGTTTTTCGGGGGAAATTGAATGTTTCTGGGTAAGCCAAATAAATATCATCATTATCAACCATCGTTATCAACACACTTGATCGTACTTCTCTCCTTCACAATAAAATACAGTACAGTAAAAATATCTATGTACTTTTCAGATCATCGTCTGAGTGTCGCCAAAGCGTTCTTACTGCTTTCTCTCATCAGAGTTAATTTTGTGTTGTAATTAGATATGTAAATCTCCATGTACATAAATTAAATTGCACATGTAGATTGTTAAATATGTTTGAATCAATTATACCTACACTGGTGGTGGAGATCTTATTTGAAATAACCGTAAAAACACCGGAAAGTGCTGCATTGCAGATGTGTCCAATTTGGCATAGAGTCTCTATAGTTAGTTATTTAGTTAGTTAATTAGTTAGTTAGTTAGTTAGTGCAAAGGATAATCTAGGATAATCACAGCCTCATGAAACTTTACAACCACAAACTAGAGACCTAGAGCATTCAGAGGATGGATGGCTTTTCCATACTAGATTCACAATCAGGAGGTTTTTCAGCAGGCAACACAACACAAGTGCTGCCAAGCAACTGACAAAATCTTCAAATTGTCAAAAGTTTTCTAAACCTAATCACAGCATGGATTTTTCTATGTTGTTCCAAAAGTATTGGTGCATTGATGAGGGTTTTTGACCAATTTTATCCATTCTCAAATAAAAACAAATTACCTAATTCAGCACCCAATGTGTGTCACAAATAGTATCAACCCCAAAAACTGCTGCAACGACTTATTATTGTAGATGTGATGATATATCTCTCAATAAATGAGACAAATGTGTTATTTTTGGCTCGGCTTGATTTTACCAAGATGTCATCATTGTACATCTTTGATTTCATAATGTAAAAAATGTGAAAGTGAAGCTGCATACTTAGAGGAAGTATGGATTTGTGGTTGCAAGCGAAAACTTCTGTCCTGATTGATTGAACCTTGGTTGGAAACATAAATGTGACAAGCTCCCTGGGATGTCTTTAGATGCAAAATATGTGTCAAGACTGTCCAGAGCAGCAATCTGTTAAACACTTTCTACTTGCATTTTTCACCATGTTGCACAGACTGTCTGGTATAAAGAAGGAGCTGTCAGTCCCCCCCCCTCCATCTCCCAGCGCTGGTCACATTTAGGTTCACTGCTGCAGACACGAGATATGTTATTTATCTCCTCCATATTTAATGAGGAGTCGCCCTGGGAAGCAGATGGTGCATTAGCTGTAATAAAGCAGTTGACTTCAGTGGTTTTGTGAGGGAATACAGAATTGAGCCGTTAAGGCCTCGTTGTTTCACGGCCGGCGTTGTTGGAGGGTCGAAAGGTGTCTGATGTGCACGTAGAGAGTGTGTTCGCTCGCCTCGTACAAACAGATCCCTTTTATAACTCTGGACAGGTTCTCATTGCCCCCAGTGAAGCGTCATATATTGATGTGGAGAGAACAAAAATTACTGTAAGCTCTGACCCCTTTGTTCGCAGAGCCAGCATTAAAGTTGCTGAGTGAGGGCTTCACATTGAGCTATGTTTTATTGTTACGCTCAGCAGAAGTGATTCCAGTCTGCACACACAATCTTACATGTTTCTTGAGACTCGCCGAGTGCAAACGTCACACATGCATCCTCTAATACACCTTCACATGCACAGGGAAATAATTAAGATTTTCTTCTGGAGAGCAGATGTGCTGGTCATCAAAAAAAATTGCAGGAGCAAAACTTTTATTAAATAAGCTTTTTTCCAAAGACGAGTCTGGTGAGATGAGTCACACCGAAGAAGCAGTCAGCTGTAATAAACAGGCACGTCAAGATGGAAATATTATCACAGCCAACTCTTGAAAACTACATCTGGCAACAACCATTTATTCCCTAAGGTTACTTGTGCAATCTGTAATTTTTTCGACTGCTTACCTCACAGCTGGGGGTTTGGTGCTGTCAGTGATGTCTGAGGATGTTTCATGTCCTCCATTCGCTGCTTGGAGAGAGACCAGGGACTGGTAGCGGCTGTCTGAGAGCCTCTATGCTCCCACAGTCTATGGCTAATTTTGATAATTAGTGGAAGTGAATAGACCTATTAAGTGTGTGCTTTTCAATAGATGCTGCTTTGAACCCTGTCCATTACCACTGCTCACACATTAGGTTAACCTGTGAAAGAGTAGTGCAAGCCAGCCCTTAAGAAGATTACAGTGGCAATGTTTCTCTCTGGTCTATTTTTTCCATTAGTGGAAACATCTGTGAGCTTTAAGGCTCATGTGGAATAAGAATACTATGTGTAGTTGTAGTTATGGCATCTTTTATATTGTTTGTTAGCTTCCCAGCTTGTAACTGGAAGTGGCTGATTCAGCATTAATGGTTGTGAAACATACAATAATATCTGCTATGACATCACAGTGTATTTTAAAAATGTTTTAGGTTTATTTATTGGCTTTTGCACATTGGATAGTGATTAGCTTTTGAAGGTAAGTTAAGGGAACAGCTTTTATCCCTCAAGTGATCATCTTTGCACAGATATTAGTCAGTATAGTCAACGTCAGACATTTTAGGGGACATAAATATCAGAAAGACACATTTTTGAGTGGAGTAATTTAACCCCTTTACCCTCCACTTCCACTACTTTCAGAGGCTGTACTAAACTAGAAGATCTGAGGAATGCATTGATACCAATCACGTCACAACATCATGTCGGGAAAAGTTATATAGCGTAACTGTATCCCAAATCGGACACCGTTCGGCTGAGATTCTATCAAAATTTCACATTAACTGCTAATATAAATGATCATGTTATGCTTCCAATGAATTAAATGGAGTGAAACTGAAGTCTAACTTCTTATATTTCGAACCGTATATTGTTTTAACCGTGTACGTTAGCCTCGGGTTTACCAGAGTCGGCTAAAGGATGCTAACGCCGGTGAATTAGCCGTGCGCTAACTGTATCCCAAATCAGACACCGTTCGGCTAAGATTCTATCAAAATTTCACATTAACTGCTAATATAAATGATCATGTTATGCTTCCAATGAATTAAATGATGTGAAACTCAAGCCTAATTTCTTATATTTTGAACCGTAAATTGTTTTAACCGTGTACGTTAGCCTCGGGTTTACCAGAGTCGGCTAAAGGATGCTAACACCGGTGTCTATGGCTAATTTTGATAATTAGTGGAAGTGAATAGACCTATTAAGTGCATGCTGTTCAATACAGGCTGCTTTGAACCCTGCTGAGTCACAGGGCACCTTGGAGGTAAACACAAGCAGGTTTTTGGGGAAGTCAGAAGGCGGTGGGTGGGCTGAAGCGATTCCTCATCTCAACTGGGTGCTTTCATAAAGCGATGCTCTTGACGCGCGTGGAGAAAATAATCATGCAGTGCAGCATATCAAATCACGGCCTGATGCAGAAAAAAAACAAAAAAAAAAGTGTCTGAGCTCATTGCTCGTGATGCAATCCTGCACAGACAAACTCCAGCAGGGTCTCAGTCTGCACGGCTCCCTCTGTACACTTATTTTCAGACAAACACCATTGTTAAAGAGGCAGAGGAGAGATCTTAACAAGTTAAAAGAACCTCCCAGGAGATGGACCAGGAGGGAGAAGGAGGGCTGTGGATCACTGCAGTGTGTTCATTGAGAAGAATGAATGAATAAATTGAAAGCGATGGCATTCCTGGCGTTCTTCAAGGCAATGAGACATTATTGATTTCTAAGGAGAAAACGCATTCTTAATGTGTCCAGGGATCCAGGCCCTTCTTTCTCTTTCTCATGCTTACACTCA
The DNA here is from genome assembly GCF_030273125.1 of Centropristis striata. NCBI lineage: Eukaryota > Metazoa > Chordata > Actinopteri > Perciformes > Serranidae > Centropristis > Centropristis striata. The sequence goes on from NC_081522.1 coordinate 36,896,491, forward strand.
GTGTGTTTCTGCAGCTTTTAGCCACCAAAAGTGACTCAGGAGTGAAGCTTGATATACAGCAAAGCCCGCCGCGGCTTCGCATGCCGGTCTAGCTTTTGGAACAGCGAGCACTCATCTCAATGGACTGCGAAGGTATGCCTCAACCATCTGTTCCCTTTTGACACAATGCAGTGAATCAGCACTTTAGTTTTTTTGAAGGAGTGCATCCTGAAAGCCTTTTATCTGCGAGGATGGAGGCAGAGAATTGCTGCAAAGATGGTAATCTGTGTTGATATTTAGAGGAAGGGAGCGATGCTTCTGTTATTGCTCCTGAGCCCATTTTCTGTGAAGCAAACAAGCTGTCCTAAGCTTTTTTTTTTTCTAAAAAAAAAAAAAAAATTGTTTACAACATGATGGTTCATTGGCATATGGGTACCACCTGCAAGATATTAGAAGTAAGCGTCAGTTTTTGGAAGTGTTAAGAAGTTTTCCCAGTGAATATCTCATGAATCTCAATGAATGAATACCTGATTTTGACACTATTTTATCTGCACACCTTTCTGTTTGTGTGTCCCTGAATGTGCGCTATATGAAGCTGAGGTTGCCGTTTTCAGACACCTTGCCTTGGCACTGAGCAATAGTGGTGCAAAGTTATCAGCTCTTTTCATTTCTGGCCTGACACTCTGGGTGAAAGATTCGGGGGTTAGGTGGGGAGCCGTGGATTAAAGATCATATCAAAGCCAGCGAATAGGTATAGTGATTCAGGAACGATGGCAGAGATAGCAGATGAAGCCCGACTTTGTGGAGATATGGAGTGCAGCCCCAAGTTTATCATATAGAGTACAGATAGGTGGGATAGCAATCAAGGAGATGGTGGTATGTGGCATAGTTGTGCATCAGGGAGTTGGCAAATGTTTGACTTTTATGTTCAAGGACACAAAATCTCAGACTATGTATGTTTGCGGCACATTTGCCATAATTTAAATCCTGCTCCTTTTACCCTCATGATTAACCCTCTGGAGTCACCAAAAGCACCAAAGTATGACTTTGAATCGCATCCAGACGTAAAAACAAAGCAACGTGGAGCCCTACTGTAAATTTACCTCTAAAGTTCAAGAAAAACGACCGAAAAGCCCCCCACAGAAGACACGAAATGGCCAAAAAAGACACAAAATAACTAAAAAAGACACAACAAAAGACACAAAATGAACAAAAAAGTTACGCTAAACACACAAGACACAATAAAATCGAGTTCCACACAGGATCACACACAATCACAAGATCACATTTATGTTGGTTTTTTTCAAAATGACCAAAAAAAGACACAAAATGACCAAAGAAAGACACAAAATGACCAAAAAAAGACACAAAATGACCAAAAAATACACAAAATAACTCAAAACGACACAACAAAAGACACAAAATGACAAAAAAACACAAAATTACAAAAAAGCCACAAAATGACAAAAAAAGACACAAAATGACCCAAAAAAAAGACACAAAATGACCAAAGAAAGACACAAAATGACCAAAAAAGACACAAAATAACTGTTGATCCAGTAAGTCAGAATAAAAAACAATTATTATTAGGTCATATAGGTGAGGTTGTGCTAAAAAAAATTACCAACTTGGCATTTAAACATATTTAAGTGGTGTATACAGGCAGGATGAAAAGGATTCAAAAATGGACATGACCCAAGACTCCATAATTAACGTTTTATTTCATAAGACGATAAAATCTCTTATGATGTTGGCTCAAGGCGTTTTTATTCAGGCGATGTGGCCCACCTCCCCAATAAAACTACTTAAAGGGGCACACAGGGAGACCTTGGGTACTTGGGCTGAATCAAAGAGCACTTGGGGGAAACTCGGCAAAACCAAAGGGGCACTTGGGCCACTCAGGCTCCATTCAGGGCGACTTTGGACTTGCATGAAAAATACATTCCTCTTATTCATTTGAATAGACACTTTTCAAAGATACAGTTGAGGGGGCCACTGTGGGTGGGCTACAGAAAAACAACACAAGGTTGTCCAGCAAGAAATCCAAACCGGATCCGAACTTTTGCTGCAACATGGCATCATCTGGGAAAAACACATTCAATGCAACAAAGTACACATTCCTGCCAGATTATTTTGTAATGCAAACAGAGTATTTCCACCCGATTGTCGGAATGAAAGATAAATACTCGATACTGTGACACGAACAATTTTGCAGTGTTTTCTTTATTCTCCATGTGTCTTTTAAAATAAAGTGTTTTCACTAACCAGATCCTGTTAAAAACATTAAATTCTCCTCAGAGACACTGTGAAGACATGATTGATTCTGCTGAGACAAACGGTCACGTGACAAATATTTATTGAAAATCTGTTTGCACAGATCAGAGGGGAGCGGTCAGGAGAGGCTGGAAACATGCAAAGAGTGACCCAATTTTGTGGAAATGCACTGATAAAGGCAAAAAATTACAACCCAATCCATGTTTGTGTCCACCATACTTTATTTTTTTTTACATTTTAAGTTAATGAGTAAAATGTTGTCATAAGCACAACAATAAGACCCAAAAACCAACAGGCATATATTTCTGTTGACCAAAGGTTGTCTCACTTTTCTTTTTCTGAAGGTTTCATAGTTGATTCCTTTACAAAACATACCGTTTATATTGATGAACGGGTCACGTGATAAATATTCACTTGAATTTGTTTACACAGATCAGAGGGGAGAGGCCCAAAGAGGCTGACAACATGCAAAGAGTGACCCAATTTTGTGGAAATGCACTGATAAAAGCCAAAAATTACAGTTACAACCCAATCCGTGTTGTTTTCCATCATACTTACTGTAAATGTGTGCACAGAAATGTTAAGTTCATGAGTAAAATCTTGTCATAAGCACAAAAGTAAGACCCAAAAACCAACAGGCATATTTTTCTGTTGACCAAAGGTTGTCTCACTTTTATTTTTCTGAAGGTTTCATAGTTGCTTCATTTACAAAAGCACCACTCATAATTGCATGCTTGGAAATTTTTTGCAGCACCACACAGAAGATTACTTGCTTGGAAAAGTTCAATTAAGCTTAAAAGTGGCTGAAACAAAGCTTAAAATTGTGTCTCTCAGAATCTCTTTATTCTACATATGTCATTTAAAATAAAGTGTTTGCACTAACCAGATCCTGTTAAAATCATTAAAATTTGATGTATTTTTGTTGACCAAAGGTTGACTCACTTTTTTTTTTAGAGTATTTCCACCCGATTGTCAGAATGAAAGATAAATAATCTATATTGTGTTTCTGCACCTTTAAATGCATAAATCATATACTCCAACTAGACTGCTTGGACTGTATTTTATTGTCTTACCTTGATTATCACGCCCCCACTGATGCAGCTGCATGCACAGTGTTAATGCGGGGTTGTTTACAGTTTGCATCCTCGCTCTGATGTGACATCAGGAGAAAACTAAGCACCGAAGGGGCCATTAGGGGACGAACACATCCAGATCATCCTCCCTTTTGCATGGAGATGTTGCTTTTATGTTTTTGGGCTTGTAAATTTAAGAAATTTAGATTTTTTTTTTTATGTGTTGACCTTGGGCAACTCAGACTAACAACACATAAAGTAACTTCAGCTCTGATGCCATCATGGGAAGAAATCCTTCTTCATGTTGTGTTTTGGAAGGTGGGGACATTTGTTCCCCTTGAATAGCTGTATATCCAAGAATCGCTTAGCAAAGAGAAGATTAAGTGCACACATTAATCCAGGAGTCAGAGCAATCTTGTAATCCACTCAGTATGCTAATTGCCTGTTCTTTCTCCAGCAAAGGGGTTTACAGGCCATTAAATGGCACTGAGCAGTTGACAAAGGATAGCCAGCATGCTCCCCCACCCACTCTCACTCTCTCTCCATTTCTTACTTGGACAGGCTGTTGCACACCCACGCAACGCTCCTCTAAAGAAATATGCAAAATCTAAAATAAAAAAAAAAAAGAATGTGGCGCTGTGATCCTAAAGCAGTTATTTATTTTGCAGTTTAACTCCATGGAGTCTTGGACTATTTTGTCCATTTTTGAATCTTTTTCGTGTCTTTTTTGTGTCTTTGTTTAGTTATTTTGTGTCTTTTTTTGGTCATTTTGTATCTTTTTTGGTCATTTTGTATCTGTGGTTGTGTCTTTTTTTGTTATTTTGTGTCTTTTTTGGTCATTTTGTATCTTTTTTGGTCATTTTGTATCTGTGGTTGTGTCTTTTTTTTGTTATTTTGTGTCTTTTTTGTCATTTTGTGTCTGTGGTTGTGTCTTTTTTTTGTTATTTTGTGTGTTTTTTTGTCATTTTGTGTTTTTTTGGTCATTTTGTGTCTGTGGTTGTGTCTTTTTTTGTTATTTTGTGTGTTTTTTGTCATTTTGTGTTTTTTTGGTCATTTTGTGTCTGTGGTTGTGTCTTTTTTTGGTCGTTTTGTGTCTGTTGTTGTGTCTTTTTTGGTCATTTTGTGTCTGTGGTTGTCTTTTTTTAGTTATTTTGTGTCTTTTTGTCATTTTGTGTCCTTTTTGGTCATTTTATGTCTGTGGTTGTGTCTTTTTTTTGTTATTTTGTGTCTTTTTAGTCATTTTGTGTCGTTTTTGGTCATTTTGTGTTTGTTGTTGTCTTTTTTTGGTCATTTTGTCTCTTTTTGTCATTTTGTGTCTTCTGTGTCTTTTATGGTCATTTTGTGTCTATTTTTCTAGTTATTTTGTGTCTTTTTTGGTCATTTTGTGTCTATTTTTGACGTCCTGAAGAAGTGACTCCAGAGGGTTAAGGGCTGAAATAGCGAACTGTGCTTATGTTCACTCAGACCTGACAGTGACAGAAGTGGATCTGTTGCTTCTTGAATGAAGCCTTGATCTCTTTGACTCTGAAGGGGTTTCCTTGGACGTTTTCCCCCAGCACGATGTATTCTGTCCATATCTAACAGCGGTACGAGTAAATAATGGAAGAGAGTTGAGTGCTATTGTCTCCATCGCAGTCTCCGTCATGCACAGCCCTCCCTGCTCCCACCGCGCCCACACACAAGGGACTCGCACCAAGGTAAAGTGCAATTCTTAGCGCGCTGCTGCCTGCGGAGTCCCCCAAGTGGCCTTGGCAGCCGCAACATGATGGATGTTGTTTCAGATCGTGTTTCTCGCTACACTGATAAAGCGTTGTCGTCAAACATCCACCAGCAATGTAAGCAGATAGAGACAGTTGAAGATAATTAGAAGATTTGAGCTTTGCGTCATTTGTGGTGCCAAATGCCAAAGAACAGCCTGTGACGGATGGCTCAAACAAGAGACTTCGGCATGAAGCCTGACTGCAAATGTAGCCGGTAATGACCAGAGTGTGTTTTTCAGATGCAGCTAATGAGCACGGCCATTAGACATAAATGACATTTTAAAAACCTGGGGAGTAAGGAAATGAAGAAGCACCCCAGATAGACTGCCTGTAGGCTGCAAATATGGCAAGAGCATCTGGAGGATGTGGCACTCCGTTTACATGGATGACCTCCACGCAGAGTGTTGAGGCTGTCAGTCAGTTCACTGCTGTTAACTGTGAGGATGGAGGCTCATTACAGTGAAACTGTCAGAACCATTCTCTCAATATCCACATGGCATCTCGGGGCTCTGTTCAATTGGCACTTATCCTCTGTGTTTGACAGATAATCCTTTTATGGGTATATTATTTTAATTTTCTGATTAGTCCATTTGCAAGAAAGATTTGCCACTTTGGAAGCTTCTGCAGAGAGAGACAGAGAGAGAGAGAGAGAGACAACAGCTGAAAGATAAATACTCGATACTGTGACACAAACAATTCAGTGCAGAAAACTACAGAAAAACTACTAAATACAGTGTTCTCTTTATTCTCCAGGTGTCATTTAAAATAAAGCGTTTGCACTGACCAGATCCTGTTAAAAACATTAAATTCTGCTCCTCAGAGACACTCCGAAGACATGATTGATTCTGCTGAGACAAATGGTCACATGACAAATATTCATTGAAAATCTGTTTGCACAGATCAGAGGGGAGAGGTCAGGAGAGGCTGGAAACATGCAAAGAGTGACCCAATTTTGTGGAAATGCACTGATAAAGACAAAAAATTACAGTTACAACACAATCCATGTTGGTGTCCACCATACGTATTGTAAATGTGTGCACAGAAATTTTAAGTTAATGAGTAAAATCTTGTCATAAGCATGAAAAATGAAACCAAAAAACCAATAGACATATTTTTCTGTTGACCAAAGGTTGTCTCACTTTTCTTTTTAGAGTATTTCGACCTGATTGTCAGAATGAAAGATAAATAATCGTCAATTTTGAAGTGTTTCTGCATCTTTAAATGCATAAATCATATACTACAACTAGACTTCTTGGAGTGTATTTTATTGTCTAACCTTGATTATCACGCCCCCAGCGATGCAGCTACATGTACAGTGTTAATGCAGGGTTGTTTACAGTTCGAATGTCCACATGGCATCTCGGGGCTCTTTTCAATTGGCACTTATCCTCTGTGTTTGACAGATAATCCTTTTATGGGTATATTATTTTAATTTTCTGATTAGTCCATTTGCAAGAAAGATTTGCCACTTTGGAAGCTTCTGCAGAGAGAGACAGAGAGAGACAGAGAGAGAGAGAACAGCTTTGACTTTGCAGCTTTTTCACTTTGTTGGGATGTGTTGACTCACTCTTAACCTACATGCTGCATCTAGATAAGGAATCCAGAATGGAAATATTGCACAATACAATCCACCAGATGGATTTGTTTTCTTCTGTTTAAACAGTAGCTCTCAAGCATGTGCCACTAAATCCCTAGAATCTGCAGGCTTATGTTGCAACCAATCACTGCGCACCATGATTGATTAGTCACCCATCTCTAGTTGAATGTGTGCAGATCAGGATGGAATCAGCTGCTGGAGTGTTTGGCTCAAGGTTGTTAATATACAGTGGTATAATGTATGTTTTAAAGGTGCAGTTTGTAAGATATGGCCAAATGTAACAAAAAGTCACATAGTTGACATTATGTTAAAGAAGTCTATGTGTTAGTTTGCAGAGATATCTACTTTATTTAGCATGCTAACCAGCTAGCCCAGGGCTGCAATGTCTTGTTATACCACTTGTGCCTCGGGAAGCGATAGTGAGTTTGCCCTCAGAGAGGAAAAAAAAGTAGATACAGTTGTGCTGATCAAATCAAATCAAACTTTATTTATATAGCGCTTTTCATACATATAAATGCAACACAAAGTGCTTTACAAAAAATAAGAATAGAAACAGACAATATAAATTACGGACTCCGCACATGGTGCTGAGCCGCCCAGACCCCCTGGACCAGGGAATCTCCAAGACGACATCCCCACGGGCAGAGTGAACACACCCCCCAGTGCGGAGACCCCCATGAGGGAACACTGGAGTTAAAAACTAAAAGACTAAAAGACAACAGGACAGGATAAAAACAAAAAGACTAAAAGACACAAGGACAGGATAAAAACTAAAATAATCAGTTAAAAGCTAGACCAAACAGGTGGGTCTTGAGCCTTGTCATTGGCTTTATTGCTTCACAACTAAGACTAAAATAAAGAACTATACACAAACTCAGAGTGTGTTTAAAAGATAGTTGCAATGATTAAGTCCCAGTGTAAATTACTCGATCGGTGGAGCACACGGAGGCAGCTCAGCTTCTTTCTCACCAACAAGCTGGACGACATGAAACTGTGTGACAGCTGTTTTATGGTGATATCGGACACCTGGCTGTATTCAAACAACCCGAGTTTGCATAGCTGTGTGATGCAGCTAGCAGGCTGCATCGTTCCCACATCCAACTCTGCATCGCATCCACCTGTGACTCCTCTCTGCCTGGCTGTTGGTCTCTGTGCGCTCAGCTGAGCAAGAAGTCTGTTTTGCAATGGACGCATCCCTGGAGAGTCTTTTCCCCGTCCCAGTAGTCTTTTGAATGCTGTCGGTCTTAATTTTAGTTTGGAAAGCTTCTATACTTGTTTAGGGACATTGCAATGCTTATACACACAATCATAATAAAGGATCATCGCTGCATTTAGTAAATCATGGTGATTTATGCCCTCTATTTGCTGGGAGTGTCCATTAATTACAAGTTGCACCTTTTAAAACTGCTGATCATTTCTTTCTAAAAACAAACCTGATGTTTCTTTGTTTTTGCATTGTGGCTGCTTCACAAAAATCCTCACAAAGTCAATTACATTTTTAAAGTGTTGTTTCTGAATTAAACTTGACGAAACAATTAATGTTTCCCACCTCTACGGTGATAAATCAAGGATACTTTTAGTAGTACGGGATGCCTTTGACTCTGACTGAGATGCACACTGAATATCAATGTGCGTCAGAGTTTTTTATCGAGTGGACTGAATAAAAGGCTTTTGAATCAAAACACGATTTTTTTTTAAGAACTTTTCTCAACACCCATTACTGAAGCATTTGGAGGTTGTCTGTCTCTGGAAATAATGAATTCCTAGTCAAAACATTGCAGGTGTATTATTTCTTTTTCTAAATGCCTGAGCCTGATTATGCCTCTCTTTCATTTCCTTACCGTTCTTTTGTTCGTACTAGAAAAAGCCACTGCTTTTTCAGTTGAATCTTTATTTATGAATTGACTGCAGTATATTATTTTAATAGGCTTAAACCTTAAAGTTCAGCTCTGTGACAAAAGAACTTAAATCCTTGCTCATGCACTTCTTTTGGGACTCTTCATGGCTCTTTATATACAACAAATAACAATCATCCTAATTAGAAAAAGCACAATTTTTCATTGTGCAAACATAAAAAAAAGGTTATCTGTTCACATGCATGAATAGAAATGCCAATATTTTGCTTGGACATAATCATCAGCATGCTGACAGCTACAGTTGTTGTTTGCTGAGTGGGTGACATTGTGGTGAAGAATGGAAATAATTAAATTCCCTGTGCCAAAGCTTAATGTTTTTGAACATTTTTTGATTCTATAAAGGAAAAACATTCAAGGTTGCAATCATCATCCTAAAAAAAAAAAAAATGCTCACATCTCGCCCACAACTTAAAATTTGCCCATTTATACTTTTAAGTTGGCCTATTTGATGTTCATGAATAATTTCAGCCTGATGAAAGTGGGTGAGAGTGGAAAATGTGCTGGTATGGTGATAAGAAATCCATTACAAGAGCCCTCCAAATATTTATTGATTTTAACGCGAACAATGGAAAACATTACGATGTGAGAAAAGGTTTTTCTGTGGAGCTTTTCAGACATGAGTGGGTGTCAGGTTGTCTGTTTTCTCACTGAACCCTGGTTAAAGGATGTTTTCCTGGAGTCGCTGCATTGTGTGCCGTGGCATGATGACCTCCATGTATTCTCCTGGTATTGGTATTTTTGTGTCTTTTTTGTATTTTTTTTTTACGTCTTTTTAAGTTATTTCGCACCTTTTTTGGTAATGTTATGTCTTCTTTTGGTATTTTTACGTCTTTCTTTGGTTATTTTGTATGTTTTTTTGGGAATGTTTTTTATATTTTTTTTGTTTATTTTGTGTCTTTTTTGGTATTTTTACGTCTTTTTTGGATATTTTTTACATCTTTTTGGGTTATTTTGTGTCTTTTTGGTATTTTTATGTCTTCTTTGGATATTTTTAAATCTTTTTGGTAATTTTGTGTCTTTTATTGATATTTTTGTGTCTTTTTGTAATTTTACGTCTTTTTAAGCTATTTTGCACCTTTTTTGGTAATGCTATGTCTTCTTTTGGTATTTTTACGTCTCTCTTTGGTTATTTTGTATCTTTTTTTGGGATTTTTTAAAAAGTTTTTTTGTTTATTTTGTGTCTTTTTTGGTATTTCTATGTCTTTTTTGGATATTTTTTACATCTTTTTGGGTTATTTTGTGTCTTTTTTGGTATTTTTATGTCTTTTTTGGATATTTTTACATCTTTTTTGGTAATTTTGTGTCTTTTATTGGTATTTTTGTTTCTTTTTGTATTTTTACATCTTTTTAAGTTATTTTTGCGCCTTTTTTGGTAATGTTATGTCTTCTTTTGGTATTTTTACGTCTTTCTTTGGTTATTTTGTATCTTTTTTGGGGTATTTTTTTGGTTACGATGTGAGAAAAGGGTTTTTCTATGGAACTCTTCAGACGTTTGTGTCTTTTTCTTGTGAGCATGAGTGGGTGTCAGGTTGTTTGTTTTCTCACTGAACCCTGGTTAAAGGATGTTTTCCTGGAGTCGCTGCATTGTGTGCCGTGGCATGATGACCTTCATGTATTCTCCTGGTATCTCTGATGGTGTTCTGAGGTGAGAGCTCTGAATATGAGGGGGGTATGATAAAGTGCAGATGAGATGTTAAGGTAAGGCTGTATGTGGGTGGGTGTCTCTCAGGTTGAGAATTTTCCTGCAAGCTATGAAGGTCACAGTGGAAAACAGGCTGCGATGAGTGTGCTCCTACCAACACAGTGTTGGCAGTGAAATCCCTCTCTGCTCACTGCAGGGAAGAAATGTTTATTCCTTTTTAAACGTGTCTGAACCAGCCAACAATCCAAAAAACTCAACAACTAAATAAACTCAAGGCCCCATTTACCATGTTTATAAGAAAACGATTTGCTTTTCAAGGTCTGGGACATAATTTTGTCGTACATCTTTCTGGTTTGATTAACCCTCTGAACCCTGAAAAATATGTTTTCTTTGAAAGATCACCAAAAATACAACGTTCATCATAAAAGGAAAGTGTACTTCACTTTTCTTTTTACTCTTTCTGTAACCTCCATGCAGCTCCTGTGAGGCCATGATTGATTCTGCTGAGACAAACAGTCATGTGACAAATATTCATTGAAAATCTGTTTGCACAGATCAGAGGGGAGAGGTCAGGAGAGGCTGGAAACATGCAAAGAGTGACCCAATTTTGTGGAAATGCTCCGATAAAGGCAAAAAATTACAGTTACAACCTAATCCGTGTTGTTGTCCATCATACTTGCTGTAAATATGTGCACAGAAATGTTAAGTTCATGAGTAAAATCTTGTCATAAGCACAAAAATAAGACCCAAAAACCAACAGGCATATTTTTCTGTTGACCAAAAGGTTGTCTCACTTTTCTTTTTCTGAAGGTTTCATAGTTGCTTCCTTTACAAAAGCACCACTTATAATTGCATGCTTGGAAAATATTTGCAGCACCACACAGAAGATTACTTCCTTGAAAAAGTTCAATGAAGCTTAAAATTGTGTCTCTCAGAATCTCTTTATTCTACATGTGTCATTTAAAATAAAGCTTTTGCACTAACCAGATCCTGTTAAAATACTGTGAAGACATGATTGATTCTGCTGAGACAAACAGTCATGTGACAAATTATGTTGCACAGATCAGAGGGGAGAGGTCAGGATAGGCTGAAAACATGCAAAAAGTGACCCAATTTTGTGAGTAAAATCTTGTCATTAGCACAAAAATAAGACCCAAAAACCAACAGGCATATTTTTCTGGTGACCAAAGGTTGTCTCACTTTTCTTTTTCTGAAGGTTTCATAGTTGCTTCCTTTACAAAAGCACCACTTATAATTGCATGCTTGGAAAATATTTGCAGCACCACACAGAAGATTACTTGCTTGAAAAAGTTCAATTTGTACTGTTTCTCAGCCACGGAGAGTAACAAGAAGTGATCCAGCAAAGAGCTTTTTCTGTGGGGCATTAAAGGTTTTTTGGAGTTAAAGCTTGCATTTGGCAACTTTAGCGCACCGCCTCCAGCTCCAAATGGCAGCGGGAGGTAATTGCTTGAAGGATGCACTTCAGTGTCCAGGAGTGATGTAATGTGATGTTAGTAAACTGCACGGAGCGCTGTGTTCACATCTTACCACAGGACATGAAAGAGGAGAAGAAAGAGAGATTATTTAGCAGGGATGGGACGCTCTCCTCCAGTGGGGCCACGGCTAACAGCTCCACTTGACACGCAACATTTGTGAAATAATCTCTTATTACTGCTGTGGGATAAAAGCAGGAAGGGTAACTTATGGCAAGACTTATTATAATACTTATTATAATAACCTGCTGTGAGGCAGTAATTTCAAGTTTTCTGTACTTTACCAGCACCGGTGGTAGTTGATTTATATGTACTTTTTGGATATTTTTACATCTTTGTTGGTAATTTTGTGTCTTTTATTGGTATTTTTGTGTCTTTTTTTGGTCATTTTGTGTCTTTTTTATCATTTTGTGGTCAATTTGTGTCTTTTTTTGTCATTTTGTGGTCAATTTGAGTCATTTTGTGCTTCATCTGATGAAATATTTTGGTCATTTTGTGTCTTTTTTTGATCATTTTGTGTCATTTTGTGGTCGATTGGATTCTTTTTTGGTCATTTTGTGACCAAAATATCATAAAATCATATTTTATTGGTATTTTTGTGTCTTTTTTTGTATTTTTATTTTTACGTCTTTTTAAGTTATTTTGTGTCTTTTTTGGTAATGTTATGTCTTCTTTTGATATTTTTACATCTTTCTTTGGTTATTTTGTATCTTTTTTGGGGTATTTTTAAAAAAAAAATTTGGGTAATTTTGTATCTTTTTGGATATTTTTACATCTTTTTTGGTAATTTTGTGTCTTTTATTGGTATTTTTGTGTCTTTTTTGGTCATGTTATGTCTTCTTTTGGTATTTTTACGTCTTTCTTTGGATATTTTGTGTCTTTTTTTGTATTTTTATGTATTTTTGGGATATTTTTACATCTTTTTTGGTAATTTTGAATTTGAATAATGACTGAATACATAAGTTGTTCAAGTCCAACAGACCAGTGCAATTTTTGCCATTACATGTAGCAATAGCATATTTATAAATATAGTACATTTCATAAATCCAGGTAGCCTATAGGTAGGTAGACCTTCTGTAAACTAGAATACTTTGGTTTGTTAAGTAAAACACAATCCACGCTAGCTACCACACTAGCCGCTAGCTGCTATATGTTTAGCATTGAGGTGATACTTGAGGCTGGATGTGCTGCGGTGATATGTGAATTCCTTGTTGCATAGCAACACAACCATGCTCTTATGGACGCTTCCATCCGTTGGTTTTTAGTAACTAAATGTCCCATCATCCACGGGGCCAACCAAAGGTCTCATCAGCTTCTTCCTTCATGTTCACTGTGGTTTGTTGTTGTCTCAACTCATCAACGCTAGTTGGTGCTCCAGTATAATCGGTCCGCCTGAAACTCATCCAGTGAGAAACGTTCCGCGGTGCAAAAATAAGTGCGATTAAAATGCGTCAATTTTTTGTAACGCGTTATTAATCAATCTTAATTAACCCGTTAAAGTCCCGGCCCTAATTATTATTATAACCACTCAGTGGACTGGACTGTGACGCTCCCTTTTTAAAACACAACGACAACTAAAGCGAGGAGCACCTCGCAAAATGAGGTCATCTCCACACATCCTTTGATCCCTTCATTCTTCATCTGGGAGGCAAGTGGCATATAAGAGGATCTATCTTTGTGAACGGTTTTGAGCCCCCAAAATTACAAACAAACTAAAGGCGGGGGATCGATAGAGTGTGTCTCACAGAATGATGAACTGGCACTTCAGAGGGGGAAAATCAATGTTGTGCTCCCTTTCTCTCCCTCTCCTCCTCTCTCTATCTTTCTCCTTTTGGTCCTAAACTCTCTCCACAGTCCTCACACTGCACTGTTTAAGTGTATGTGTCTTCTTATGTGTGTTGCTTGAGACAAGATCGCCCACTGTGATTTAATGCTCCTTTGTTTCTTATTCCTTTTTAGCCTGGAAGACCCCTGCCACTTTGATGTGTGAGCACACCCACCAATAATGGCCCATAGGATACGCAGTGGAAGTAAGTGCTTCTGGTCAGATTTACCGCTTTAGTGGTCCTCCTCCCCTCCCCCCCCCCTCTCCCGCTGCCTCAGTAAACCCCGGCTCATCTGACGTGGACGTATTGATCAGTGCAACATGGTAATCTTTAAATCAGTAGTTCTCAACCGTTTTGAGTGGCGACCCCCATTTTAACATGCATGTTCTCTCACTGAACAGAATCTCACAGTTCAGATCAGACAAACTCAGTCGATACGATGAATTTTGGACAAATAATGAAGCAGACAACAACTAAAACATCTCTCTGTGCATTTATATATGTATTTTTTATATTTTATTGTTTGTTTTAATCTAAGTCTTTTGCTATAAATTTAAAGGTCCATTCTGACCTCCTGAGTGTGTAACAGTCAGCTTCAAGCCAGAGACTCATTGGAAAGTCACAACTTGATACGTTGGGATTTGTCAGAAAAGACACAAAATTACCCAAAAAGAATCAAATTGACCACAAAATGACACAAAATGATAAAAAAAAAGACACAAAATGACCAAAATATTACATAAAATGAAGCACAAAAGGACTCAAATTGACCACAAAAAGACAAAAAATGACCAAAAAAGACACAAATGACTAAAAAAGGACTCAAAATTACCCCAAAAAAGAATCCAATTGACCACAAAATGACACAAAATGATCAAAAAAAGACATAAAATGAAGCACAAAAGGACTCGAATTGAAAACAAAATGACAGAAGATGACCACAAAAAGACACAAATTGACCAAAAAAGACACAAAATGACTAAAAAAGGAAACAAATTACCCAAAAAAGAATCCAATTGACCACAAAATGACACACAATGGTCAAAAAAAGACACAAAATGACCAAAAAAAAGACATTAAATGACCAAGGCTAAAACACATTAACACATGAACACTTTAACACAGTGGAGACAGAGCTGACTTCCAGAATGATTTGCCGACCCCCAGAAATCATCTCGTTGGTTCTCAGGTTGAGAACAGCTGCTTTAAATCATAACACAGCTTTTAACATGAAGCTGCCAACGTGAGACCGTTTATTTATTGCAACACATGTTTCGGACAGTTGACTGCGTGGAGCTGCATTTTTATGTCCCCCGGTAGTGTTGGAGGGCAAAGAGAACATCCAGTCCATTGTATATCTTAAACATAAAATAAATAAAGTTCCCCATGGGGAAAATTGAATTCCAAGAACTCTGTGTGGAGCTCGAAGTGACTGCCGGACTGTGGAGACCCTCCAGGATCACACTCTGCTGTTGATTTTGCTTCACAATTGTTCCGTAGCAAGTAATGAAGGTATTCTGTACGAAGATGAATCTAAAGTTGTCTTTTTGTTGCTGCCGGTAATGATAAAATAGGTACAGTGTCTGTTCGGAGATCGTTTCCCCCCCAGGGAGGCGGAGTTATCCCATTACTGGAGTGTGATTATCTCAGTAGTAGCTGGAGCTTCCACTGAGGCAGCTTGTGTCTTGTACATTGTGTGTTTTACACCACATACCAGTCTAATTTTTTACCTTTTTATGCCTCTGAATTATTGAGTCGGACTGTCTGTCCCATCCATAAATGTGTCTGATCCAGCCAACAATCCAAAAACTCAACAACTAAATAAACTCAAGGCCCCATTTACCATTTTTATAAGAAAACGATTTGCTTTTCAAGGTCTGGGACATAATTTTGTTACATTTTTCTGGTTTGATTAATCCTCTGAACCCTGAAAAATATGTTTTCTTTGAAAGATCACCAAAAATACAACGTTCATCATAAAAGAAAACTCTAAATACAGGCATTACCACTACCAATTTGAACTTTCTGACAGTTCATCATCTGTTACGAAAGTTTCTGCTGGGAAAAAGGAACCAAAATGAAGCTAAAAATTGTGTCTGTCAGAATCTCTTTATTCTACATGTTTCATTTGAAATAAAACATTTGCACTATCCAGATCAAAAATTCTTCTCCTGTGAAGCCATGATTGATTCTGCTGAGACGAAACGTGACGAATATTTACTTACATTTGTTTGCACAGATCAGAGGGGAGAGGTCAGGAGAGGCTGAAAACATGCAAAAAGTGACAGAATTTTGTGTAAATGCACTGATAAAGGCCAAAAAATTACAGTTACAAACCAATACGTGTTGTTTTCCATCATACTTACTGTAAATGTGTGCACAGAAATGTCAATGAAGCTTAAAATTGTCTGTCAGAATCTCTTTCTTCTCCATGTGTCATTTTTAATTAAAGCGTTTGCACTAACCAGATCCTGTTAAAAACATTAAATTCTGCTCCTCAGAGACACTGAAGCCATGATTGATTCTGCTGAGACAAACAGTCATGTGACAAATATTCACTGAGAATCTGTTTGCACAGATCAGAGGGGAGTGGTCAGGAGAGGCTGACAACATGCAAAAAGTGACCGAATTTTATGGAAATGCACTGATAAAGGCAAAAAAAATTACAATTACAACCCAATCCGTGTTGTTTTCCACCACACTTACTGTAAATGTGTGCACAGAAATGTTAAATTCATGAGTAAAATCTTGTCATAAGCACAAAAATAAGACCCAAAAACCAACAGGCATATTTTTCTGTCTCACTTTTTTATAATTGCATGCTTGGAAAATTTTTGCAGCACCACTCAGAAGATTACTTGCCAAAGAGAAAAACAAGAAGTGATCCAGCAAAGAGCCTTCTGAGGGGCATTTGGGAGTTAAAACTTGCATTTGGCAACGTTATCGCTTATCGTAATTTTTTCTCTCAGACAATATATCATCCAACAAAAATTCTGATATTGTGACGGCTTAATCCCACATTTTCTGATCCAGATTGAGTTGTTTCATTTCACAGTTTGTGAGTTGATAGACTCTCCTGATACACAAATATGTGTTTGAATTTATAAAATCAAAGGTGATAAACACAGTAAACATTATATCTCAGTGTTGTCATGCCGACATTAACATGTAAGCCAAAGCTGGGCTGTGCTCACAGAGCCGTCATGGCTGTAGATTCTCTCCTGTTTGTCCTTCAGTTTCTGAACCATGCACACACAAAAATAAATAAGGCATTTCCCTGCCTGCTGCACTTTCTTTGCATGGCATTTTATCCGTGTGTGCATGTATAGGGTTCATGGAATTTTTATGAGTGTGTGTATGTGTCGGTCGGTCGGTCCGGGGCGTTACCTGCTGGTGTGATGTGGGTGAGCTCTCACACAGCCCCCGTAGGTGCTGCAAGGCAGCGTTGTCAGCTGTGGAGAGCTGTTCCTGTCAGCCTGCCTCCACAAATTTAGGGCTGCGAGATGAAGCCTGAGACAGGTAACCATGAGGGGGGAGAGGGTGAGGAGAGAGAGGGAGGAGATCCATCCATCTATCTGTCTATCTACCTAAATATATATCTACCTACATATCTACATATCTATCTAGCTACCTAAATATCTATCTATCTATCTATCTAGCTATCTATCTATCTATCTATCTATCTATCTATCTATCTATCTATCTATCTATCTATCTATTTACCTAAATATCTATCTATCTATCTATCTATCTATCTATCTATCTATCTATCTATCTATCTATCTATCGATCTATCTAGCAAAAAAGAGAAATAATTTTTAAAAATGACAAATAATACAAAAAAGAGAAATAATTTTAAAAAATGACAAATAATTACAAATAATACAAAAAATGGGAAATAATTTAAAACAATAAAAAAGAGAAATAATTACAAAAAAATGAGAAATAATTACAAAAATGACAAAAAATTTGAAATAATAAAAGATACACATGAGAAATAATTGAAAAAAAGAGGAATAATTAAAAAAAATGACAAATAATTACAAACAACACAAAAAAATGGGAAAAATTTTCAAAAACTACAAAAAAAGGAGAAATCATTTTAAAAAATGCAAAAAAGAGAGAAATAATTACAAAAAAGAGAAATAATTACAAAAAATGAGAAATAATTATAAAAAGTAAAAAAAATGAGAAATAATTGCAAATAAATGCTGCTCTTTTTTCTGCATCACGTCGGCTAAAATTGCTATCTATCTATCTATCTATCTATCTATCTATCTATCTATCTATCTATTTATCCATCTATCCATCTATCCATCTATCTATCTATCTATCTATCCATCTATTTATCTATCTATCTATCTATCTATCTATCTATCTATCTATCTATCTATCTATCTATCTATCTATCTATATATCCATCCATCCATCCATCCATCCATCCATCCATCCATCCATCTATCTATCTATCTATCTATCTATCTATCTATCTATCTATCTATCTATCCATCCATCCATCCATCCATCCATCCATCCATCCATCCATCCATCCATCCATCCATCCATCCATCCATCCATCCATCTATCCATCCATCAATCTATCTATCTATCTATCTACAGAATCTATTTGTCTCTGTTTCTTTGTCTTTGTCTGTCTCCAGGGGTGCAGTTTGGGCTGGAAGCTGCTGTGTGTCAGTAGTGAAATATTCATAGTACGTGCAGGGAGTTTGACGAGCTGCTCTGACACCTCCATACTCTCCACCCTCATTTTCATTTCTTCCCCGGCTCCAGCACGTTACCTCACCCCCCCCCCCCCCCCCCCCCCCTCCCCCCCTTTCAGCACCATACAGTATGCCCAGTGCAGCCATGATGAAAAGAAGCCCACAGCACGCTGCTCTTACCTTTTACATTTTCATACTTAAGAGGATGTTAAAAAAAAAGACAAACTCAAAAAAAAAAAGCTGCATATTCACGGTAACACGCCGGCTGAAAAGCTTTCATTTTAACATTTTATTACCATTCTGTTGAAGGCTTTCATGCTTAAACTGTTCCCTCACTATGTGCTCTTTAAGATCCCTCTCATCCTGTTATAATGGAAACACTCATTGGAAATATGAAATTAATGGAATCTTGGGTGCTGCACGTGACCTCCTACATTTCCCAGTGTGCCGCTCAGCATCCCTCAGAGAACGTCTGGACTTAATGTGGAAGAAAATATTATGATAGCAGCAATAGCTTCAACCAGAGAGGAGGAGAATCTGACTCCTCTCTCAGAACGCCGTGTTGCTTGTGGCTGTGTTGTAATCTGGAGCCTCTGCCTTCCTGTCTGCCTGTTCATATCAACATGGTGAATGTAATTTTAGCTCTGGAAAGAATTCATTTCTGCCTTCAGACTCCATATTAATCCATATCTTCACATAGTGTCCTGACATCTTGTTTGGACCAGGAGCTCTCGACTTGAAAAGGAAAACAGAAACAGAAAAGCTGTAGTTTCTTATATCTGCAAGAAGTTTTGAGAAAAATATTTGCATGGCATGTCAACTTTTTTTTTTTTACCTTAGAGCAGGGGTCTCAAACTTGCGGCCCGTGGGCCAATTGTGGCCCTCATGATGATATTTTGTGGCCCCCACCTTGATATGAAAGTTTAATGTGAGTTTTATATGAATGGCACTTTACCGTGTTGTGTGTTGAAGGTCCCTTTAATTACTTTTTTTGGTAATTTTGTGTATTTTTTAATAATTATGTGTCTTTTTTAAATAATTTTGTGTCTTTTTTTAAATAATTTTGTGTCTTTTTTAAACAATTTTGTGTCTTTTTTAAATAATTTTGTGTCTTTTTTAAATAATTTTGTGTCTTTTTTAAATAATTTTGTGTCTTTTTTTGGTAATTCTGTGTATTTTTTTGGTCATTTTGTGTCTTTTTTAAGTAATTTAGTTTTTTTTTAGTAATTTTGTGTCTTTTTTTGGTCATTTTGATACTGCCTCCAGCAGCCCCCAGGTAATTTGAGTTTGAGACCCCTGCCTTAGATGGAACAATATTAGTTCTTTCCGAGGGATTCAATTATTTACTCCCTAGAACAAAGTCAGCCAACTACAGATGGAGCTTGACCTTAAAACATTTGATTTGGAGCAAAACAAATAAATAAAAAATGGGAAAATGGGAAAATAGGCAAAGAAAGACTGTGTCATATTTCATAAATGAATAATTTTACCTTCCCTTAAACCAGGGGTCTCAAGCTCAAATTACCTGGGGGCCGCTGGAGGCAAAAAAAAAGACACAAAATTACTAAAAAAGACACAAAATGACAGAAAAAAATACTAAATTACTTAAAAAAGACACAAAATGACCAAAAAAAGACACAAAATGACCAAAAAAAGACACAAAATTACTAAAAAAGACACAAAATGATTTAAAATAGACACAAAATTACAAAAAAGACACAAAATTACAAAAAACACACAAAATTACAAAAAAACACACACAATTACCAAAAAAAGACACAAAATTACCAAAAAAAGACACAAAATTACAAAAAAGACACAAAATTACCAAAAAAAGACACAGAGCTGATATCTAGACATTTTCCATGGTTTTCTTGATAAAAACCAAAATCATTATAAAGAAACCCATGGAAAATGTCTAGATATCAGCTCCTAAATTAAACTTATGAGCTGTTTTTTTGTTATCATTATATTCTTCCAAACAAATGTACCTTTAGTTGTACCAGGCATTAAAATGAACAAGAAATTAGAGAAAAACAATGATAAGAACAATAATATTTTTTCCCATGACTGTATATCAGGCCGGCTCAACACAGTTCGTCTCTTTTACAGTCAACGTTGACCGTTTCATTAACCAAAATCACAACTTTTAAGTAAAGTTTTACTAAGTATCTTAGTTGCCTAAACCCATGAAGATTCTTGTCTGTGCTGCAGTCTGTTTGGACTAAAGGTGAGATGGGAAAATGTAACCTCCAATCCATTGTTGCTGTCCACTTTTTAAACATTTTTAAAGTAATTAAAGTGTTGATGCAGTCATTCCATGTGAGCAGATTGAAAGTAGAACATCTTCACGTCGGAGCAGGAAAGCTGCTCTGTTGACAGCGGGCCTGTTTACATCCAAGGCTAGAGCGGGGAGACAGCATTGATCAGCTCCTCGCTCTCTGCATAATTCTCAGCATCATCCTGCAACAGGATGATTAGCCTCGGGGGAAAAAGTAAACAGGAGCGGGTAAAAGTTGCAAATCATCTTTTCATTATATTTTCCCGCAGCCTCCCTCATAAGTCATCATCACAGAGCCGAGGCCTCTATCTCCAAACTCTGCAGAAATATCAATATGGATTTAGGAGTCTCCCTGAAGCAAGGTCCTCAGCTAATTAAATCTGTAATCACTTTGTACTGTAAAAACACAAGCAGGGGAGGAGGGGAGCGGGCTATGTGGCGGTTTAAACGAGGGCCAGTGGAGTTTTTATTTAACAAAGACGGCTAATTGGGTCAGAGCTCTTTATCCTCATAAAGCACAGAGGTTTCCTGCCATCCAGTCGCAGCGCTTACGGCTCTTTGCTCTCAAACAGAGTTGGACTCTTTGAACAGAGTGAGACGGAGGAGCACAGACACTTTTCTCAAGGCTAACACAGCAAACAGGTACTTTATATATATTGTCTTGGGGGTTTGAAGTACGACGAGCGGAGTAATGGGATTCAGAGAGGGGCTAAAGTAGAATATCATAGAAAAGTTTATTTATGTCAGTATTTCAATTCAAAAAGTGGAATTAACACATTATATAGATCCATTAAACACAGAATGAAACATTCCATGTCTTAATTTATTGAATTATTTCAATGTCAGTTAAACTCTGTAACCAATCAAAAGTGATAATTATCTGTGTTTGCTGTTGCTGCATATTAAATAGTCTGTAGAGAAATGTAGATATTATGAAACGTTTAATTTACTTCAAAACAACCAACTTTTTGCAAATATTTTTTAGTTACATGAATGGCTTCAACAGCAACATTTAACAAGTTTTTAGTTTGCTGATGGCAAGTTAAGAATACAGGTGCATCTCAATAAATTAGAATATCATAAAAAAGTTTATTCATGTCGGTAATTCAATTAAAAAAGTGGAATTAACACACGCAAATTTACTAGATTAAAGTGGCAAATCTGTGCGAAACGTTTTTTCTCGCAGATTCACCACTTTAAATCTCGTAAATGCGTTTTTTTTTCTCGTAGATTTGCCACTTTAATCTCGTCAACTTTTTTACCATTAATTTGAGATTTTTTGGTCACAAATTTGAGATTTTTTTTCTCACAAATTTGTAGATTTTTTTACCGTTAATTTGAGATTTTTTTCTCATAAATTTGTAACTTTTTTTCTCTAAATATTACCCCCCTCCCCCGGGTCCGTATGTTTTTTTACACATTCTGGCAGTATGTAATATCCTCCAATATTCTCTAGGGTTGTAATTTGGAATTTGCAAGTCTTTCAATGAGTGCCCTATTAAGGGTTAAGACACCAAATCCTTGAGGAACAGCAGAGAAAAATCTACGCTGGCATTTGGTCTCAAAACCTTTTGACATTTTGGATGGTGACTGCTGTATTTCCGGTGAATTGGACTGCCAGGTTTCCTGCCATCCAGTCGGACGTTTACGGCTCTTTGCTCTCAAACAGAGTTGGACTCTTTGAACAGAGTGAGAAGGAGCAGCACCGACACTTTTGTCAAGGCTAACACAGCAAACAGGTACTTTATATATATTGTCTTGGGGTTTTGAAGTACGACGAGGGGAGTAATGGGATTCAGAGAGGGGCTGCGTGTCTCTAATAGCGGCTACAGAGACGTACAAGTCCATGAACTCCTTCCATCTTTCATCTGGAGAGCATCCAGGCACGCTGTTGTCTGCTTCGCTGGCGCCGAGCGTGAACACGACCCGAGCGCTGTCATGTCAAACTCTCATCACACTTTCTTTCTCAACCTCCAATATATATTGCATAAAGATTTTGTGTCATGAGACCAGCAGAAGGTAATGTGTCTTGAGTATATTCTCTAAGAGTGATCTTCTCCTGCACAGTTGCCCATAAAGTTGGAATAACATATTTTTTTACCTCTTTTCATGAAATGATTGTGACAGATAAAGTGTATTTATTCTCAAAATTTTGTTAATTGTGGTTTCATTTTCATTGCGATATGTTTGGAAGAGATTGATTAATAGAGGATTGTGTCAGAAAACAAAATTATTCCAACTTTATGGGCGAAAAGGAGATAGAAAATGAGAAACCAAAAAAAGGCATAAAATTACTAAAAAAAAGACAAAAAATGACAGAAAAAATACTAAATTACTTTTAAAAAAGACACAAAATGACCAAAAAAAGACACAAAATTACTAAAAAAAGACACAAAATGATTTAAAAAAGACACAAAATGACACAAAAAAAGACACAGAATTACTAAAAGAGACACAAAATCACAAAAAAAAAGACACAGAGCTGATATCTAGACATTTTCCATGGTTTTCTTGATAAAAACCAAAATTATTATCAAGAAAACCATGGAAAATGTCTTTATATCAGCTCTTCAATTAAAGAATATATATTAAATATATATTGCATAAAGATTTTGTGTCATGAGACCAGCAGAAGGTAATGTGTCTTGAGTATATTCACTCAGAGTGATCCTCTCCTGCACAGTTGCCCATAAAGTTGGAATAACATATTTTTTTACCTCTTTTCATGAAATGATTGTGACAGATAAAGTGTATTTATTCTCAAAATTTTGTTAATTGTGGTTTCATTTTCATTGCGATATGTTTGGAAGAGATTGATTAACCCTCTGGAGTCCATCTATTTATTGAAAATACACGTTTTATTTACAGTAATAACTTTATGTATATATGATATGTAGACAAGCTGAGAAAGCCAGTTGAAAGTGTAATCATAGGAGCTTTCATTTATGTTTCATTATTGGGGTATTTGACTTGAACGAGATGGACTTTTCCATCATATTCTAATGTATTGAGATGCACCTGTAGACTTGTAGTTATGAGTGAAATTTCTCATCAACTATTTGATGGATTGCCATGAAATTTGGAGCAGACGTGCATGTTCTCCTCAGGATGAAGTGCTGATCTCTTACCTTTTTATCTCACACCATTATCAGGATTGGCCTTCGCATCACTCAAAGTTGGATTATATATTTAGTGCTAATTAGCAAACGTCAAAGGGGGAAATATCATGCTCATACTCAGGTTCACACATTCTACTTGAACGTGTTTACATACTTCACCCTCACGAAATGCTTCATTTAAGTGCCTGTCTCTTTAGAATCCTGCCAGAAAAAGCCCTGTTTGCTCTGATTTGCTTGCGGGAAAAATGTGTCACAACTTTGCAAATGACCTCAAGCTGTGGGTGGAAATACTCAGATGGAGGGCAGCGTCTGAGCCGGCATGCTTAAGCCAAATCTGAGTAACTTCTTGAATGAGCCCTTGTTGGACTGTCACAGTGATTATAATATGGACTTATTGAGCTTTGCAATAAATATCAAGATCATGTCCACATAATGCACATGTATGTAAGACTGTTACCAACATTTTGGCCAACATTATTCTAGGATAAACAGCAGGTTTTTCCTGACTATTAAAAGTTTTTCTTTTGAGGATGAAAAACTTGGCTTTCTTTTATGATCTTGCAGCTTCGCACTCAATTAAAAGTTAATTTCTCTCTGTTTTTAGGACTGTCAAAGTTAACGTGATAACAATGCATATTGTATTTAATGCCAGTCATTGTTTTGTCACATTAGAAATGTATCCATTGCTTGCTAGTTTCCATCCAACCTTGGGCAAAGAAAATGTTATTTTGCATGACAAGTTCAGTCATGAAGTCGTGTCAGACGGATCTGTTAACAAGATCAACATAATTCACAGTTACTGTCCATGTGAACTGAGTTACTATCAGAGTACATCTTGTCTTAAATTGTAACAGTACTGGACCAAAACACAATGCCTGAAAATGCCTACTACCACCACAGACTGATAAAACATCTGCAGCATCTTACTACAGATGTCCAGAGATCTGAGCTTCGTTAAGAAAAAGAGGCGGCTCTGCCCCTTTTTGTAGAGAGCGTCTGTGTTTAGGGACCAGTCCAACTTATTATCCAGGTATACACCTAGATACTGTGAGCAACACCTCCATGTCCACCCCACAGGTATTTACTGGCTGAAGAGAGGGCTTGAACATGTGGAAATCTCTGATCATCTCCTTAGTCTTTGAGGTGTTCAATAGGAGATAGTTCTTGTGACTCCAGTCACTGAAGGCTTTTATCAGATCCCTATATTCAGATTCCTGTCCATTCCTGATACACGCCACAATAGCAGTGTCGTCAGAGTACTTCTAGATGTGGCAGGACTCAGAGTTGTATTTTAAGTCCGCTGTGTACAGTGTAAACAGGAGTGGAGCCAGAACAGTGCCTTGTGGAGCCCCTGTGCTGCTCATTAATGTCCCAGAAACACAGTTCCCCAACCTGACATACTGTGGTCTTCCCGTCAGGTAATCTGTGATCCAGGAGATGAAGGAAAGATCCACTCCCATGTCTGTGAGCTTGTTTTTGAGTATGTTGGGTTGGATGGTGTTGAATGCACTTCAAAAATCAAAAAACACGATTCTCACATCAGCACCAGTTTCCTCCTGATGAGCAAGGTTTGTTCTTCATTGCATCATTGCAAATGATTCCTCGAGATATAAATAAAGGATAAATGAAATACACAAGGATGACAAGATGATTAGAAATAGGTTGCAGAAAAGCTCAGATTTACCCTTCGAGGCTCGGAAGAGAGTTTCCACAAAACTTGGCGATCCTTTCTAGAGTTAGTGGCCTTATATATCTGTACAAATGACTGAATGACTGGCAGTAAATGAAATAGGTAACACAGTGGTAACTTACTATTTTTCATTTTTTTTTATTTCTTATTTTTATTTCCTATTATTTTTTTTATTTATTTTGGTGTATTCCTTGTCTGCGTGCTGTGCTATTTGTTTATTTTTTCCCCTTTTCTGTGGTCTGTCATGTGAGTGCTTTATGTGGGAAATAAAATAATAATAAAAAATAAAAAAAAATAATAGAAATAGGTTGCAACAATCATGGGCCTGGTCACACACACAGAGGGCAGGGATATATTCGATTTTTGATAATTAATATACATACATTTGCATGAAGCAAACATTCTTTATACTTGAAAAAAAATTGAACAGTTAAAAATATAATTATAGCGGAACAGATTGACAGTCATGAATATGTATGATTCATGTGAATAAAAGTAATGTGTTTCAATCAACAGTATGCTGCAAAAAGATTTTAAAAACGTGTAAATGTGTCGCCAATATTTGTAAAGTCGGTTCACCGAGCAATCTGCTTCAGTTTGAGTCATTCTTCAGTATCAAACTCGCCAAACTGAGGTGTGATAAATGTGTTTTGGTGCAGCTCTGTTAGTATCACACGTTAACAGCTCAATTAATTACTGCAGTTAACTACAATATTACTTCACTCTGCACTAGTAAATAGTTACTTTGACTCTTTTTAACCCTCTGGAGTCTATGATCACGCTGGTGTTTGTTTTTTTTCAAAGCCCCGTAACAAGATATGATCGTTTTAATTTGATATTACAAAAATGTAAAAGAAGGATGGGACGAGGCAGGCGTGGCATTAAACAGTTCATTGAGCATATTTGTGTTTTTTATGGTCACAAATAGTAAAATTTTATTTCAGATTTCATTTATTTAGTATTTATTTATTTAGTGTATTATGTATTTTGGGCTCAATGTGTTAATAAAGTGGGTTAAAGTGAAAAAAAATAATTGTCAGATTATTTTGAAGTTGTGCTGAGAAAATACAAAATACAAAACATGAGTATAGTAAATATTATGTGGTATATAAAGAGCAAATAGGCTCAGACCCCAGAGGTTAAGACTTTTTTCTTCAGATCTTTATTAACAATGAAAGAAATACAGGCATTCAGTACATAAACAAGATATACAGAGAAAAAGGTCAGTTACAGTATCTAAAGAATTAAATATAAAAAATAAAATAATAACATAATAAGGGGTATAAGGTGTTTCTCTTTATATTATTCTGGGGTTTCTGAAAATATGTTTTTAAAGTGTATGAGAGTGGGTTCACATTTTTTATTTGACATCGACTCTAAAGTTTTGATATAACATTTTAATTCTCTTGTGAAAAAGTTAGGGAGGGATTTGGGAAAACGTCACCCTGTGGATGTGAAACTTTCCCATCAGAAGCATAAAGGATTTGTAAAACTGATTCTACTCATTTCTGTGCAGCAGCATCATCACGTCCACTGTCCACCTCTTTAGTATTCCCTGCTATGCATGCTACACATTAACAGCACTTACTGAATTAAAATGAAATACAGTAGATTGAGAGCAGCACGGCGCGGTATGGGGAGAAATTACAACAATATATAAGTCATTAGGGTGTTTAACGTGTCGCGGGCTGTGTACATTACATCAACAAACACTCTCCATTTAGAGTAAATAGTGGCAGAGCGGACAAACACTTCATTAAAACTTCACAGAGAAGACAAATGAACAACAACAAAAAAAAAAGGCAGAACCTTGCCAGGGTTGCCTCATTACTCGCTCTCTTTTCTCTTTGAATTTTCAAGCCAAAGGAGTCGCTGTGTATCTACAGTTTCTCTGTGAGAGGTGGTGACCTCGCACTGCCTCCGCTCTCTGAGTTACTCACATTTGTGTCTGTCCCCGGGGCTCCTCGTCTAAAGAGCCCGGACTGAAGAGGCAGGCGGGCCAGAGCACAGTATGGCGGGGTTAGCCCGGCCCTGGAGAAATCTTCACAGTGACCTGATTTCTTTCAGTTGCTCCCCATATTCCCCAGATCTTCCGCTCATATTCACCTGATCCTCTCTGTCAGAGGCATTTTGTGGAGGGAAAACTTCTTTAACAAGAGAGAAACTAGAACAAGATTACAGAGTCCGGCGGCTTAATTGCAGATTAGCCTCAAAATGACAGAAAAAAAAAGAATTACTTTAAAAAGACACAAAATTACCCAAAAAAGACACAAAATTACCAAAAAAAGACACAAAATGACTGAAAAAACACTAAATTACTTTAAAAAGACACAAAATTACCCAAAAAAGACACAAAATTACCAAAAAAAGACACACAATTATTTAAAAAAGACACAAATTACCCAAGAAACAAAATGTATTGCGTTGTAGTCGCGGGCTGTCCCGGCAGATTTCTGTTTCAAAGTTTAACCCTCTAGAGTCCATCTATTTATTGAAAATACACATGTTCTATTCACAGTAATAACTTTATTTCTATATGATATGTAGACAATCTGAGAAAGCCAGTTAAAGTTCAATCATAGGAGCTTTCACAGTGTGACATTTATGTTTCTAGACCATTTTTAAAATGTGAATTTTCTTTCAACAATGAAATCTGCTGTTTTTGTGTGTATAAATGGTTAAAAATGAAAGAAAAAAGGTACATTTCCAAAGAAACCTGTGTCTTTTGTTTGTATTTTGGGTTCCTGGCAGCTTTATACTTTAAAATAAAATGAAAAATCTGACTGATGAACTGACTGAAGTTTGTGTGGCGAAAAAGGAGCCATGCATGTGATGTAAGGACAGACTGAAAGATGCTGAACAGAGACAGAAATTAATGCAGAGGAAGTTGACAAATTTGAACCAAAATCTCCTGGACTTCAGAGGTTTAATCTGCCAGATAATTGCATCAATTATTAGAAATGATGCATAACGTCTGGCTGAGATGTGAGTGTTTTCATGAATCCTCATCAAAATTGCATATTTTCAATATCAGTGGGACAGCGGTGCGTTGAGAAGAATCTCTCATCACAGCTTGTCATATTCATCTTGCGGAGATCTGAGTTAATATTAGTGATTGGTCCCCAAGTCACGTTCAGCCCCATCTTTTCATTCCAGCATCTGGATTTAATTGGTGCTACGCTGTAAAGCCACAGCTGCTCTGCCTGTTAGGACAATAAATTACCCCAATTAGGAGTCGAACAAAAGAGGCTGTCTGACACCGCAGCCCAGAGATTGCAATGCAATGGAATGAGGCTCCTCGCTGACATGAAGCTGCACCCAAACACCTGCCCCCATCATCTCTCTGATCAAAACACAGTTCCAGTCCAGCGGTTATATAGAGCACGAGGAGATTGCTTTGCATGGCCCGCAGCTCGCCGCGGCCTCAGTCGCACACTGTAAAAACTGTAGATTGTAGATTTTACGGTGAAAAACTGTGGAAAAACTGCTAAACCGTGACGGTAAAAGACCGTAAAATGATAAATGGGTTAATTCAGTTTCAGTGAAAATGAAACACTGTAAATGTATATATCAGCCAAAAAAAGCCAACTTGTATTTTTTGGCCTAAAACAGTGATTTAAGTTGGTAAAACTTGGAAATATAAATTATTGACATTTAGGGCAATAATGTAAGTTAGCACAACAAAGGAAGCCAGTTGTCTGCTCAAAAACAAGTTGGTGAGTTGTTGTTACTTATATCTTTAAGTTGGGGTTCACAACAAGGGACAATAGTTCTGCTAACTCTTATTTCTTTGTTGGGAAATGTGGGAAATCGGTGAAATTCATTAGCGAAAGCTAGCGGCTAACTGATGCTAGCGGCTAACTGATGCTAGCGGCTCTGCTTGTTACAGCTACAAGAGTAGCCATTAGCGTATCAATGCTAACTCAACATTGTGGTCGCAACATTAGCTGACATTTCATAGCGGCGTTACAATCGTGCCAATTCAGCACATTGCAGAAGTTAGCAGAAGTAAGGATTAAAAGTTATTACAATGTAAAATTATAAGTTAGTACAACTTACAGTTGAGTTGACAAAAATCTGGATTCAGAGTTGAGCAAACTCAAAAACAAAAGTTAAAATATTTAGTTTAATTGTCCAACTTAAAAGTTTGTTGCCTTGAAATTTTGAGTTGAGTTGAAAAATAAGAGTTATCAGAACTACTGTCCCTTGTTGTGAACCCCAACTTAAAGATATAAGTAACAACAACTCACAAACTTGTTTTTGAGCAGACAACTGGCTTCCTTCGTTGTGCTAACTAAATGTCAATCATTTATATTTCCAAGTTTTACCAACTTAAATCACTGTTTTAGGCCAAAAAATACAAGTTGGCTTTCTTGCAGTGTGCTGTTTTTTTACCGTAAAAACAACAGGTTTTTTTTGTTTTTTTTACAGTGCAGGAGCTCGTGGTGCACAAATGAAATCAGAAAAAGCATCAAAATCAATGGAAGGTGCGGTGAAAGGTGTGTAATTGCTGGGCGGATGATTAATTGTTGTTTGGATGATGAGTTGTGGATACATCCAGGGTTTCTGGCAGCCGCCTGCCATATCGATGGCACCGGTAATGAAGGCAATAATGAGGGAAGGTTTAGGAGGATGTGGAATGGGAGGAACAATAGGAACATCTGTGCCTCTCTACAGTTAGAGTATAATTGAGACCATATTTCATTCTCCTCTTTGAAAGCTAGCCCTAGTATACTCGCTCCCTGAAAGATGAGACATATTTATTTGCCGCTGTAACACATTCAGCAGCTTTCTCAGCTCAGGTGGTCTACCTTTGAGGAGAATGTAGGGTATCCGTCGCCGCGACGACGGCCTCTATCTCCATCAGCACTCCCTCCACGTCCCGGCCCGGCCACGCCATCCCTTTGTCTCACCACTTGCTGTGAACACGCCATTAAGCCAGCCAGAGTTTGACAAGAAAAATGAAGTGTGCTATTTCCTGTGGCCTCGAGTGTCTCCCTGAATAATGAGCGCATTGCCTGGACCCCCTCCCTGTCCCCCCTTACTCCCTGCCATTGGTTTTACTCTCCAAGTTCCAGTCTGCTGAGAGAGTGAAGGGGTCTTTAGGTTGGCGCTTGTCTCCGAGAAGAAAAAAAACAAAAAAAGCGGTCATGCAAGAGCTGTCAAACTAAATCTGGAAAACCCAGAAAACAACATCACTCTACTGTAAAATACACTGGCTCCGTGTTTGTAACAAAAATATACTGTAATATATAAATAAACTTGAATATCATGAATAAAGCAACATGGTCTCACAGGAATCTGTGAAATAGCCACGGATTTGCTTAACTCAAAATCCGTGGAATAGCCACGGAATCACTCAAATTTCTGTGAAACTGACACGGATTTCGCTACAATGCAAGTTAATGACAGTCATATCCCGTGGCTATTCCAACATACAAAGTGATTATGTACATTCACTGAGTGAATATTTAGAAAATAAAACATATTTCTCGCTAGAAATGTGATCAAAATCCATTTTTATGCAGAAACTAAGTCAAAATATTGATTTTTTCACTAAAAATGAGAGAACTGTCCGCCATGTTTGTTGTTCTGACTGCCGGGACAAAAACTCAAATTTATGAGGAAAATAAATCTGATATTCTCTGAGATTAAAACCGGTAAATTTACGAGTAAAAAAATAAATATTTTCTGAGATTTTAATTGCAAATTTAAGTGAAAGCAACTGATATTCTGGGATAAAGCTTTAAATGTGGAAGTCATTATTGTAATTTTTGCATTTATCTTTTGTAAAAAAAATACTTTTTTCCATATGTTAAATGTACATGAACACGGAAAAAACAAAAAAGCGGTCGTGCAAAACCTGTCAAACTAAATCTGGAAAACCCAGAAAACAACATCACTCTACTGTAAAATGGCTCCGTGTTTGTAACAAAATATACTGTAATATATAAACAAACTTGAATATCATGAATAAAGATGAAAGTGGCAAAAGACAAAAATTCAAATTTTTGAGAAAAATAAATCGGATATTCTTTGAGATTAAAACCGGTAAATTTACTACGAGATTTTAATTGCAAATTTAAGTGAAAGCAAATGATATTGCATTTATCTTTTGTAAAAAAATACTTTTTCGCAGAACAGCGTTTCTTTTGATGGAAAAACTTTTTATTTATATGGGAAAAAATTGAATAAAATGGCAATATTAAACGTGAAATCAACAGTACTCATATATTTTATATTATATATATATATATAAGCCATTATTGTAATTTTTGCATTTATCTTTTGTAAAAAATACTTTTTCTATGTGTTAAATGTACAACATGAAAAAAACAAAAAAGCAGTCATGCAAGACCTGTCAAACTAAATCTGGAAAACCCAGAAAAAGAAAGAGGATTAGATGAATGAAGTGGATTTTCTTGATGAAATCCTCATCCCATGTCACGGTATTAGAGAATGCAGAATAGGGCGCACTGTATCTGAGGAGAAACCATTATGACACAGCATCATGAGGCGAAGCAAACAGCTGCAATTGTGTGAGCCAAATTAACCCATAAGAACCTATGGTGACACCCATGTAACAAACCCTTTAAATGTTCTAGAATCTCCCATATTCAGCTTTATGCTTCACCTTAACTCATTAAATCCCGAAGCGACGTATACTCAGCACCCTGGTGTGGTGGTCATGTGACTTTGACAAGAAGTGACTTCTCCAAAATATGTATGACTGGAAACAGAAAAGTGAAAAGGTAGCTAATTTCAAAAATCTTATTTTTTGTTACAAGGCTAAGTTTAAACCCATTTAACAATTCTAATCCGGTAGGGTGTCCTTTATTGCATTTAACTTGCTCTGACCTTATTTCTTGGAAAAATTAAAGTGACAATTTGATATATGTTATGGAGATGCTAAATAAAAAGGCAAATTTGTGTCTCTGTAAGCAGAAAATGTGTCTAGTGTTTTTATTATTATTTTAAAATAAGAAATATCATAAACATAAATACCATAAACGCCTAATGCACTGCAAAAAAAGAAAAGTTGGGTGAACTCAAAATTTCAAGCCAACAAACTTCAATAAAATTTTAAGTTGGACAATTAAACTAAATATTTTAAGTTTTGTTTTTGAGTTTGCTCAACTCTGAATTCAGATTTTTGTCAACTCAACTGTAAATTGTACTAACTTATAATTTTACATTGTAATAACTTTTAATCCTTACTTCTGCTTAGTAGTTACTTTTGAGTAAGCATTGATACGCTAATGGCTACTCTTGTAGCTGTAACAAGCATCAGTTAGCCGCTAGCATCAGTTAGCCGCTAGCATCAGTTAGCCGCCAGCATCAGTTAGCCGCTAGCATCAGTTAGCCGCTAGCATCATTAGCCACTAGCTTTCGCTAATGACCGAATTTCACCGCTTTCCCGCATTTCACAACAAAGAAATAAGAGTTAGCAGAACTATTGTCCCTTGTTGTGAACCCCAACTTAAAGATATAAGTAACAACAACTCACAAACTTGTTTTTGAGCAGACAACTGGCTTCCTTTGTTGTGCTAACTTACATTATTGCCGTAAATGTCAATAATTTATATTTCCAAGTTTTACCAACTTAAATCACTGTTTTAGGCCAAAAAATACAAGTTGGCTTTTTTTGCAGTGTGTAACATATATGTCACATCACAGATCTTTGAAACTTAGGGTTAGAATTTTTTTTCAAAACATCAGAAATGTGTTCTATGTGGTCCACTTACAGAACAAATCCTTTAAGGATAACTGGGTCTGGGTCCTTATGGGTTAACTGGCACTGTTTCCCATATGTCATATATTTCTTTCCATGTGAAATGGCTCAGCAGCACCACTGGATCACAGCAGAGAAGAAAAGGAAGCTCCTGTGCTATTTCCTCGCCCCAGTCTTATTTCTCCCAATTACCAGCGTGTGAGAAAACAGTCTGACACGACTGACCTCCTCTCGGAGAGCTGTGGTCATGACTGGAAGGCTCTCCCTACTTATTATGACAGAAGTGTTATGGTAATGGAAGGAAAGTCTGCACCGTGGCGATAGCACTGCAGGAACGGATAGCCTATTATCCACCACTGTGTGCTGGTAGTAATGGTGAGGGAGAGGGCATCCTATCTGTTATGGTGATGATGCATTTTAAATGGGTAGTGCCTATTATATATCAGTGGATGATAATGGCAGGAGAGAGCATCCTCTGGTCATGATGCCAAAGAAATGGTGAAAAGGTTCGTGCAGAATGTAGAAGAGTGTGCCGTTGTGTTTTTTTACGCTGATGGATTGAGTGAAGGCAGTGGCGGTTCTAGACCAGTTTTACTGTGGGGGCCAAGGCACATTAACAAACAGCAAAGATGATATTTAAGCATTCAAAACCTTTATTTTTTTATTTTAGCTTATTTAAAAATCTCATTTAAGTATATTTGGAAGATGTAAATACATTGATTTGAATGAAACAATGAGACTTACCAAGAATAACAACTATTTTTGTACGACACTGACATTTCTAATTTTTGTGCACAATTACCTTTTTTATTTTGAAAGTGCAGTAAAGTGAGAATGATCTTTTATATATATATATATATATATACAAGCTTTTTTCCACAGTTAAACTATTGTACAATGTATATATTCTGTACATATATATATGTATATATGTATGTGTATATATATGTGTGTATGTATATATATATATATATATATACAATGTACATATTCTGTACATATATATATATGTATATATGTATGTGTATGTATATATATATATATGTGTATATATATGTGTGTATATATATATATAAATATGTGTGTATATATATATATATACAAGTTTTTTTCCACAGTTAAACTATTGTACAATGTACATATTCTGTACATATATATTCTGTATATATATATATATGTATATATGTATGTGTATGTGTATGTATATATATATATATGTATATATATATATATAT
Organism: Centropristis striata; assembly: GCF_030273125.1. Taxonomy (NCBI): domain Eukaryota; kingdom Metazoa; phylum Chordata; class Actinopteri; order Perciformes; family Serranidae; genus Centropristis; species Centropristis striata. The sequence continues at coordinate 36,930,829 of NC_081522.1, forward strand.
ACAATGTACATATTCTGTACATATATATATGTATGTGTATATATATATATATATATAGATATATACACAAGCTTTTTTCCACAGTTAAACTATTGTACAACATATTCTGGGTTCATTTTGTGTACAATGAGATATTGTTAGAACAAAAAAATAGGGAAGAATTGTTCCGTCTCTCATCTTTACAAATGTATCACTTTATTTTTATTTGACACAGGGCCAGTGGCCCCTGCAGGCCCCTGTGTAGAACCGCCACTGAGTGAAGGTAGTGGCTTTCTCTCCCTTTGTTGTAATAACGGATGTGTTCAAAGAGCGTGAACATCCAGAGAAGGGAAATGTGTGTGTGGTCGCATGCATGCATGTGACAAACAGGAGCCACGCAGTATAAGAGAGAGCCTTAGTTAGCTGTCTGCTTGGCGCTCCGCCGCCCCTGTGATGTATGTTTATGGCCCATCATCTCTAGCCAATTACCCCGCCTCGGTGCGGGAGCGCCGCGGCCCCATCACGGCCGTCAGTGTCTGAGCGCCGAGAGAGACGGCGACAGTTAACGTTCCTGGACATCCCTGGCAAAGCGCTTGTTTTCCTCAGGGGGCTCTGCAGATTCATCTTCAAAAGTAAGCCACGGGGTAGCAGAGTCTGCCGAGCCCACAGCTGCTGAGGGAATTGCAGGCTTGTTTGTGTGTGTCTGTAGGTGTGTGTGAGTGCAATGTGGGTGCTTTAACTTGCACAGTTTGCATGCAAACTTCTCAGTTTCCCACGCACTCTTGAGTAGGGCTGGGCGATATGGACTAAAAGTCATATCCTGGTATATTTAGGCTGAATATCAATAAACGAACCTGGTCTCAAAGGAATCTGTGAAATAGCCACGGATTTACTTAACTCAAAATCCGTGGAATAGCCACAGAATCACTCAAATTTCCATGAAACTGACACGGATTTCGCTACAATGCAAGTTAATGACAGTCATATCCCGTGGCTATTCCAGAGATATTTGTTCCTATTGGTTTGTTCCAAGTCACGTGACTTTCAAGGTCCCGGCGGTCAGAACAAAAAACATGGCGGACAGTTCTCTCATTTTTAGTGAAAAAATCTATATTTTGACTTAGTTTCTGCATAAAAATGGATTTTGATCACATTTCTAGCGAGAAATATGTTTTATTTTCTAAATATTCACTCAGTGTATAATCATTTTGTATGTTGGAATAGCCACGGGATATGACTGTCATTAACTTGCATTGTAGGGAAATCCGTGTCAGTTTCACGGAAATTTGAGTGATTCCGTGGCTATTCCATGGATTTTGAGTTTAGCGAATCCGTGGCTATTTCACGGCAAATGAAGCAAATCCGGGGCTATTTTGTGTATTTTCTTTGGTCATTTTGTGGTCAATTTGTGTCTTTTTTGGTAATTTTGTTTCCTTTTTTGGTCATTTTGTGTCTTTTTTTTTTGTCAATTTGTTTCCCTTTTTGGTCATTTTGTGTCTTTTTGGGGAATTTTGTGTCTTTTTTGGTCATTTTGCGTCTTTTTTGGTCATTTTGTCTAATTTTTTTTGGTCATTTTGTGGTCAATTTGTTTCTTTTTTGGTCATTTTGTTTCCTTTTTTGGTCATTTTGTCTAATTTTTTTTGGTCATTTTGTGGTCAATTTGTTTCTTTTTTGGTCATTTTGTTTCCTTTTTTGGTCATTTTGTGTCTTTTTTGGTCATTTTGTTTCCTTTTTTGGTCATTTTGTGTCTTTTTTGCCATTTTGTGTCTTTTTTGTCATTTTGTTTCCTTTTTTGTCATTTTGTTTCCTTTTTTTGTCATTTTGTGTCTTTTTGGGGAATTTTGTGTCTTTTTTGGTCATTTTGTCTATTTTTTTTGGTCAATTTGTTTCTTTTTTGCTCATTTTGTTTCCTTTTTTGGTCATTTTGTGTCTTTTTTGATCATTTTGTGTCTTTTTTGATCATTTTGTGGTCAATCTGTGTCTTTTTTGGTCATTTGGTCAAAAAGGTTCGAGAACTACTGAAGTAGATAACAGTAAGGGAACTTTAAAAAATAACGGTAGAATGCTGCCAGTATTTTACTGTTAATGTACAAGACAATTGTTTACAGTGTTGAGTTTGCATCAATATAAGCTGCATGGATCACTCACAGTTCAATACATCGACGTGTGCATACACATAGATGATGCAAATGAAGTGTGATTATGACATGTTGCAGTGAAAAGCCTCACAGCTGTGAAATAACCTTCCTGTGTCTGGTTGTTTCCCAGATCCAGCTGAGGCAGACGTGTTCCTGTATCCCGCCCGGGTCAACCTGCAGACTCCCTCCCACAGCCACATCTGACTTTTACAAGGTAATCTTTATCTCTCTCTTTCTGCATCGGGAAAATGTGTTTTGTGCTAAATTATACTTTTGTGTCTGGCTCACAGTGGCTGCCTCAGATTGCATTTCCATAAAATGTTCTCCTGCAGAGAAGTGACATTAGAAAAAGGTAAACTGAATCAAAGTCGCAGCCAACAGCCATGAAGACTAATTTGCTTTTAGCGGGGAGTTGTTTTTAACCCTGTTGACACTGACGAGGAGCGTGACTTTATCTCCGGCAATCCTTAAAACTTCACATTCGGCTGATTCCTCTGTGAAACTGAGAATGCAGAGTGGCAAGACAAGGGTTTATATTTTTTAGTTTTTTTTCTTTCTGGCTCCATATTCACACACTGTGACAGATTGAAACTGCAAAGCTGTGTTTGTGTTGGCTAGACGGAGGAGCGCTCCTGCCCAGAGGGTTTATCAGGGAGAGAAAATATTGACCGCCAACAGTTGCACTTTGGTGGTGTTATTGCTTTTCACACTTGTGTGATACAGACAGCAGTCGCCAAGCACAACAATTGTAAACCCGCAACCATATTGACAGCCGCATTGCTCTTCTGTGCAGGGCAGCATATCCAGCTTATGGTGTTTACTTTTTAGCTTATTTCACCAAAGTGCTTTTTTTTTTCAGACAAATAATATAAAAGTGCTGGAAGAACAAGGTGGGAAGGAAAGAAAATACTTACTCTTTAGATGAGACGTGAAACCCAGAGGGGCCTCTAAATTTCCCTCTAAATTAAGACTACAAAACACACTGACAAAACAGCAGTGTGTGTGTGTGTGTGTGTGTGTGTGTGTGTGGGACTCTTTTCCAATATGTTGTAGCATTTCACTTTCTAAGCCAGCCTCTCTGGTTATTGGTTGAGCTCACAGGTGAAGTCAATTCATCACCTCAATATTAGAGTGTATAACTCATATCTATATCTATATCTATATCTATATATATATATATATATATATATATATATATATATATATAATCGCATATATATTATTATTTTATTTGACCTGAGAACAGTGAGAAGTAATTTTTTTCACATGGATTTTTAGTATACCATTGAATAATGACTGAATACATAAGCTTAAGCAACAAAAATATTGTTTGTTTTTGTTCAAGTCCAACAGACCAGTGCAATTTTTGCCATTAAGTGTAGCAATACCATATTTACAAATATAGTACATTTCATAAATCCAGGTAGCCTATAGGTAGGTAGACCTTCTGTAAACTAGAATACTTTGGTTTTTTAAGTAAAACACAATCCATGCTAGCTAGCACTCTAGCTGATAGCTGCTATATGTTTAGCATTGAGGTGATACTTGAGGCTGGATGTGCTGCGGTGATATGTGAATTCCTTGTTGCATAGCAACACAACCATGCTCTTATCGACGCTTCCATCCGTTGGTTTTTAGCCTGAAACTCATCCAGTGAGAAACGTTCCGCGGTGCAAAAATAAGTGCGATTAAAATGCGTCAATTTTTTTAACGCGTTCATTTTTGTGTCATTAATTAATCTTAATTAACGCGTTAAAGTCCCTAATATATATATATATATATATATATATGTGTGTGTGTATATATATATATATATATACTCACACACATCGGCTATCACTGCAGCTGTATATGACCTCTGTTTCCTTTATTAAAATAAAATCTCACTATTCCATGTTCCTGATCAGATCATGTTATTTCTTTACAAATCCTGTTGTTTAAACTACTTCCTACACGTAAACTGTAGTTGCAAACTATTTTATTATCAGTCATCACAGTTTTTTTGTGAATTTCACAAAATATTTTCATATTTTATGTGATTTGGCAAACATTTCTTTGCATTTATTTCTATCTTTGAGTCAAACTTGGGGGTGAGCACTCATTCTTTTGGCTCTAACCAGATATATGGATGGTCACAAATATGATAATAAAGTACTTTATATGTATTTTTTGGGGGAAGAAGATGCCAGTGTCGGTGGTACTGCACATTTCAACATCAGAATGATGTTAGTACCAATATTATTCTATGATTCTATATTTTGAATAGCAGTTTCTGTGCTTTCACTAGTTTTTTATGCCCCATAAATCCCTCAGAGAAGGAAGTCTGACTAAACTGCTGTAGCTGTTGTCGTTTTTGTAACCTATAACATTTTTAAGTGGTACACTCCAGTCAATGAGACGTTTGACATTCTGAAACGGCGGGGACTTGAAACAGCTTAAATCAGGGATCGAGGTGATCCTCCACATTCTCGTCTGCTTCAATGGTGTGCCAATGTGGGCGCACATTAAAGATTCATGCAAACAGCTGTTTCTTCCACAGGACAGCGTGGCTCAGAGCGAGGCTGTGTGCTCAGATTTCAAATCAGGGAAAGCTCGGAGAAGCGAAGAAAAGAGCGCCGTATACTGTGCAGGCTGCTGTGTGAGGGCAGGGAATTAACATATGCTAAAGAAATGATCCCTGAAAGTGGGAGTAGGAGTGCAAATAATTCCTCCCGGCAAGAGAATAGACAGACGAGATCTCTTTAGAATAAATATTAAGAGTTTTTCTGAAACTGACCCAAATTTGCAGACACATTCAGAACAAATCAATTCTTAATATTTTTAAGTAGAGAATCAGTAAAAGCAGCTGATGGGAGTCAAACTAGTCATTTCCACACTTTGACTTTTTTACCAATTAAGTGTTGGATTGTGAAGCTTTTTAAGCCTTTGGAGTTTGGGGCTATTCTGTTGGTTTTGGACTCCTTTTCTTTCAGCCTGTATAAACCACTTAAAAAGTGTTCACCATGCCACGTTGGTATCATTGTTTTCAGTACAACCTCACCTATATGACCAGATTATTATTTTTTCATTTTGACTTACTGGATCAACATTTTGAACACAGAAACACACAAAAAAAATGCAAAAAACACACAAAAAACACAATTAAATTACAAAAAACACATAAAAACCCACTAAACCACACAGAAAACACAATATTTTTTTTCTTAAAAAACACATAAAAAACACATAAATGACATTAAAAAAAATACAAAAAACACATAGAAAAACACAAAAATGCACAAAAAATTACAAAAAACACAAAGAAATTACAAAAAACACATAAAAACACACAAAAAAATTAAACACAAAAGATTGCATTACAAATGCATTGAAATGCTGAATGCACACTGCAAAATAAAAAAAAATCTCTTCAAAAACATCAGTAAAATCATGTTAGACTTGGTCGAGGTGGTTTTAATCTGCTGAAAAAGAGTTGATACAATAATGGGACATGGAAACTTCTAGAAAAGCCAAAACTTAAGAGGGAAGCTGACAGGGAGGGGAGCATGACAGTGCATGTCGTTGCAACGTAAAAACGAAGCAGCATGGAGCCCTGCTGTTACCTTTTTTTATAAGTTTCCATGTCCAATTCAATGCATCAACTCTTTTTCAGCAAAGGTAAAAACCACCTCGACCAAGTGTAACATGATATCACTGAAGTTTTTGCAGAGATTTTATTGAATTTTGCAGTGTGCATTCAGCATTTTTAATGCAATCTTTTGTGCATAATGTTTTTTTGTGTGATTTGTTTGTTTTTTGCAATTTTTTTGTGTTTTTACATGTGTTTTTTGCGTATTTTTTGTGTTTTTATGTTTTTTATGTATGTTTTTGTGTGGTTTTTGTATTTTTTTTTGTGTTTTTTGTGTTCAAAATGTTGATCCATGTTGATGAAAAAAATGTTACCAGCATTTTTTAAGTCGTTTATACAGGCAGAATGAAAAATAGTCAAAACCCTTCAAAATAGCCCCAAATTCCAAAGGGTTAACATATTTTTTAACAGACATAATAGCCCAAGATTCCAGAGAGTTAAAAAAAATGCACGTGCATTGGAGCTGACATTTGCAGGATATTTTTGCAATAACACAAGCGAGCTCCTGACAGCGTGCAGAGGCTGAGTTATGTGTGTTCGGCATGAGGTGCATATTCACAGCGAGCGTGTAGCTGCCATCATTCTCTCCCCCTCTTATGCCCACATGCACTCTCGTGTTTACTCTCACATTTGTTCTGTCTCATTTTCACCGTCTCTCATGTATCCTGATACGCTCTTCCCTCCTTCGCTCCGGCGTCTGGGGAGACCGGGGGTATTGTTGCAAAAGAAAGCTTCATTAAATATCTACATCTGTGCTGCATTGAAATGGATTAAACACACAGATAGAGCTGTGTGTCTGTGTGTGTATCTGTGTGCACTGTTATATTCCCTGTGCCAAAAAAAAACACAGTAAATGATCTTTAAGAGTGCAACATAATAGCGTTCTCTCCTCCGCTGAGACAGGCCGTGACCTCCTCACAGGAGCTTTACAGTGACCATTTGAATGGTAATGTGACAGCCTGATTGCCAATTTACAGCTCATACAAAAGCATTGCCCCGCTGAATCAAAGGACAGCGGCGTAATGGCAAACACAAACAATGCAGCGAGCTCCAGCCATCCGCTCGCTGCTCTCCCCTCCTCTGGCAGAATGATGCTCTCAATCACAGCGTCTGAGGGAAGATGATTGAAAACAGCAGTGGCTAAAACCTGAAAGAAAGACAGTGGGGTTTTTTTTTTTTTTTTGTTCTGCAATCGGCACAAAGTCGCGCCTCATTTTAAGCCGCCCCGCCATGCTAAATAATGCAATGGCGAGCTATTCCTGCTGGATATGGCAGTAATAAGCAGATGATCCCCTTTAGAAATAACAGCTGGTTGTGTTTTTCTAATGGTGAGACTCCATCAGCGCCCGTCAGTCCTCGTTCATCAGCAGCTGTTAGCCGTGCATCCTATGTAATTGCTCTCACTCTCGCTATTTTTCACAGGCACTTATCAGCCTGATAAATGTGTCATAATATAAACATTACGGTAGTTGGAAACAAATTCTTGCACAGCTACTTTGCAGCTTGATGAACTAGTCGGCTGGTGTTGACGATGGTTGGTTGGTTGGTTGGTTGGTTGGTTGGAAACATGTTGATGCATTTTTTATTGGACTCTTATTTTGCACATTATGACTATAGTTACTAACTTTATTCTATTTATTCGATTTTATTGTACTGGTGTTGTACTGCTGCTGGAATTGCCAATTTCCTGAAGGAACCTTCCCAAGGGATTAATAAAGTTCCTATCTATCTATCTATCTATCTATCTATCTATCTATCTATCTATCTATCTATCTATCCATCCATCCATCCATCCATCCATCCATCCATCCATCTATCTATCTGGTAGGCTATATTTCAACCCTTTGATACACAACATATTGACCCCTTCTAATGCACAACATGGGTCAAAAATGACCCTCATTCATTCCCATGTTATTTAATGCTGCTGTGTGTTTCTGTGCTCTATCTTTTGATATCAACTTATTTTATGATTGAATATTCCAAGTAGCCTATTCTTTAAATATCTTGTTTTTGATAACAACAGATCATTATTTCCATTTTACTTCTCATACTTTATGAAGAAAAAACGTTTTTGTATTATTACATAGCTAACTACTTGGCTAAGTAGCTTACTAAGCTAACTACTTAGCCAAGAAGTTAGCAAAGTAGTTAGGTTAACAAGCTACTTAGCTAAATACTTAGCCTAGAAGTTAGCTAAGTATTTAGCTGAGCAAGCTACTTAGCGAAATACTTAGCCAAGAAGTTAGTTAAGTAGTTAGCTAAGCAAGCTACTTAGCTAAATACTTAGCCGAGAAGTTAGCTAAGTAGTTAGCTTAGCAAGCTACTTAGCTAAAAAATGGATATGGGTCATTTTTGACCCATGTTGTGCATTAGAAGAGTAGTGACACAAAAAGGGATTTTATTCAAAAATGTATAAAGGAAAACATAAAATTAGGATGTATGATGATCAAAAACAAACTAATTGAGGAAAACCTGGAATACCGAATGATGAAAATAATTTATTGCAAAGATATAGAACATAAAAACTCTGTCAGGTCACTTTAGACCCATGTGGTGCATCAAAGGGTTAAATAATTCGAGTTAATTATAGTGCTTTTTCCATCATCCACAATATTACCTTGATGGATCTTGTAGCTTTTTATCTTGAATTGCTGGGGCTTTCTTACGTTCTTGTTTTTTTTTTATCCTTTATTACAAAATTCAGTCACAGAACAAGAGGATTCATCAGAACCCCTTTATGTTTGTAGAGCTTTTCATTTTCTAATTAATTTCCAACTGTACCACTGGGATTCTGAGCTTGGAATACAATGTGCTCTGTGATTTAGCAGCTTTGTCTACGGACCTAATCACAGCAAACCAAAATTGCCTCCAAATCTTAAGAAAACGTTTTAAGAAGAAGAAGAAGAAAGAGAGAGTTTCAGGAAATATGGCCTGCTGTCAGTGTGACAGATTAACCCTTCATGTGTGGCGTTGGTGGTCAGCCAGTCAGAACCAGACTGTCTGGACCCATCACCCACATTGAACACTCCCACAGAGAGAAATCCATCACAGACAATGTTGTGTGCACCAGATGTAGGCTGCAGTCTGAAAGGATGCTGAGACACGATGCTACATTTCTACTTTCTTACCAACTTGAAGAGAGAGATGCCCTTTTCTCCTGATGAGGTGATGTGAGGTTATTTTAACCCTTTTAACCCTATGATTTCTATGAAAGATGGCCAAAAATACATCATATATCATAGAAAGAAACTGTAAAAGCAGGCATTATCAACAACATTTGAACTTTCCGACAGTCCTCGAATGGATCATAGGTTTTGAAAGTTTCTGTTAGAAAAAGTGACCAAAATGAAGCTTAAAATGTTGATATTTGTGTCAGAATCTCTTTATTCTACATGTGTCATTTAAAATAAAGTGTTTGCACGAACTAGATTCTGTTAAACACATTAAATTCTACACTGTGAAGACATGATTGATTCACTGAGAATCTGTTTACACGGAGCAGAGAGGAGAGGACAGGAGAGGCTGTTTACACGGAGCAGAGAGGAGAGGACAGGAGAGACTGTTTACACAGAGTGGAGAGGAGAGGACAGGAGAAACTGTTTACACAGAGCGGAGAGGAGAGGACAGGAGAGGCTGTTTACACAGAGCAGAGAGGAGAGGACAGGAGAAGCTGTTAATTAATGTTGAAAAATTCAAATAGTTCAGCATGTGGAGTTATTTTTCCAGACTCTTGTGGGCACTTGGATAAGTCGTGTATATATAAATTCCAATTTGATGCATTCAATTCAATTTCAGAGAGATTCAACTTGTGTCCTTTTTATGATTCATGTCATTCTAGCTGTGTTATTCTGCACAAAAGACATGTTTGAGTTATTCCACTTCAAGCCGTGATTGTGCTGAATCTATAGAGCTGCAGGACTTTTATTATATCGCAGAAAAATACAAGGACACAGTGAGTAAAATGTAAAAAGAGCAACAACAAAAAAAAGCCCTGATCGTCTTCTTGTTGGGGTTCAGAGGGTTAAAGACTTCAAAACAGAACTAGTTTAAAGCCAGTGGGCACAATCAAAGAAAAACTACAACATTAAATTACTAAATAAACTTGTAACTATATTTTAGAGTTTGAGCATTTTAACCCTCTGGAGTCTCCAAAAGGTCATGGATTTGGAGCTTTTGGACTCCAGAGGGTTAACAGTGAGAATGTGTAAACTGTCCATTAACGTGCATGTTTTTTTATTGCTCAGGCATTGCTACGACTGCTGCAGCAGAGACACTGCCGATATGCATGTCATTTTCATATCTGCGCACTGACTGGAAAAATACATTATGAAATCTAGACCAAACACATGTTTGCTGACATATTAATGAAGCGCCAGTCGCCAGGAGAGACGCGGCGCTGCTTTTCGGATCCGTCTCTTTAGCCCCGAGCACGCTCACAGCAGTGTCAATTTCTTGACTGAGTTCCTCAAGGCTGCTGGTACAAAAGACACTTCACTTTGAGGAGCTGTGGGGGGGTTAGAGGGGTGAGGGCGCCTCCCTCAACGCCGCCTCTCGCCACGAAAAGATAATTGTCTCCTCCTTACCTAGAGAGATGGGTGTATTTCCATGACCTATACTCGGGACTCTTCCCCCCTCTTGCACAGCCTGAGATGTCACAGTGGTTTGCCATAATTACTTTTGCTGATAGAGGTGAGAGAGGACATTTGCATCAGATGAGGAGGCGCACCATGGACGGGTCTCCCCGCTCGCCATATGCAGCTTTTAATGTCACCGTAATCTCTAAAGGTTAGCATTGGCAGCACCACTGTATATCTCCACAACTCGCTGAATCAGTGGTTTGGAAATAGGTTTGACATTGAGTTCGGGTAACGTGAGTCACAAAAACATGCACACACAAATCTTAGGAGAGAGGTATTGTGCATTTTCACTCAGATTCTGTTGTACTTCAGAAAAAAAAGACACAAAATGACCCAGAAAAGACACAAAATGACCCAAATAAGACAGAAAAATTAAAAAAAAAGACGCAAAATTATTAAAAAGACAAAAAATTACAAAAAAAAGACACAAAATTACAAAAAAAATGCAAAATTATAAAAAAAGACACAAAATTACAAAAAAAGACACAAAATTACAAAAAAAGACACAAAATGACCCAAAAAAGACACAAAATTACTAAAAAAAAGACGCAAAATTATTAAAAAGACAAAAAATTAAAAAAAAGACACAAAATTATTAAAAAAGACACAAAATTACAACAAAAAAAAGACACAAAATTACCAAAAAAAACCACAAAATTATTAAAAAAGATAGTAATTAAAGGGACCTTCCACATACAACACGGTAAAGTGTCATTCATATAACAACGAGGGCAGCACCACTGTATATCTCCACAATGAGCTGAATCAGTGGTTTGGAAATAGGTTTGACATTGAGTTCAGGTAACGCGAGTCACAAAAACATGCACACACAAATCTTAGGAGAGAGATAATGTGCAGAAGAGATTGTGTTGTATTTCTACACTGAGACTGGACCAGATTGACAAGGTCGGGCAGTGCTTTGCTCTCTTTAGACTCTCTTTAAAGCGGAGAAACACAGCGAGTACTCTTTACACCTTTTCCTTTTTCAGGTGTTCACCTTTGAGTATCGGCTGCCTGCTGCTGTAATTTGCCTAAAGATATTTTTAACCCTGAGTATCTGTGTTTTCACAGCGGCTCTAAACGTGGCTTTTTATTTCACCAAAGAAAAACAAAAGAGTTACAATTGACTTGAAATGGAATAGAATAGAGTCGGCCATGTCTTTAGGGGTAAAATGGTGAAGTGGGGGAGGTTGAGAGGTTTGCAAACATCAGTTGGTGCTCTACATGGAGGTGAGAGCAGCTAATATATATTCTACACCTGTCTCATGAGCCCCACCAGAGGCCTGATAATCCACCTGTAAAGATCCTCGCTTTCACCTGCCAGTGACCGGTGATCCTCCAGACCTCTTTACCAAGTTCTGAAGAGGTCATTGTGGAAAAATAGTATTAGATTCTTGATATTTAAACAATAAACATTTAGACCACATTTAATTAAATCATGTCTCATGGACAAATGGGCAGACAGGCCAACTGCAGGGGATTACAATGTGTTTTACATGACAAGTATCTGACTGGCTGTGTTCCCGATCCATGTTCTGTTGTTTCTTTGAAGTTTCTCTCACTACTCTGTAATGTCTGGATCATGTACAGTACAGGCCAAAAGTTTGGACACACACCTTCTCATTCAATGCGTTTTTCTTTATTTTCATGACTATTTACATTGTAGATTCTCACTGAAGGCATCAAAACTATGAATGAACACATATGGAATTATGTACTTAACAAAAAAGTGTGAAATAACTGAAAACATGTCTTGTATTTTAGATTCCTCAAAGTAACCACCCTTTGCTTACTAGAATATAAGACATGTTTTCAGTTATTTCACACTTTTTTGTTAAGTACATAATTCCACATGTGTTCATTAATAGTTTTGATGAATTTACAATGTCAATAGTCATGAAAATAAAGGAAACGCATTCAATGAGAAGGTGTGTCCAAACTTTTGGCCTGTACTGTATGTTAACTAAAATAAGACGCGACTTCATCTGTAACAACCTCCTTTTCTTTACTCATGTAAGACTGAGGCGTTGTATATAAGTATGGAAAGTTTCTTTTGTTGGGAGGGAATGCTGAGGACTTCTCTCCGTGCTGCTCGTAACTAAAGGCTTTGATTGATCACACCGGCTTGCTGCATTTTTCTTCAGAGGCTACGTTTACATGGTGACGGTCTGAACAGAAGACGCAAAAGTGGCGTCGCGTCTTCACTTTTTATTCCGCGTTTAGACGAGCGTTTTCGGGAGGAAATCTGCTGCATACGGTGACGCAAAAGTGTGTGGAATTGGATTGTATGCAGCCAGGCGGCATCACTTAAAGCGATAAGAGCATCTTTGGGCATGTGGAAGTTTTCACGCCACACATTTTCATCAGCTACTCCTTCCACAAAGTTCTCCTCCATCACTAGATCTCCCAGGTCTCGTTCACAGCCGTCTGGCTCGCCTCCGACCAATTGGTGCATCCAGAATGTGACAGAGGTAATTACAGATCCTTCTCTGTTCACTAATACTATCTCTACATATCCTGTACATTTGGTGGAAAGACTCCTGTAAGTTTATTAGAGCTGCCAGAGCAGCTTGAAGGTCCGACGCATGGAAATAATCCCACGTTTGTTTATTTCCTGTACTGGAGCATGTATGTGACGTAAACACATACGTCACGTGAGCAGATCAGATCAGAGTTTTGTGTCTTGTCAGTGTAGACGACACGCTACGGGGGAAAGAGGATTTAACTTTTCCACTTTGGAAGGTGGTTTCAGATTTTTGCGTCTTTAAGCCCCCAAAACGCCGTCACCGTCTAAACGAAAGGCACTTCCGATAAAATATTTTGTCGTTTTTACCCGCAAGCGTCCTCGTGTAAACGGGGCCTTAGAAGCACTCTCAATATTTTGAGAAGAAATTGCAACTCCATCATGTACTTGGTGGCTGCTCAGTGTCACTTCTTGGGGCTGATTGCGCTCCAAGGATACATTCCTACCATTTACTAATCCTTGGGAGACGCTTCTAGGAGCCGTTGGTGCTCATTAAGAAAAGCTCATTTACCTTGGCGGTGGGTTCTCATGAGCCTGATAGTTTCCTAAACTGACTACAATTCCACCTGTAAGGGCCAATAAGGGCCAGTTCAGCAATAATAATTTAAGTTTAAAAAAAAAGTTATATATGAATGATGATGATTTCATTTTAATTCATGCAATGTTTAGAAATGTTAGTCTAAAATATACAATTAGTCATGTGTGAAAGGTTAAAAATGTGTCTATGCTCTAAATCAGGGGCCACAAAATACCGTCACGAGGGCCGCAATTGGCCTGTGAGCCACGAGTTTGGGACCCATGATGTAGACAGAATTGTGTTTGTGTAGTTGACTTCTAAATGACAAATATAGTTTAAATTAGTTCATAATTGGACAAATGCAGAGTGAACCAACATATCCAAACATCACGCTCGTCTCAAAAGTGACAAAAAGAAAGAAAGAGAAAGAAAGAAAGAAAGAAAGAAAGAATAGAAAGAAAGAAAGAAAGAATAGAAAGAAAGAGAAAGAATATGAAGAAAGAAAGAAAGAAAGAAAGAAAGAAAGAAAGAAAGAAAGAAAGAAGGAAAGACAAAGAATAGAAAGCACTTATAACCCTCTAAAGGCTGCAGTTTATAAATGTCCTTGGACTCTCTTAACAGTTGTACACTGATGCTGCAGAGGTGTAGAGTGAAGAAAGCCTGCATCTCTCTCTCTCTCTCTGTCTGTCTTTGTGCCATCCTCTTTATTCCTCCCATCTCCCTCTCTGAGAGAGAGAGAGAGAGTCTCTAAATCCCACACCTCCCAGAGCATACGCGTCTGTTCATCACACTTCCTCCATTCTCTTCCCTCTTTTTTTTTGTCTTTCTTTCTGGGATTCTGGTGACATTTTCAAAGTGCCAGATCCTTGCCTTGAGACATTGTGCATGTGCCCACACCTCTCCGCCCCCTAAAACACACACAAACACACACACACACACACAAACACACACAAACACACACAAACACACTCTCCTCGCCTGGAGCCGGGCCCCTCTGTGCTCGTCTACCTCAGAGAAGCTGGAGCTTGGCATAGAGAGGAGGCTCTGGTGGATTCTGTGCTCCGCCTGCCAATGCTGCTCTTTTGATCTGCCGCCAGCTGATGACAGATCTACATTAAGCTCATAGTCTTCTCCTCTCTCGCTCTGCTTCTCCTCTCCTCTCGCCCCGACACCGGGGCGAAAACGTTACTGTAAGTCCATGAGCATTGGTGGGAATCGGCGTCCCGTGGGGTCGGCGCCGTGACTCTCCTCTCACACCAGAAAGAGAGAAATATAGAATGCTGAGTGGGTTTCCAGCTCGCAGAAAAAAAAATAGTGTGTGGGCGTAAGCCAAAGATAGTGGCATATCAACCATCCAGGGGGGAGCTTTACACATCCTGATATGTTCCTCCAAGTTTAGGAGGAAAAATCTAACATTTAACCCTCTGCAGTCTTGGGCTATGTCCTCTTTATGTCTTTGTTAGTCATTTTGTGTCTTTTTGGTAATTTGCGTCTTTTTGTGTCTTTTTTTTTTGTCATTTTGTGTCTTCTGTGGGGTTTTTTGGTCATTCTGTCTTCTCATTTTGTGTCTTTTTTTTGTCATTTTATGTCCTTTTGTGCATTTTTTGTGTCTTTTGTTAGTCATTTTGTGTCTTTTTGTGTATTTTTTTAGTCATTTTGTGTATTTTTTGGTCATTTTGTGTCTTTTTTCAGTCATTTTGTGTCTTTTTTCAGTCATTTTGTGTCTTCTGTGGGGTTTTTTTGGTCATTCTGTCTTCTCATTTTGTGTCTTTTTTGTGTCTTTTTTTTAAAAAAGAATTCAAAATCACATTTTATGTTGGACTAAAGGACTAAAAAAAAGACACAAAATGACCAAAAATCACACAAACTAACTAAAAAAGACACAACAACAGACACAAAATGACCAAAAAAGACACAAAAAAGACACAAATGTCCAAAAAGAGACACAAAATGACCAAAAAAGACACAAAACAACTAAAAAAGACACAACAACAGACACAAAATGACCAAAAAAGACACAAAAAGACATGAAAAGGATTCAAAAATGGACAAAATAGCCCAAGACTCCATTGAGTTAAAATAATAATAATAACTAAAACATTTCTAAAGAAATTTTGAGTATGCTTGACTCTATGCTTGAAATAAATAAATAGTTTTTTTGGAGCGATCAGAAGAAACTGGTACCAAGGTTATCATAGTTTGGGATTTTTCATTAGTTTTAGTTTTAATTTCGTTGTCAATTTTTGTTTTCGAATTCAAGTTAGTAACCAACCAAAACTCTCTTTCAAGCACACTCAATAATAATAATCAAGCTAATTCAGTTTGTTGTTTTCTATTCCTCACATCTGTTGAGGAAGAAGAAAAGAGAGAGTGCTTTTGATTAGAAAATATTCTAAGCAAAGCATTCATTTGTGAAATCAATAATCACGTCTGCTGAATAGCTTGTGATGCATTCTTGAAATACTGATCTCTAAAAGACAGACAAGTGTGCTTTGGAGAATCAGCTCGAAAATCTACTATGTTTAAGCTCTGTGACTTAGATAAAAATCCGACCCTGTTTTCCATGCTGGAAGCAGCTGTAATCCTTGTGAAAGTGTTTTTTCTCTCTCATCTCCTTGTCATGTTTGCGGTTGTTGATAGTGTTTTTTTTTGTCGAGTGCTTTCCCTAGCAGAGGGTCCTGCAGCCCTGCAGCTGACCC
The DNA here is from genome assembly GCF_030273125.1 of Centropristis striata. NCBI lineage: Eukaryota > Metazoa > Chordata > Actinopteri > Perciformes > Serranidae > Centropristis > Centropristis striata. The sequence continues at coordinate 36,946,954 of NC_081522.1, forward strand.
TGCTGTTGGAGTCAGTGGGCTGCGGTGGCCCAGAGCGGCTTACGCTAACCTCTAACCCCCTGGCGCTCGCTGCTGGCTGAGCTCTGCTGAACAAGTCAACTGGGCTTTGTGCCCGAAAGAGTCGACCTGCACGAGTGTCATCTGGCCCTGTAGTGAGATCCCCTGCACCTCGGGGTGAACCACCACCACATTATCCAATGGACTCCTGAGACAAGAGGGCAGGGCGCTCGCTGAGGCTGGCTAAAGGCCTTTTAGCAGCAGCTGCACTTCCATTTGTTTGGATAGAAAGCCGTGCATGCTTTGGGGTTACATATAGTTTACATACCAAGAATATGATGAGCATGATAATGTTTTGACAGTAAAAAAAAGATTCAAAATCACATTTTATGTTGGACTAAAGGACTAAAAAAAGACACAAAATGAGCAAAAAAGACACAAAATGAGCAAAAACAGACACAAAATGACTAAAAAAAGACACAAAATGAGCAAAACAGACACAAAATGATTAAAAACAGACACAAAATGAGAAGACAGAATGACAAAAAAAAACCCCACAGAAGACACAAAATTCGACTGAACATTTGCTCTCACTTTGCATTACAAATATCGGGATATATATATCCAACCTGGTCTCACAGGATTCCGTGAAATAGCCACGGATTCGCTTAACTCAAAAATCCGTGGAAAAGCCACAGAATCACTCAAATTTCCGTGAAATTGACACGGATTTCGCTACAATGCAAGTTAATGACAGTCATATCCCGTGGCTATTCCATGGATATTTGTTCCTATTGGTTTGTTCCAAGTCACGTGACTTTCAAGGTCCCGACGGTCAGAACAAAAAACATGGCGGACAGTTCTCTCATTTTTAGTGAAAAAAATCAATATTTTGACTTAGTTTCTGCATAAAAATAGATTTTGACCACATTTCTAGCGAGAAATATATGTTTTATTTTCTAAATATTCATTCAGTGAATGTACATAATCACTTTGTGGCGAAGATCTCGCCAGAAAAAGACGATCCGCTGTGTTTTATATTGAAATCTCCCTGATCATCTGTGTATTTAACGGATCAAACCTTCGCCCATTACATGCCTTGTGCCTGAGGTTGATTTGCTGATCAACATATTATTCTGTTGCAGCGGGAGACACTAATGTTGACAAAGTGACGACTTACGATCAGATTTGTCCACTGTTTTATTTTGTAATCTACCGGATGTGGTGCGATCTCATTGAGGCGTGCTCCACTGTTTTAAGTTGAAAGTGATATTCAATATATTGCGTAGAAATATTTTTGAGTGATTCCGTGGGTATTCCACAGATTTTGAGTTAAGCGAATCCGTGGCTATTTCACGGATTCCTGTGAGACTATGTTGAAATAAAACGTGTATTTTCAATAAATAGATGGACTCCAGAGGGTTAAAATTGTACTTAAGTACAGTACTTGAGTAACTGTACTTAGTTAAATCCCACCACTGGTGCTGACTGAGCTGCTGTGTGTATCTGATGAGTTGAGATGTAAAAGATCACTTCAGGATGTGCAGCTCGCCGTGACTTCACTCTTAGATTGTTTACAGGAGCAACAAAAAGCTCACTGGTGACCAGAACAAACGGCAGCGATCAGAGAAGGGTCCAGCGGTGCAGCAGAGCAGAGAAATGTAAAAACAGAGAGCGCAGTGAAGCTCTCCTGCTTTTAAATCATCCTTCAGATAACTTCAGGCACTTGACATTCCAGAAAATAAATCTGCCTGCAGTCTCCATTGTGTAATTGGCGATTGCCAATGCCGACATTCAAAACTCTTTTCATTTGGAAATGTGATTTGCAGCCATTTTTCTGAATAGATTTTATCATGTGCTCGTTTCTGCAGCGTTATAATATTATCATCAGCACGACAGAAGCCAGGAGTGCTCTCAGACGGGGAATAACTGAAATGAAAGCAACAGATGAAAGAACCATGTTTCTTCACAATAAAAATTATAACATCCAACACTATTTCTTTTTGTTGTATGTTATAGTGACTCACTGGGAGAGAACTATCACTTTTAAACTCTGCTTAAAAAATGCAAAACTACTTCATGTTTCTGTTGTATAAAGTCTAATAGATGCATATTTTATAGAGGTGTGAATCAGCAGAGGTTCCATGATATGATTTTATCTCGATATTTGAGTCATGATACAATATTATTGTGATTTTAAGCATTTTGCGATATGGTGAGCATTGCAATACAATATATTGGGATTTAACTGTTTGAATATTCTTTGTGGACACAAATGCAGTTAATCAATAATTGTTTTGTCAAATAAGAGAAAATTCTCAGTCTATTCATCTCACTTCAGTCTTATTCTTCTAGTTTCATATGACACCAGGATCTCAAAAACAGCGAAAATACTGACGGTCCACCGGCTAAATATCGATATTTGGCGGCCATGAATCAAACGATATTAAATCGCCATGCAAAATGTAGCGATACTATGCTGTTTATCTATTTTTTGGGTAATTTCGTGTTTTTGTTTTTTGGTCATTTTACATGTTTTTTTTGTATTTTACTGTCTTTTTTTGTAATTTAGTGTCCTTTGTTGGTACTTTTACATATTTTTTGACTCTTTCATCACTTTGTTTTAGTAATTTTGTTTCTCTTTTGGTCATTCTGTGTCTTTTTTGGTCATTTTACATATTTTATTGTTCATTTTGTGTCTTTTTTTTTCATTTTGGGTCATTTTTTTCATGTCGTGCTGGGTTTGTGTGACCCATCCACCTCCCTTCCCTCCCACCCTAATATCAAACATCTAACAATTTTCTCAACTTTAAGCTTCACTGTGAAATAACGCTTTGAAAATCAAAATATTTTTATTATAGTTATTTTGACAACTTAATGTTCTAGTTTCATATCATACCAGTATCCCCAGTATATTCCTAAAAGTAAGCCCGCTACGGCAAAAATAATGGCAGCCATCTGAACACTAAATGACGATACTTGGCAGCCATTGATCTATGTAATATTGCCATGCAAAATATCAAAAAATGTTTCCCCCTACGTCTAATATTTGACTAGTTCTGGTGCTTCCTGGTTCTGTTCTCCACTCAGCATATTAAATATTTTGCTCATGTTTGTTATGGGAAGGGGAAACAACTGGAATTCCAATTAGTGTAGAAGAAGTATTGCCATAATAAGATTAATATGGATTTATTGGTGTGACTTTCAGTGAATCCATAATGGGCTGAATATCATATTGTGCACCCACCCACTTTATCAGTGTCACCAGTAAAGAGAAATTAGTTTTCTCATATTCCTGCTGTCAGTTGTAAACAAAAAAACGTAATTTTTTATTAATTTCTGGGTGTGTAGGAGGAGTGGGGGCGATCAGCTGGTCTTAGTTATTGCAGCGAGGGGGGAGAATCACATTCATTATGTGAGAATACGGCCACCAAGAAGGAGCCTCTTGAATTGTAATGAAGGAGGCCCCTTGATAACCATGAATTCACCAATTAAGGCTCTCATATAACATTCAAATTATGTGCATTTTAACGACTAGTTTTGCTACAGAAACACTTGCATTTTCCTTTGGTTTCAAGGAGCTTCCTTGCTTGCGAATGTAGGAGTAATTAAGATAATTAAAGCTTTTGATGTCCCACATATAATCCAATGTGCAGCAATAGAGAGAGAAAAAGCAGGCGAAGTTGTAATGAATTTCAAGGCTTTGTCCTCCTCTGTTCCCTCCCATTAAAAAGCTCTCATTGTCTGAGATTCCATTTTCTCGCAGTGAAACGGCTCTTACATTGGTTCGGGGGGGAAATTGTCTGCTTCATTTTGCAGAATTAAGGACTTTGTCTCCTTCACGTGTCAACTTTGGAGCTGAGTGGTAACCAGAAACTCAACAACAGTCAAGTTTTGTCTTTTTAAACTTTATGTTTCTGGGAATTGTTTTGCTCAGCACACATGCACTTTCCTAGCTCTGCATTGCAATAGAATATATTAGGATTTAACTGTTTGAATTTATCTTTGTGGACACAAAATGCAGTTAATCAAGAATTGTTTTGTCAAATAAGAGAAAATTCTCAGTGTTTTCATCTCACTTTAGTCTTTTTATTTCTCAAACCCACAGACTGACCAACAAAGTATTCAGTCAAACTGAACTGAACTGATATCAAACATGTTGGACGACAACAACTGCATCATTTTATCAAACTTTCAAAAACTTTTAGCTTCACTGCTGTCAATTTTTTTTTGAATGAAACATAAAAAAAGCCTGAACTTTGCAGCGTTATTTCGACAACTTCTGACACAATATCCTGACTTATACATGCCTATAGATTCTAGTTTCAAATGATACCAGTATCTCAAAAATGGCGAAAATACTGCTGGCTAAATATCGATATTTGGCGGCCATGATTTGATATAAAATTGCCATGCAAAATAAAGTGATACTATGCTGTATATCTATTTTTTTTGGTCATTTTGTGTTTTTTTTTTTGTACTTTTGTGTCTTTTTTGGTACTTTTACATATTTTTATGTAGCAGCTCTGTACATATATATCATAAAACCTGTCTGACTGTCTGACTAACTCATTGCATAAATCAGCCGCAGTTAACAAACTGGTGCTTTTTACTGACCACCAGCAGCTGGATGCATTAAAGAAAGACATGCACTTGTACACAATTGTAACTCTGAAAAAAAAACCCAGATCTTACACTCTAACATTCAGCTTGTTATTAGCAAGAAGCAAACTTTACATGAGGCCGTTTTTGATTTGACACTTGGACACAATGACCGGGGTACTTTCACAGTGTGGTATTAGTACTTTTATTGCAGTAAAGGATCTGAATACTTCCTCCACCACTGGTTGTGTGTACACATGCAGTAAGCAGTAGCTGTAAAATACAGGTTGCACTGTGTGTGCTTCTAGCTCTGATTTCCGTCCCTGAATTGTCCTTATTTCCATTCCTACAAAAGACTTTGAGACATGACAGCTATTTTAAAGTATTATCTTCTTGAGATCAACTGAATGCATGTGCCTGCATTATGTATGATGTATGTGTGAGAAAAGGAAGAAGTAAGACAGCGGAAAGAGGCGAGGCGGAGAGAGGTCCCTGGCTGAGCTTTTATCATCCTTAAATGTACCAAAATGAGTCTTGGGGAAAAGGAAGCCGCACGGCTTTTGAAGAATTAATAAGCCTGTCTCATTTGGATGTGTCTGGCGTCTCGGACAGCCCGTGGAAGCCCCAGTTCCACACTTTCCTGACAGTGCCTTTGATGATCACTGATAACGTACAGCGACTCCCAGGGAGCGAGGCGTCCAACAATGAGGGGAGAGTCAGTGGAGACCGGCTCCACTGATCCTGACTGAGCTTTATTATCTGGCCGCTCTCCAGCGAAGTAGTGCATTAGGTATTCCTGAGACAAAGCATGTGGGACAGAGTGTGTGTGCCCATTGTTCTGTTCTCCTTGTCGAGGAAATCTTGTCCTTTGACAAAGGTTACGGGTCGACTCAGACGGTCTCGTCTTCGCCCGGCTCGGTTTGAAATTTAGTTCAACCCTTTTGGATAATATCTGTGGTGTGTTTTAAGTGATATTTTTGCAGTTTTATAAATGGTTATTTTACCTCCACAAAAGACACAGTCAAGGGTTGTGACACGCAGTAGGGGTGTGCCAAATCATATCGTTCATGATTAAATGGTACATGGACGTGCACAACATGTATATACACTGTAAAAAAATGTCTGTAGATTTTACGGTGAAAAACTGCTAAACCATGACAGTAAAAGACCGTAAAATGATGAATGGATATTATTTATCATGATATAATGCATATCATGATATTGGCAACATTTCTACTTCTTGACGTAGTGGCGTAAAGGTTTCCCATAATTTCCTAGACTGTGGCGGCCCGCTATAGTGTCATGTGCTGTGCTAACGTCACATTTCAAGCTACTGAAAGTATATCTACACTATTCATAATATCAAGTTATTTTGCGTTGTGATGCTCAGCAGAGTGTCTGTCACCTGTCAGTCAGTCAAAACCCCGACCCACCTCCCCAGCCTCCTCCGACACATGCGGGTGTATTCACACACTTACAAACACTCACTGAACATACCGAGTTGCCATGCCGACCTGTCTGTATCAGTCCCTTCCCCACATCATCTCTACGTCTGCGTGTACGTGCAAACCGAACTAAATCCTACCAACCTGTCCGGGTCGTCAGAGGTCCAAACGGTCCGAGCAAACTGCAGCATTATTCCGTTCGTTAGCAACAAGCTAACATTAGTTAACAATTAAAGTTGTGTTAATCACAAAAAGCTACTTTTACTTCATGTCGCTAAACAATGCAGCTTTCAAAATAAGAGCACAGTGTGTTCACAGAATTCACCACAGAATTTACAAGTAGACTGTCAAAATAAGATCAATAAAACATACAAGAACCCTTATTCTTCTTTACAATAATTAATTAAAATAGCTAATGATTGAGATCAGTGTATATGATGAAATAGTGGCATTAGAATGTGTGAGAGGCACCAAATTTGGGCTTTTACGGAAAAAAAATCTCCAGGGCAGCATGCACCCAGACCCCCCAAGCAGCTATTTTTCCACACTGTCTGGCTGCTCCATGTCCTAGTGGAAAGCCTTGTTGACTGTGAAAAATGTTATGTGAGGTATTTGCTCACATTTAGCTCTCAAAGTGGACAAGATTGATGCATTTTACTTAAAAATGTACAAAAAATTTGTATTTGGCACATGTTGAGATTGCAATTTACACTACATTTTAGATGTACGATTGATTTTTTTTTTGTTGAACGTTTTTTTATCTATTTATAGACTAAAAAAAATCAGATTTTCTCTGTATTTTCAGTATTTTGTAATATCCTCAAGAATATCGCTATCGCAAAAATACCCTGAAATATCATAAAATATCATTTTAGGGCCACATCGCCCACCCCTAACACACAGGATATTCTGCTCCACTGTCTCCGTCTATTCTGTTCCAATCATCATTCACATCCATTTTTAGATTTCCCACCTGTCACGTCATGTCTCTTTAGTGTTGCATTACTGTGCCACGAGGAAGTAGGAGTGATTAGTGCTATTGTGATAAAAGCTACCATCCACAAAATGTGATAACACCTGGTGAGTCACAGGCCCAGAAAGGTGCTCCGGCAAACAAAATAATCAGCCGGAGGTGGTGCTGAAGCAGGTACCTAACCATGAGCCGGTTCCGGGCAATTTTCTCCTCGGCTACTCATAACATACAGGAAATGACTAAAAAGCATCGGCTGCCTTTGTTGAGGACAATTTTGTGATTATGGGGTTGATAGCAGCCACATCCAGCCTTTCTCAAGCCTACTTTGGTCTACAGGGTTATTTCCACCAATGTCACTCCCACATCCTTTCATCCTACATTCATGGTTCGCCAATTACTGATTGCTGTATTTGGGAAAAAATAGGAAAAAAGGTATGTTATTAAGAGTTGTCAGTATTTCTTTGACACAAGCTGATAGGGTTAGTGCTCACAGCCTCACTGTGTTTATCTGCTTTTACTTGCAGATATTTCATTCTACTCAATCCATGTGTCTTATTTTTCTGTTTGAATATTTGTGTGCATACATACCGTCCAGTGAAGGATGGATTCTTGCAAAACAAATCGAGAAGATTGCAAAGCATGAGATGCACTTGTCTAAAACAAACAGGTCTATCTAATTAATCAAATAATAATAATATATGTGATTTTTACAGCGCTTTTAAAAGGTACTCAAAGTTGCTTAACAAAACAGAATTGAGACACACACAAACAGAAAATGCAGGAAAAACAAAAACTGAGATGAGAGACTATGAGTTCAGGTCTTGTAAGAAGAAGGTGGTTTTGAGTTGATTTTTGGAGGCGTGGAGTGAGTCTGAATTGCGAGTGTGAGTAGGGAGGAGGTCCAGAGAGTCGGGCAGCAGTGGAGAAGCTCTGTTGGTGCGGTGCTTGGTCCTGGTGATGGGGGTCAGTAGGTTGTGGTTGGAAGATCTGACGTTGGAGTAGATGAGGTCATCCCTATGTTCCCCTGCAGCAATACATACCGGGGAGCATAGGAACCTTTTTCTGAAAGGGGTTACGTTATTGCAGAAGAGGGTGGCTAAACAGAAAACTGCTTTGCAACATGCACGTACACAAGCTATTCTTTATATTTATTTTCTAAAATCTCCCTCATGTGATTGGCCCATATTCCTTTGATTAAAAAAAAAGATATATATATATTAAAACCACTTTAAAAAAGTGTAATAAAATGAATAAAGTAAATAAAATAGAGTGAATAAAATGAGTAACATGAATAAAATGAGCAAAATGAATAAAACAGTAGGTCTGGAGGATCAGTATGACGCTAACAGTCAGCTATCTGGAGCACAGAGAATAGGTACATATATTTAGTTTTTATTTTTTGCCACTATTTTCTTAAAATCCATATGTTTTTTTTGTATACTCTCCTAGGAGGGAGTGCTAGGTGGTGCTAAAAACGGGACTATGGGAAACCTCTTAAAAATCAAGGTTAAAAGAAGATTAAATAAAATATATTGTATAAAAGACATTGTAGAGTTCGGGTTAGGTTCGGGTTAAACGGGCACAGGAGTTTTTTTTTTTTTAAATAAAAAATAAAAGAAGACATAATAAAAGAAAGCAACAGGAATATCTTAAAATCATAAAAGTTTGACTTTGTTTAAGCATTGAGACGGTTAAAGGAATTTGGTCTCTTGGCTCTGGCGAGGTCAGGTTCGGTTTAAAACGCAGCACTCTTAGAGAGTTAGGGTTAGGGTTAGCTCAAGACCTGCAGGTTTGCCACCCCTGACCTAATCTTTCCTCCTCTAGGCCTGTTTGCATATGCACATCAAACATGCGCGTCGATGGTCATGCTCTTGTCTGCCGCCAACCGGGAGGTAACGCCGCTGTCAAAGCCGGTCTATTAGACACCGGAGGGCCCCACTTAGTTTGGGTTTTGGTTGACCAACTTTTATTTCCAAAAAACTGATTGTTTTGTTTATTCATTGGGTACCCAAAAAGGACTACTTTTGATTGAAAGCAAGAGACTATTTTTGGTGTTTTGGTTGTTTGAACTATGGGTTGATTTTGGGACACTGAATTGTATAAAACACTGTGTTAAATTGCAAATTCTTGTGTGAGTGTTTTGTGTTTAATGGGTCTCCTTTGGAAATGGTCATACTTGATTTCTGGTTGTTAGTAGGGACCATGCTTGGGAAGGCATGGGTCCTCTGTAAGTTTGACAAATCAAAATACAAAAGAAAAAAAGCGGGAAAAAAGGGTTGTTCGTATGTTCCCCGGTCTCATACAAAGAGGGGAACATAGACATGCTCCAGAGTAGATCTGTGAGGTGTGTGGGGGTGAGAAGGTTATTGAGGACTTTGTAGGTGATGAGCAGGATGTTGAAGTGGTTTCGGTGCTGATAGGGAGCCGGTGAAGGTGCTGAAGGATGGGTGTGGCGTGTTCTTTGGAGCGGTACTGGGTGAGCAACCGGGCAGCTGAGTTTTGGACATATTGTAGTTTTTGAAGGTTGGTGGAGGGGAGACCGTAGAGAATGTTGTTGCAATAGTCCAGACTGGAGGTTATGAAAGCATGAATTAATGTTTCAGCACCGGAGGAGGAAGAGGAGATGCTTGGACGAAGGCGTGCAATGTTGCGGAGGTGGAAGAAGGATGTTTTGGTGGATGTTCTTGATGTGTGATTTGAAGGAGAGAGTTGGATCAGATCAGAGGGAGAGGAGATAACTGTGTGTCCATAGTTTCAATAAATAGAAAATGACCGTCAGTGCTCGTTGCAACCTGCACTCAGAGGATGTGCAGGTACGACTCCAGTCTGATCTTTCCACAGTTTCGATTACTTGCAGCTCTTTCATTCTGCTGCATCCATCTACTTTATTTGTATGTGTGGTTGTTTGCAAGCTTCTCCATTTGTTTTGCATGAATCCAACAAATATCTAAAGCATGAGACACACTTGTCTTGCCTAAAACAACAAGTTATTTCTAATTAATTCCAATCTGTTCTGTAATAATTGCTGCGTAAAATAAAAAAAACGAATCAATATTGCTTGGTTATTTTCCAGAGGTCAATTCTAGTTTCTTCTCTTAATTTATTAATGCAGTCAGAATCCAAAGAATCATTTCCCATTCGGGTTCCTCTGCATACATTTCACCCTCACCTGAAACATACTTGTTACATCAAAACCAAAATTTGACAGGGAGCCCCAGGGAGAGCTAGCCTGTGACCCTGTTTTAATATGTTGCCTCAGGCAATTTCTCTGCTGCAATAACGTGCTCCCACTCGCTGACATTGGTAACCTGACAACTGAAGCGAAGGCCGAGGAAACGCAATACGCCAACAGAATGCCGTGAGACATCCATAGGAGACGGGCGATAGCTATATACAATGCAGAGGCCTTGAGGGGCTTTCTGCTTTTAATTGTTGTAGGACAAGGAACTCAAATTATTCAGCTAATGCGAATTATATCGACACTCAACAGATGTTTGTTGCAGAATTCTATACAAGACATTCACGTGCCATTCAGCCTCTTAACCCTCTGAAGTCCAGGAGATTTTAGTTGAAATTTGTCAACTTCCTATGCATTCATTTCTGTCTCTGTTTAGCATCTTTCAGTCTGTCCTTACATCACATGCATGGCTCCTTTTTCTCCACACAAACTTGGCTATCAGTCTGATTTTTCATTTTATTTTATATTTTACATTTTATTTTACCATATTTTTTTTGTGACTTTGTGTCATTTTTTTGGTCATTTGTGTCTTTTTTTGGTCATTTTGTGTCTTTTTTTGGTCATTTGTGTCATTTTTTGTCATTTTGTATCTTTTTATGTTCATTTTGTGTCTTTTTTTTGGTAATTTGTGTCTTTTTATGGTCATTTTATCTTTTTTTGGTCATTTTGTCTTTTTTGGTCATTTTGTGTCTTTTTTTGGTCCCTTTTACAACATTTGTGTTTATCAGACTAGTGCAGTAGCCGTAGGAAGTATGTATTCATATAGTGGGAGATTAAACCTCTGAAGTCCAGGAGATTTTGGCTGAAATTTGTCAACTTCCTATGCATTAATTTCTGTCTGTGTTTAGCATCTTTCAGTCTGTCCTTACATCACATGCATGGCTCCTTTTTCTCCAAACACACTTGGCTCTCAGTCAGATTTTTCATTTTATTTTAATTAACAAAATATGAAGCTGCCAGGAACGGAAAATACAAGCAAAAGACACAAAAACAGCAGAAATAATCATAAATAATAGAACTACAAAACAGTCTATTTGCATGTAAATTAAAAATAGTAATAGTTTTCATTATAGAGAGAAAATTCACATTTTAAAAGTGGTCTAGAAACATAAATGTCACACTGTGAAAGCTCCTATGATTGCACTTTCAACTGGCTTTCTCAGCTTGTCTACATATCATATATAAATAAAGTTATTACCGTAAATAAAACATGTATTTTCAATAAATAGATGGACTCCAGAGGGTTAATAAACAACATGCTAGTTAGCAGAAGTAGCATTGCTGGATGATAGGAAACAGCATAAAGGAGAGCAACGAGCAGGTTATTGACATGCAGAGTGAAATTAGAATTGATTTGCAGAGAAAGGGGGGATGCCGTCTTTCAGAGGCAGCGTCTTCTGTGACTTCCTAATCCAGCGGCATGTGAGGGAACCTCTGCTGCTCTCACAGAAAGGCCTGCAATCAAGCATCAGGCTGGATCACGTTTCAGCTTCCCTGTGATGTTGGCAGACAACAAGCCTAACAGGATTGTGGCTGTAAGGCTTTTTAAACTGACGGGAAAAAAACAATCAGTTATTTTGCATTGTGTTGCTAGGCAGAGTGTCTGTCACCTGTCAGTCTCTACAGTCAGCTCGTTTATGCTCAAAATGATCATTATTGAAGAGGTCAGTCTTTGCTGCAGCGTGTTGGTGAAGGGACTGATCTCATTCTTCTTGTTTCTTTAGTACTAGTTATTTCAATTAATAATAATTAATTAATTATTATAATAGTGTTTTCAAGCCTCTTTATGATTCTACGTGTGCACGTACGTCCTCGTCTCTTGAACATGATACTTGATACTTATTGTTCATGACATACCTCTCAAATATGTGTTTTTATTTATAATAGGGGTCTCAAACTCAAATTACCTGGGTGCTGCTGGAGGCAGTATCAAAATGACCAAAAAAAAGACACAAAATGATGGAAAAAAACCTAAATTACTTAAAAAAGACACAAAATGACCAAAAAAAGACACAAAATTACCCCCAAAAATACACAGAATTTCCAAATAAAGAAACAAAATTACTAAAAGAAGACACAAAATTACTAAAAAAAGACAAAAATTACTAAAAAAAAGACACAAAATGACCAAAAAAATACACAGAATTACCAAAAAAGACACAAAATGATAAAACAAAATACACAAACTTACTAAAAAAGACACAAAATTATTAAAAAAAGACACAAAATTGTTTAAAAAAGACACAAAATTACCAAAAAAAGACACAAAAACTGTCAGAGACATGCTCGCGCATTCACACACTTACAAACACGCACTGAATATACCGAGTTGCCGTGCCGACCTGTCTGTGTCAGTCCTGTCCCCACATCATCTCTCCATCTGCGTGTACGTGCGAACCGAACCAAATACTATCAACCCGTCCAGGCCGCCAGACGTCCAAACGGCCCGAACACCCTGTAGCATCATGTCGTTCGTTAGCAAGGAGCTAACATTAGCTAACAATTAAAGTTGTGTTAATCACCAAAAGCTACTATAACTTGCTGTCGCTAAACAATGCAGCTTTCAAAATAAGAGCACAGTGTGTTAACAGAATCCACCACACACTAACAGGATTGTGGCTGTAAGGCTTTTTAAACTGACGGGAAAAAAACAATCCAATCAAAACGCCATGACATCTGTCCACATGACCGATCAGGGACACGTATTTCCTCTGTCCTGTTTTGTTGTCTGATTGTTCTTTCACCATGTTTGCTCTAAGTACACATTTAAAAAGTCTCAATGTGAAGTCTAACAGGATTGTGGGTGTAAGGCTTTTTAAAGTGAGGGGAAAAACACAATCAGTTATTTTGCATTGAGTTGCTAGGCAGAGTGTCTGTCAGTCCAGTCCCCACATCATCTCTCCGTCTGCGTCTGCGTCTGCGTCTGCATGCGAACCGAACTAAATACTATTAACCTCTCCGGGCCATCAGAGGTCCAAACGGTCCAAACACCCTGTAGCATTATGCCGTTCGTTAGCAACGAGCTAACATTAGCTAACAATTAAAGTTGTGTTAATCACAAAAAGCTACTATAACTTGCTGTCGCTAAACAAAGCAGCTGTCAAAATAAGAGCACAGTGTGTTAACAGAATCCACCACACACTAACAGGCTTGTGGCTGTAAGGCTTTTTAAACTGACGGGAAAAAACAATCCAATCAAAACGCCATGACATCTGTCCACATGACCGATCAGGGACACGTATTTCCTCTGTCCTGTTTTGTTGTCTGATTGTTATTTCACCATGTTTGCTCTAAGTACACATTTAAAAAGTCTCAATGTGAAGTCAGCTCTCTCCGCTGTGTGTTGATGTAGAACAGAGTGGAAGGCCCGGCTACTCAGCAAGGAGCAGGTTGTTTTTTAATCCCCCTGTCCCCTACAGTTTTAATTGGACAGCAGGTCCACAACAGCAGACAGAAATCCCTCCACGGGAGCTTTAGTGCAAGGCTGCAGGGAGGCGGTGAAATCTAAACTGAAGTGACACTTACTGACTGGGCCAAGGGGAAGGGAAAATGAGCTTTTCCTGGGGAAAGGGGAAACCTTTCAATAGGCAGATTGACAGGTTGAGCAGTCGGAGGAGATGGAAAGCACTTGTAGCTGCTCGGACGCGCCGAGGGGTCAGATGCCAGGGCTGGCAGCTCTGCCGGGGAGGCGGCGGGATTTTCCATGTGACATTCTTGTCAAACGTTTGGCAGCAGGATCTCTCACAACAAACACAGCGGGACGCTGACGGATAATCTAATTTCACCGGCCCCAATCATGTGCATGGCCTCAGGGGGGCTGTTGTGCCTCGACAACATGTTAGAGGGTATGTAGACACAAGTCTTGGCTTCACCGCACGCTCTGAAGAGTTTTCTTTCAGGGGAAACCTTTAGAGCAGGGGTCTCAAAGTCAAATTACCTCACGGCCGATGGAGGCAGTAGCAAAATGACCAAGAAAAGACGCAAAATGACAGGAAAGAAGACATAAAATGACCAAAAAGGACACAAAATTACAAAAAAAAAAGACACAAAAAGACCAAAAAAGACACAAAATGACAGAAAAAAGACACAAAATGACAGAAAAAAGACACAAAATGACCAAAAAAGACACAAAATAATTTAAAAAGACACAAAATGACCAAAAAAGACACAAAATAATTTAAAAAGACACAAAATGACCCAAAAAGACATGAAATGACAGAAGAAAACGAAATTATTTAAAACATGACACAAAATTATCAAAAAAAACTAAATTACTTAAAAAGACACAAAATTATCAAAAAAATACACAAACTTACATAAAAAGACACAAAATTATCAAAAAAATACACAAACTTACTAAAAAAGACACAAAATTATTAAAAAGGACACAAAATTACCAAAAAAAAGACACAGAATTACCAAAAGACACAAAACCATTAAAAAAAGACACAAAATTACCAAAAAAAGTAATTAAAGGGACCTTCCACACACAACACTGTAAAGTGCCATTCAAATAAAACTCACATTAAACTTTCATATCAAGGTGGGGGCCACAAAATATCGTCACGAGGGCCACAATTGGCCCGCGGGCCGCGAGTTTGAGCCCCCTGTGTTAGAGGGCATGTAGCCAGAAGTCTTGGCTTCACTGCGTGCTCTGAAGAGTTTCCTTCCAGGGGAAACCTTTAGAGGAACACAAAGATCTGTGCAGCAGAGTGAAAACTTCTCCCCGTATCACTCCTGTGTGTCAGACTACATTAATACCACAGAGAGAACTGCTTTTATCATCCAAACACCGCCAGCAACGCACTGCAGAGAACAAAGAAAAATCACTGCAAATGTCACTTAGAGCAGAATACATCAGCAATATAAAGAAAATTAGCGTCAGTGCTGGTGGCAACCTGCACTCAGAGGACGAGCAGGTACGACTCCACCACTCTGATCTCTGCACAGCTTCAGTGTGTCGGAAACGACTGTTTAAGCTCAAAATGATCATTATTAAAGAGATCAGTCTTTGCTGCAGCGTGTTGGCGAAGGGACTGATCTCATTCCTCTTGTTTCTTTAGTACGAATTATTTCAATACTTACTGTTCATGACATATCTCTCAAATATGTGTTTTTATTTATAACAGGGGTCTCAAACTCAAATTACCTGGGGGCCGCTGGAGGCAGTTTCAAAATGACTGATAAAACATTAAATTACCACAAAAAAAGACAGAATTGCCAAAAAAGACACAAAATTATTCTTAAAAAAGACACAAAATGACTGAAAAAACACTAAATTACCACAAGAAAAAGACAGAATTGCCAAAAAAGACACAAAATAATTTTTAAAAAATACACAGAATTACGAAAAAAAGACACAAATGACCAAAAAAAGACACAAAATAACAGAAAAAAACCTAAATTACTTAAAAAAGACACAAAATTATCAAAAGAAGATACAGATTTACCAAAAAAGACACAAAAGTATTTAAAAAAGACACAAAATGATCAAAAAATACACAAAATGACCCAAAAAAGACATTAAATGACCAAAAAGACTAAAACACCTGAACACCTGAACACTTTAACACAGTGGAGACAGAGCTGACTTCCAAAATGATTTGGTGACCCCCAGAAATCATCTCACGACCCCAATTGGGGCCGGGACCCCAAGGTTGAGAATGGCTGTTCTAATGTCTAAAGATACACCTGTAGTATCAGCAGGAGTTAATATGTCAGAGCTCTATGTTTTTTTTTTTTTTTGGGCTTATCTTCGCCCCATTGGCTCCGAAACAATCGATGAGGATCTGCACCTCTCAGCCTCATCATTAGAGGAGTTCTTCATGTATTTAGGTTGCATGGAAGTTATTAGTAAAACGGGACGGAGTCAGTTGTCACTCAGTTGTCATAATTGGGTCACATCTGCCCTTGGAGTCAGAACACAAACAAAGTAATTATGTTTTAGTTGACTTGATAGTGTGCTGTTCCTGCAGAGCTGCCAGCGGATGTTTGATAAACAGCAACGAGACGTCTGCTCCGGGTTCATTTGATACAGCTCTGCCTCGGCAGCCTTCACTTTGAAACGAGCTGATAGCAGGAACCAATGTTGTCCTCATAATTTATGAAGCCGCCATTAGGTTGTGTTCTTGACAGGATGTGCCTTGAAATTGTTCCCTTGGCACGGCTCCAGAGGCTGAAAACACATTTTTCAGATGGAAAATACTCCCAAATATGCAACTGTATCTGTCGGGGCTTTTTATCTTTTCGCCGTGCGTAGTTCAATGTTAAACAGCTAATAGGCAGCAAACAGGAGGATAATGGAGGCTAGGAGAATATATTTCTCTCTCTGAGTGAGTTTAGTGACCTGTTGATGCACGAATCAAGGACACGGAGAGGAGCAGCTCTTTATCTTTCACTTGTTTCTCAACAATGGAGGAAAACAGCTCCAGTGTATTCAGATGACTTTGGATCGAGAGTGAAAAAGTGTCGCAGACGGCTCCATTTCCATCTACGATACATCACAAACTGTTGAGGAATGGAAGAATTAAAACTTAAACATTAGAAGAAAAAAACTAATTTATGAAGGAAAAAATTCATAAACTTGTGTATTTGTTTTTCTACAGGAACTCTGCTGTTTATATATGCATCACAAATCACAAGTTTAAGGGAAAAAAATGCAAATTTCCAACCCAAAAAAATAATAACAAATTCACGAAGAAACCTCCCCCCCCCCCCCCCCGACACACACACACACACACAAATTTACAGAAAAAAATTCAAAATTTATGAAAAAAAATTCAAAATTTTAGATGAAGTTCGTTTTCAAAGTTACCCAAAAAACAAAAAAAATTTGAAGAAAAATACACATTTATTCTTCATCTTTCAGTCATTCTTCTTTCTTCCCTCACCACAGATAAAAAAAATTGCCCTGCAGGCCAAAAAGTGTTCAAATTTAGGTGAAAAAAATTACAAATTTATGATTTTTTTCCCCAAGATTCCTGAAAAAAAAATTGGCAATTTACGACAAAAAAAACCAACACAAATTTACGACCCCCCCCCAATTTACAGAAAATAATCTAAAATTTACAGAAAAAAAAGGGGGAAAAAATCTCAAATTTCCGAAGAAAAAATGAAAAAAAATCACAAATTTACAACAAATTTTTTTTACAAATTTACAACAAAAAAAGAAATTACAAATATACAATGAAACCCCCCTCTACCACCACCACAAATGTAAGGACAATAATGACAAAGTTACCAGAAAAAAATGAAAAAATTAGAAGAAAAAAACTAATTTATGAAGAAAAAAATCACAACGTTTTGTATTTGTTTTCTAAATTCTCTAAAGGGACTCTGCTATTTATATATGCACCACTTTGTGTCTTTCCTGCAGCCAGTTCAATGTTAAACAGCTAATAGGCAACAAACAGGAGGATAATGGAGGCTAGGAGAATATATTTCTCTCTCTGAGTGAGTTTAGTGACCTGTTGATGCACGAATCAAGGACACGGAGAGGAGCAGCTCTTTATCTTTCACTTGTTTCTCAACAATGGAGGAAAACAGCTCCAGTGTATTCAAATGACTTTGGATCGAGAGTGAGAAAGTGTCACAGACGGCTCCATTTCCATCTACGATACATCACAAACTGTTGAGGAATGGAAGAATTAATATGCATAACTGATGTACTTACAGAATCCCAGATTGCCGTTTTAATGTTGCGATTATCTGCTGAGGGAGAGACGCTCCCACATGCAGCTGATCCTGCTGACTCGTGTTTATCTTACCAAAAAAAAGTGCTTTAGTTAATGGATGAAAGATAGTTGGTGCTTCGAGAGTTTTTCATATTAACCCTTTGATGCACAACATGGTCTAAAGTGACCCGACTAAGTTTTCATATTCTATATCTTTAATTTCATCACTCAGTTTTGCAGGTTTTCGATCATCATACATCCTCATTTTTTATTTTAATTTCTTAGTTTTTTAATAAAACCCCTTTTTTTTATCGCTACACTTCTAATGCACAAGGACATGTTTGACCCATGTTGTGCATTAGAAGGTGTTTATATGTTGTCACCAATTTAAAATCTGACAAAAAAGATTTAATTAGAATCCACTTAATAAAAAAAGGTACAATTTAAACATTTTAATTGATTTGAAAGAGTACAATATATTTAAAAAACATACACAATTTCTTTAAGTTCATTTAAAGTGGCTTTAATTTGATTTACTGAGAAAATTTGAGTAAAATGAACTCAAAATAATTGAGAAATAATTACATTTTTTAATTAAATTTACTTAAAATGTATACGTCCAGTCAACATAATAAAAATATCTAGATTCAGATACAATTATTTTGTGCAACCACTTGTCATAATAAAATTATGTTCATTCAACAAAACATTTTTGTTAATTTAATGCATCACTTTTTGTATCATTACGCTTCTAATGCACAAGATCATTATTGACCCATGTGTGTAAACTTGGTGTAATAATACAAGAAACTATTTTTTTTCATAAAGTATCAAAGGAAAAATGGATATAATGATCTGTTGTAATAAATAAATAAAGATATTCAAACACACAGCCAGCATGAAATAACATGGGGAATGAATGTGGGTCATTTTGGACCCATGTTGTTGATTAGAAGGTGTTTATATGTTGAGCATCAAAGGGTTAAGAAGCTCTAATTATTATTTAGGAGGATCAACCAGCGATACACAACCAGGATGTCAAATCTGAACACTCTTTGCAACAGTTACCAACTTTTAGTAGTCATCTGGGACCCAAACAGTTTTTCCATCCATTCCAAGTCCAATGAGCTATTACAAAAGCATGGGCTACAACTGAGGCGTTTAACAGCACAATTAAATTCCAATGGCCTAGTATCTATTGAGCAATTAACCTTTGGTAAACCAATTATTATTTAGTACGTGATGACAAAAGTTAGGTCCTGGAGGAGCCATGTCCTGTTTTAATAGACGGTCTTATGCCCTATAAAAGATGGAAATGTGGGCCCGTTTTAGTGCCCTATTAGCTTAGCTGCGCTGAAACACTGCCAACTTGCTTCAGCCGCGAGTATTGATTAATTGGAACAGCCTCAGCGTCTGGGTTGGCGAGAAGGAGAGAACAAATGGATGGAAATGGATTAGGCCGACTCAGGAAAAGTCAGGGTGTCTGATGCAGTGAGAGCTGGTGTGATGAAGAGGAGGATGAGGTCTCTGATGGTCCACATGAAGCCTGTTGAGAAGCCTCTCTTCATATTTATGAAGAAAAATAATCATAAACTTATGTATTTGTTTTTCTAAAGGAACTCTGCTGTTGATATATGCACCACTTTGTCTTTTCTGCAGCTTTTTATTTTCGAAACGTCATGACTCTTCCTCTGTCAGCCATTCTTCTTTCTTTACTCACCGCAGATAAAAAAAAGAGAAAATCGCCCTGCAGGCCAAATTTAGGCGAAAAGAATCTAAAACTTTACAAATTTAAGGCAAACAAAAAATCAGAAATGTATGATTTTTTTTTTTTTTTACAAATTTCTGAAAAAAACTTGCTAATTTACGACCAAAAAAAAAATCACAAACTTACGAATCCCCCCCCCACACACACACACACAAATTTACAGAAAATAATCACAAATTTACGGAAAAAATTAGAAGAAAATCACAAATGTATGGAAAAAAATACAAATTTATGATTTTTTTTTACAAATTTACAACATTTTTTTTTTTGCAAATGTACGGAAAATAATGACAAAGTTACCCCTCCCAAAAAAATAAAAAAATTAGACGGAAAAAAAATGTATGAAGAAAAAAATCATAACGTTTTGTATTTGTTCGCTAAAGGAACTCATATCACTTTGTGTCTTTTCTGCAGCTTTTTATTTTGGAAATGTCATGATTCTTCCTCTTTCAGCTGCGTTGACAGGAAGTCATAGATATGATTTCTAAGGTGACACCAAAAACGGCAATAAGGGGGCAGGAAGTAACACGTTTTTTAAATAGTTTAGAGAATAAATCAAAGAAAGAGGACCAGAATCGGTCCAATTCAGAGTCGCAGCAGCATTTTGCATCTCTCACACAAGGGGTCAATGTGGGTGAATGTTTGTCAGGGAAGTCTGACTAACTCTGGGAACTTTCAACATAAAGAGACGTAGCTGAGAGCCGTTGTGATGAAGAGGACGAGGTCTCTGATGGTCCACATGAAGCATCTCTGACCTGTGAGCTCTGTGAAGCAGCTGTTCCTCTGCCGTCCACTCCCATCCTGCTGCTTTTTATAAGAGGTTTCCAAGGCAACTTGCATCAAAAAACCCAACCGTCTCCACGGCGCCGTGCACTCTCTTCCTCACAATCCTTCTGGCGGTGTGACAGCGAGCCGTACAGCCTGTCCGCTCACGCAGAGTTGTGTAAATATATAATGTGTTGACTGCCATTAGAGCACACTTAGTCATTTGAATGACATTGTAAATGACGTTGTTGATTTGTCACCGGAGGGTCATTTGTCATTTTAGTTGTGACTTCAACAATCTGGACAATTCCCGGCCCGTTATATCCCTCACGGAACATGGAGCAGCTCAGCCATAAATTTATCACAGGCAATGCCATTACCTTTAGCTTGACGGCCCTCAAGCAACAGCAGTGCAATAATAGAGAATAGATTTTATCCCGTATGGAGCTGAGGCTTTTGCTTGTGCTTTATTTCCTCCTTCCAGCCTTCAAGATAAAGCAGAAAATAAGGTAGCCACTGAAGTGTTATACCTGCCTTAATGAAAGGTTTTAAACTGATGCTGGTATTGACTCCGAGGCCCCAGGAGCACGCCTGTACTGTATATCAGATGCTGTGTTATAAATGAAGATCAACAATCCTGTTACCTTTCCTTTACACTAACCTGGAGGAAAACCAAATCAGGGAGCATGTTGATGACTCCTGTAATTGCATTTTTCTGTTGCAGTGAGATCTCGGATGATGAAAATGTTAAACGGTAAATGGTAAACTTTGGCGACCCCCCCATTGTCCATTGCTTCTATGAAGCCGAACTCAATGTGACTTTCATGGTACCCTCTCTTTTGCTTTTTGAGATATTCAGCATTTTAGTCTCCCTGACGTTCGCCATTTTTCCATTAGCTCTGTGTTTCTGTTGCTAGGTGAGGTTACCGCTAGGCGAGGTTACCGCCAGGTGAGGTTACCGAAAGGTGAGGTTGCCACTAGGTGAGGTTACCTGTGTATACTGCAGGAGGGATGTTACACATGTCCTTATTCTCCCTGACGTTCACCATTTTTCCATTAGCTCTGTGTTTCTGTTGTTAGGTGAGGTTACCGCTAGGTGAGGTTACCGCCAGGTGAGGTTACTGCTAGGTGAGGTTACCACTAGGTGAGGTTACCACTAGGTGAGGTTACCGCCAGGTGAGGTTACCGATAGGTGAGGTTACCGCTTGGTGAGGTTACCGCTTGGTGAGGTTACCGCTAGGTGAGGTTACCGCCAGGCGAGGTTACCACTAGGTGAGGTTACAGCTAGGTGAGGTTACCGCTAGGTGAGGTTACCTGTGTATAATGCAGGAGGGATGTTTCACATGCCCTTATTCTCGCGATATAGCCTTTATTTTTAAACTTTTCTATAGTCATTATTCTATTTAAATAAATGAATAAACATTTAATGTAGCCCTTATTTAGCTGTTTTTGTCCCATTAATGAATTAAATGCTGACTCATCTATATTTAACACATTAGATTTATTACATCCCTTAAAATCAAGAGCACTCAAAAAAACAATACTGCATATTACTTAATTCAATCAGTGCAACATTTTTACACTTAAAAATATTGAGTTGATTTGAAAGCTCTCAAATCGGTTAAACGAAACATGAGTAATGAGTAAATTTAAGTAATATTTTCAAGTATGTCTAAATGACTTATTGGCTCAATTACAACATAAATTGAGTAAATGTAACTGAAATAGTATGTTAACTATTTGGAAAATATTTAAACCATGTAATCTGTGAGTCAAATGTTTTATTCATTTTGAAGAAGTAAACTTAATTAATATGTGGATATTTTACACAAAGATTCCTGTTGGAGTTCTACTAATGAATTTTGATGTAGTCAACTCAAATACTCATCATGATGACATTCAGCATTTTTTTAGTATGCAAACATTTATATTACTGTCTCATTTACAGGCTCCTTGAATCATTTCTTAGAGTGAGGGCTTCGCGATTCCTGTTGGGAATCACTGTCCTACAGCTCACATCTTCTCTCGCAAAGTACCGGGAACTTTCGATATATATAAACATAAAGAGACGTAGCTAAGTAGTGGCTGATTCTGATCCCCCTCTGATTCGGCGTGTCGATCGATAATGATAATGCGGGCTGATCGATAACTCTCCCCCAGGGGACCACGTGGCAGAGCCGCTGTCTGCTTGAGATGCATTGTGTGTGATATGTCATCCGGAATATTGATATGAGTGCTCATTTCCTGTGTACCACCAACGCTTTGGTGACGGTACGAGCTGTTAATGAAAAAATCAGCCGGCCTTGTCAACTGTCATCACGACCAAATGAGGCGGAGAGACGAGGTGGGAGGAGGGGACTTAATAAAGAACTTTTTTTATTTTATGAAGCCTGATCAGAATGTTTCTTCTTTAAGAATTAGCACTGAGCGCTGTCAGCACCAATAGGAAATCCTATCAGAATGTTAATGTGAAACTGCTAAGGCACACATTTTTCTGCCAACACAAATTATGACATCTAAGCCGGATTAGGACACATCCTTTCATTACTTTATTTGATTTTCTGACTTCCTTTTTTCTCTCCTGCTTACATTTTTAGGCTGGCTTGCTAAGGAGCTTTAGATATGCAGTGATTAGACGATAGTGAGGACTATATTTTGATTATTTTTTTCATAAAAGGGGGAACCTAAGAGTAGTTTTCCACCACCACGAATCATTTCCTCCAGCATGTTAGTATTCCTCTTATTGTTGTCTCTATCTGCACATTTCAGCTGTATTTCCTCCCAAAATGATCTGGCTGTGTCCCAAAGTCAAGGAAAGATCCTCAAACGGCATTTAAATGTATAAGTTGGGTCGGTGTAAACATTTTAAAAACTGTTTGATATGAAGACAAACTGGACCGGGCCGATATATACCGAATTTAACCACTAGGTGTCACTCATGACTAAGCAGCCACTGTGAGTGGAACATAATGAGACTGAGAGACTTAAGTTTGTTTTTACATTGACAAATTCACATAAATATAAATATTTAACTGATTACTAAGATTAAGGTAATTTACACTGAAAATTTGTTATCACATAACTTACAAAACTTCAAAGTGTTCAAAGTCAAGTAAAACATATGCATGAACAAATGCCAGAATATTTAGCTAAAAGATAATAAACATCATATTGATACATTGCCAGTTAGGTTAATTGATGCGTCTCAGTCGGCTAAAGTTATTAATTGTTATTAATTCATATATATGCGTCAGATGATGATGTAAAATGTGTAAAGTATACGTAGCTATGCCATTCACAGAGCTATACATTTGTTTATTGTGTTAACAGACCGACGGTCCGATATTATCCGTTACTGTTATTCATAAATAACTGTTATTGTCCTGTACTGTACAATAAAAAATGTTTTTTAAAAATCACAAAACACATCTCCACGGTGAGTTATGTGTCGCTGCTTTTATGAAACGAAGTAGCGGCCAAATTCAGCCAGGATCAGTGAAATATTCAGGTTTAATCGTTAAGGTTGAATCTCCAGAGTGTTGATGCCAAAGCCACATCATGTCCTGAACTGGTTTTGAAATTGCAGCGCTGAATTTAAACAGGAACTGCTTAGCCTACTGCCCCCGCGACCCGGCCCCTGATAAGCGGACGAGAATGGATGGATGGATGGATGGATGGATGTTGAATTAAGCAATGACGCACACCTGCACCGTCAGAAGGCTGTTCCATTTGTGCGTTATTACAGTGATAGGAAGGACCTCTGAAGGACCCGACTCCGAAGAAAGGATCCTACCAAGGAAGGACCCTTGACATTGGGATAAAGCCAGAGAATGTGTTCAGGAAAGAACACATTGTCCCCTCAGTCAATGCATAAAAAAGTCGCTTTATTAGCGCAGACTCTTTGTTTCTTATTAATTATGCATTAATGTCAACCCACTAATGAACGCAAGGTCAAGGCTTTTGGAACAAAAAAAAAAGGTTCCAGAGTAGTGAATGTACCCACAGGAGCTGCAGGATTTCAAGAGAGTAAATTCTGAAATATTTCTCACATTGGGTGGCTGGTGGGTGAGTCCGAGTGCAGGCATCATGGGATGAGGAGGCTTGTTAAAGGTTGCACAGAGCTAACAAAAAATACACAAAATGACAGAAAAAAAAAACACTAAATTACCAAAAAAAAAAAGACACAAAATTACAAAAAACAGACACAATTACCAAAAAAGAGAGAAAATTATTTTAAAAAGACAGAACATTTCTTAAAAAAGACACAAAATTATCACAGAATTATTTAAAAAAGACACAAAATGACTAAGAAAAGACACAATTACAAAAAAAGACAGAAAATTATTTTAAAAAGACAGAAAATTACTTAAAAAAGACACAAAATTATTTAAAAAGACACAAAATTACTAAGAAAAGACACAATATGACTGAAAAAACACAAAATTACAAAAAAAAGACACAATTACCAAAAAAAGACACAGAATTACCTAAAAAGACACAAAATTACAAAAAAAGACACAATTACCAAAAAAAGACACAGAATTACCTAAAAAGACACAACATTACTTAATAAAGACAGAAAATTATTTAAAAAAGACCAAAATAACCAAAACAAATACGGAAAAGAACACATTGTCCCCTCAGTCAATGCACAAAAAAGTCGCTTTATTAGCGCAGACTCATTTGTTTCTTATTAATTATGCATTAATGTCAACCCACTAATGAACGCAAGGTCAAGGCTTTTGTAAAAAAAAAAAAAAAAAAGATTCAAGAGTAGTGAATGTACCCACAGGAGCTGCATGATTTGAAGAGAGCGAATGCTGAAATATTTCTCACATTGGGTGGCTGGTGGGTGAGTCCGAGTGCAGGCATCATGGGATGAGGAGGCTTGTTAAAGGTTGCACAGAGCTAACAAAAAATACACAAAATTACTAAAAACAGACACAATTACCAAAAAAGACAGAAAATTATTTTAAAAAGACAGAAAATTACTTTAAATATACACAAAATTAATTTTAAAAAGTCACAGAATTACTTTAAAAAAGTCACAGAATTACCGAAAAAGACACAAAATGACAAAAAAAGACACAAAATTACAAAAAAGACACAAAATGACTGAAAAAAAACTAAATTACCAAAAAAAGACAAAATTACAAAAAAAAAAGACACAGAATTACCTAAAAAGACACAACAATATTTTAAAAAGACACAAAATTACTTAAAAAAGACACAGAAATATTTAAAAAAGACACAAAATTACAAAAAAAAATATAGGAAAGAAAACATTGTCCCCTCAGTCAATGCACAAAAAAGTGCACTCTTTGCCACCCTCCTAGTCGCTTTATTGTTTCTTATTAATTATGCATTAATGTCAACCCACTAATGAACGCAAGGTCAAGGCTTTTGGAAAAAGAAAAAGATATTCCAGAGTAGTGAATGTACCCACAGGAGCTGCAGGATTTCAAGAGAGTAAATTCTGAAATATTTCTCACATTGGGTGGCTGGTGGGTGAGTCCGAGTGCAGGCATCATGGGATGCTGAGGCTTGTTAAAGGTTGCACAGAGCTACTGGGCTCACCCTCATCACAGGGCCTATTCTCCCTTTCTTCCCTCTACCTCCCACACACTTTTTTCCCCCCTTGCAGTCTCCGCGGTCCTGAACTCGGCGCTGAGCCTTTGCTGCCGAGCCCTAGCCCGAGAACAGCACGACTCCCCTCCTCCCTACACCTCTACACCCTCATTATCAGCCACCATCTGCCCGACCTTAGCCTCACATCACTCCTTTCCACCCAGCAAGCCCATCAACACTCCCCTCTCACTCTCCACCGGCACCTTGGCTCACAAGCCTGCCACAGCTGCCATCTCTCTCTGAGTTACACATTTGTCCTCTTCAGCCATGTTTTATGCTCTGTAATCCCTCTGTCTCGAGTCCTTCTTACATGAACAAGCTGTGTGTAAGCCACTCCGGCACAAACACTGTTCGCTGAAGTATTCTGCAGACTTTCTGTCAACACACTTTGATTCTTCGGAGCCTCGAAAAACACAGCACGTGCCCTTCCAGAGGTCAGATAAGGCAGTGGTTGCCAACCTTTTTCTTGAGGGACCCACATTTTTACCATTGTAAACTTTGGCGACCCCCCCATTGTCCATTGGTTCTATGAAGCCGAACTCAATGTGACTTTCATGGTACCCTCCCTTTTTCTTTTTGAGATATTCAGCATTTTAGTCTCCCTGATGCTTCGCCATTTTTTCATCAGCTCTGTGTTTCTGTTGCTAGGTGAAGTTACCGCTAGGTGAGGTTACCGCTAGGTGAAGTTACTGCAAAGTGAAGTTACCGCTAGGTGAGGTTACCGCTAGGTGAGGTTACCGCTAGGTGAGGTTACAGCTAGGTGAGGTTACCTGTGTATACTTCAGGAGGGATGTTACACATGTCCTTATTCTCCCTGACGTTCGCCATTTTTCCATTAGCTCTGTGTTTCTGTTGTTAGCTGAGGTTACCGCTAGGTGAGGTTGCAGCTAGGCGAGGTTACCGCTAGGCGAGGTTACCGCTAGTTGAGGTTACCACTATGTGAGGTTTCCGCTAGGTGAGGTTACCGCTAGGCAAGTTTACCGCTAGGTGAGGTTACCTGTGTATACTGCAGGAGGGATGTTACACATGCCCTTATTTTCGCGATATAGCCTTTATTTTTAAACATTTCTATAGTGATTTTTCTATTTAAATAAATGAATAAACATAAACCTTATTTAGTTGTTTTTGTCCCACTAATGAATTAAATGCTGACTCATCTATATTTAACACATTAGATTTATTACATCCCTTAAAATCAAGAGGGCTTCACGACCCCCCATGGATCTTTGGGGGCCCCCTGTTGGGAATCACTGAGATAAGGTAATGTGAAATCAATTGCAAACCGCTGAGGACAAAAAAAAAAGAAGTGTTTATCTGAAAGATCTAGTGAGAAGATACCCCAAAACTTTCTTAGAATGCAGTCTGAAGTTTTAGAGTACCTCAATTTATTATAGACAAAGAAAGTCGGAGTTAACCTCGAGCACTTCTTTCAAAAGGACATGAAAGTCAAATCAAGTCTTCTGAGTTTGAGCCTCTGCAGTCTGGCGTATAAGCCACAACTGACCGAACTCCTCGGTGTCAGGAGTGTTGATGGTGCTGCACAGTTTTGCTATCAGGCCTGTCTTTCTGTCTTCATGTTGTCTAAGACTGTGTCTGCCCACAGAGCTTACAGGCAGAGCTGGGAGAGAATGGTGGGCTTCAGCCGCTCGTCTTGACAGATAAACAGGATTTTGTGTCTGGCAAGCCGAAGATTGTCAGCTCCAATCTCTTGAGAGAATTACAACCCGGCAGTCAATGCTGGGACAGAAAGAGCATCAGACCCTGCGTATCGATGAGCAGTAGATGCAGAGTCCTTCATCACGATAGCACCGCATGCTTTATTTATGGCTGACAGAGCCACGGGTACGGTTCAAGGTTCCACCAAGCTCTGTTTTTCTCTTCGCAAACATGTCATAAAGACACAGAATGTAAATGTCACCAGGTTTGTGTGGAAGCACAACAGTTGGAGTAGTTTGAATTGGAGAATAGCTCGGCTTGTCTGCAAGGCTTCTGTAGTCGTGATTTATGAGCTTCTAGCATCTTCACCTTTCATCTAGAGACTGCCTCTTTATCTGCAGCTTTCCCTCTGTAATCTCTGTGTCTATACCTCAGCGGCAGCAGCAGAACAAAGGCTTTAATTGCATAAGTAGCATCAACATTTAACAAACTAGTGTAATGCCCGTAGGAAGTATTCGTATAGTGGGAGATGCAACATAAGAAGTGAAAAAAGCTAAATCTCCACTTAGCATGCTAATCGCTAATAACAGAATTTGCACATTACATGCAGACCACTCCAACATCTGCAAATCCATAAAACACTTTTCATAAGATAGGCACACCTTGCAGCACATACACATTGAACATTGATATTTGCTGGAAACTATTTGAATATTATTTTAAAATCGAACCTTGTAGCGCACTTTGTGTATTTTTTATGTCTTCCGTAGGAAGTATGTATGCCTCTTGCTAGTCTAACCTTAAATAGCACAGAAACGATATCTTTCTGTTCGTATTATGGTTAGCTGTAAGTTAATAAAGTTTTGTTCTTTCTATTTTCATTGGATCAAATAGAAGAAAAGGCCTAAATCTCTGCTTAGCATGCTAATCGTGAGCTAGCACATTACGCAGTATGCTGCACTAAAAGTACATCAACCCAAATAGGCTGATGTACTATATTGCATTGGACAGTGCTGTCTGATAACAGGTTGAAGGGGTGAAAATATTCTTAATTTAGTGTGCACTTAACTCTATGTAGTCTTGGGTTATTTTGTCAATTTTTTAATCCTTTTCATGTCTTTTTGTGTCTTTGTAAGTCTCTGTTGTTGTCATTTTTAGTTATTTTGTGTCTTTTTTGGTCATTTTGTGTCTTTTTTTTGTCATTTTGTGTCTTTTTTTAGTCCTTTAGTCCAACATAAAATGTGATTTTGAATCTTTTTTTCCTATCATGCTCAATAAAGAATTTTAAATGTTGCAAATGTGAACAAAGGTGTCAAATCTAACATATAAGAGGGTTCCATCCAGTTCTATCATTTCATACTAAATCTATTTGAGCTTGTCTCCAGTTTTACTTGGTATATCATCATCAAACTGAAACTGGCCTCATGGAGTTTACAGCCAGAACTTTAGAGGTAAATTTACAGTAGGGCTCCACGCTGCTTTGTTTTCTAGTCTGGATGGAGTCAACAAGTCTGGATTATTTGGAGCTTTTGGAGACTCCAGAGGGTTAAACTGATTTAGATGTATTTTCTTTTTTCAAGTGGCACATTTTTAGGTGGCTAAAAAACATTTTGCTGCAGCCCCGTCTCTTCAAAGCCACCAGACTCCTTTGACATTGTCATTTGTTCCCAACCTTTATTACATGAGATCCCTTTATTATAACTTGTTGCATTGTGGAAGGAATGTAAATGTCACCAGGTTACAGTTGTAGTTTGAATTGGAGAATAGCTCGGCTTGTCTGCAAGGCTTCTGTAGTCGTGATTTATGAGCTTTTAGCATCTTCACCTTTCATCTAGAGACTGCCTCTTTATCTGCAGCTTTCCCTGTGTATAATCTCTGTGTCTATACCTCAGCGGCAGCAGCAGAGCAAAGGCTTTAATTGCATAAGTAGCATCAACATTTAACAAACTAGTGTAATGCCCGTAGGAAGTACGTATTCGTATAGTGGGAGATGCAACATAAGAAGTGAATAAAGCTAAATCTCCGCCTAGCATGCTAATCGCTAATAACAGAATTTGCACGTTACATGCAGACCACTACAACGTGCACTTAACTCTATGGAGTCTTGGGCTATTTTGTCAATTTTTGTACCCTTTTCATGTCTTTTTGTGTCTTTGTAAGTCTCCGTTGTTGTGTCATTTGTTATTTTGTGTCTTTTTTTTGTCATTTTGTGTCTTTTTGTGTCTTTTTTAGTTATTTTGTGTCTTTTTTGGGTCATTTTGTGTCTTTTTTGGGTCATTTTGTGTCTTTTCTAGTCCTTTAGTCCAACATAAAATGTGATTTTGAATCTTTTTTTTCCTTTCAAAACACTATCATGCTCAATAAAGAATTATAAATGTTGCAAATGTGAACAAAGTGAATAAAGTGGCAAATTTTTAGGTGCCAAAAAAACATTTTGCTGCAGCCCCGTCTCTTCAAAGCCACCAGACTCCTTTGACAAAAACAGTAATTTGTTCCCAACCTTTATTACATGAGATCCCTTTATTGTAACTTGTTGCATTGTGGAAGGAATGTAAATGTCACCAGGTTACAGTTGTAGTTTGAATTGGAGAATAGCTCGGCTTGTCTGCAAGGCTTCTGTAGTCGTGATTTATGAGCTTTTAGCATCTTCACCTTTCATCTAGAGACTGCCTCTTTATCTGCAGCTTTCCCTCTGTAATCTCTGTGTCTATACCTCAGCGGCAGCAGCAGAACAAAGGCTTTAATTGCATAAGTAGCATCAACATTTAACAAACTAGTGTAATGCCATTAGGAAGTACGTATTCGTATAGTGGGAGATGCAACATAAGAAGTGAAAAAAGCTAAATCTCCGCTTAGCATGCTAATCGCTAATAACAGAATTTGCACATTACATGCAGACCACAACAACATGCACTTAACTCTATGGAGTCTTGGGCTATTTTGTCAATTTTTGTACCCTTTTCATGTCTTTTGGTGTCTTTGTAAGTTTCTGTTGTTGTGTCATTTGTTATTTTGTGTCTTTTTTTTTGTCATTTTGTGTCTTTTTGTGTCTTTTTAAGTCATTTTGTGTCTTTTTTGGGTCATTTTGTGTCTTTTCTAGTCCTTTAGTCCAACATAAAATGTGATTTTGAATCTTTTTTTTCCTTTCAAAACACTATCATGCTCAATAAAGAATTATAAATGTTGCAAATGTGAACAAAGTGGCACATTTTTAGGTGCCAAAAAACCATTTTGCTGCAGCCCCGTCTCTTCAAAGCCACCAGACTCCTTTGACAAAAACAGTAATTTGTTCCCCACCTTTACAACATGAGATCCCTTTATTGTAACTTGTTGCATTGTGGACGTAATGTAAATGTCACCAGGTTACAGTTGTAGCTTGAATTGGATAGCTTGTCTGCAAGGCTTCTGTAGTCGTGATTTATGAGCTTTTAGCATCTTCACCTTTCATCTAGAGACTGCCTCTTTATCTGCAGCTCTCCCTGTGTATAATCTCTGTGTCTATACCTCAGCGGCAGCAGCAGAGCAAAGGCTTTAATTGCATAAGTAGCATCAACATTTAACAAATAGCATTGGCAGTCGGTGCTGCTCTCCGCCGGCTTGTGGGAGCTCAAGTCCAGCTTTTGACCTTTTATGCTCTGAATGGAGCCCCGCAGGTCACAATGTTGTCTTTGTTAAATGTCAGCAGTTAGTGTCTCAAAGCGATGCCGGCAGTTTAAAGCGTGTGGGCTGGATAAAAGCCACCTCTCCGCCGCCGTCGAGCACTTCAACCAGGTTGGTATTTCTTTTGTGAAAAGGGGGCGGGCTCTCTGCGCTCTCTAAATCAATTGGAATGAGTCGGCCGCGAGGCCCCTTTGGCGTTGAGCAGCATTACCCAGAGATAAGGGAGCTGAGACGTGACAAGCCATATTAACCAGCCAGCTCTGCTCCTGATTGGATCATTGCTGTGCTGCTCGCCTGCAGCAGGGAGCCCAGCGTCTAATTGAACAGTCTGCCTTTCTGTTGACAACACTATAATTTCGACATATCACCGAGGAAAACACTCGTCTTGTTTTTTTTTGTTGTCCGCGTGCCGAGATTCTGATGAATCTGTGCCAATTTGTTTTGCGGAGACAAGTCTCAATCACGTCAAAGGTTCATGATCATTTATTGGAAGCAGAGGTTTGAGGAGGGGGGGGGGGGGGGGGTTAAGTGGATCAATGTCCATTTCTTTAGCCAACCCAAAGCTCAGATGGTAATCTAATTTAATGTCTGGGGGGGGTGCACGAAATAGGGAATGAATTACATCAGATGTCAAGGGGAACATGGCTAAATAATTCAGTTACCTAAGTGTGGAACGACGTTAATCGGATTGAGACCATCAATAGCACAAAGGTTGGGCTGGAAGGAATGGTATCCTGCTGTCATTTTGTGGTCAATTTGTGTCTTTTTTGGTCATTTTTTGTCATTTTGTGGTCAATTTGAGTCCTTTTTTCCTTAATTTTTTGTTCATTTTGTGTCTTTTTTTGTTCATTTTGTGTCTTTTCTGGTCATTTTGTGTCTTTTTAGATCATTTTGTGTCTTTTTTGGTCATTTTGTGTCTTTTTAGATCATTTTGTGGTCATTTTGTGGTCATTTTGTGTCTTTTTGCGGTCATTTTTTGTCATTTTGTGGTCAATTTGAGTCCTTTTTTGCTTAATTTTATGTCATTTTTGGTCATTTTGTGTCTTTTCTGACAAATCCCAAAGTATCAAGTTGTTACTTTCCAAGGAGTCTCTGGCTTGAAGCTGACTGTTACACACTCAGGAGGTCAGAATGGACCTTTAAACTGATAGCAAAGGACTTAGATTAAAAGTAACAATAAAATATAAAAATATATATATAAATGCACAGACAGAGAGATGTTTTAGTTGTTGTCTGCTTCATTATTTGTCCAAAATTCATCGTATCAACTGAGTTTGTATGATCTGAACTGTGAGTTTCTGTTCAGTGAGACAACATGCATGTTAAATTGGGGCTCGCGACTCAAAAAGGTTGAGAACTACTGCTCTAGAGGGAAGGTGACGGCGTTGCCTGGTTTTTTTTTTTATGTCGTGAAGAAGTGGGAACATGGCTAAATAATTCAGTTACCTAAGTGTGGAACGACATTAATCGGATTGAGACCATCAATAGCACAAAGGTTGGGCTGGAAGGAATGGTATCCTGCTAGTTAGTGCATGTGTTAATTGTTATTAAGCATTAAAAACTCAAAACTCAAAAATATCCACAGTACTCTGCAAAAAGCCACCTCTCAAAAAGAA
The DNA here is from genome assembly GCF_030273125.1 of Centropristis striata. Lineage (NCBI taxonomy): Eukaryota > Metazoa > Chordata > Actinopteri > Perciformes > Serranidae > Centropristis > Centropristis striata. The sequence continues at coordinate 36,979,975 of NC_081522.1, forward strand.
GAAAACAAGTTCAAAAATTAGGTGTATTTTGTGTAAAAATAGCAAAATTATCTGCCAATGGAACACGAAAATTTGGCTTGTCAAGACGCTCCAAACCAAGTAAAATATATCTAATCTTAACAAAACCAAAAATACCTTAGAATTAGTGTATTCTAACTAATAACAAATTATTTTTTTTATTGTTGTTGTTAAATGTTTCATGTTAAATGTTTAAATATCAAGTGTCAGTTTACAGCTCTGTGCCAATGTTGGTTAATCACATACACACTACACAACAAGTTAAAGGGGTGAAAATATTCTTAATATAGCGTGCACTTAAACTGATATTGATATATTTTCTTTTTTTAAGTAGCACATTTTTATGTGGCTAAAATACATTTTGCTGCAGCCCCGTCTCTTCAAAGCCACCAGACTCCTTCGACAAAAACAGTAATTTGTTCCCAACCTTGATGCCATGAGCCACTGGATTTAATCAGTGGTATCCACTCATTTTTACTACAGCACACCTGTCATTTTTGGTTTACCGTTTTACTAAAGTAGGGTGTTATTTTTAAGGTACTGCATAGGTATAACATTTCTTTTTAGCAAGAACGCATGTTTTTTGTGGTATTGTGGTATTATGACTTTAGAGCTGCCTAAGACAAGATCTGTACCCTGTTGGTGTTTTACTTTTTAGGAAAAGTCATCGAATTTCAAGCTGAAAAAAGATAATTAAGGTGGTTTCCTCTGCTGTTTAACATAGTGGCAGGTCATTTTGGACCCCTAAGACAACACAAGGGTTAAAGTGAATCAATATGTATGTATATGTGACCAATTTTTACCTGTTGCATTGCGTCAGTTGGTTAGTGAACCAAAGAGAGATTTTTAGCCCCTTTTTTGTAATATTTGGATGACATTTAAGGCCTAGAAAAGCTCAAATTATATACATATATATTTTTGTGTTGCATAAATGCTCTTTCCTGCTTTTCTAAACATCTTGCAACCCCTAAAATTTATCCTGCAACCCCTCGATACGGGCCTTACTAACAGTAAGTGACCAGTGATGAAGTGCTGTAACGATATTGTACTTCTACTGTTTCTGCTAATAATTAAATTAACCGTGACATTTATAACCCTTGTTTACGGCTCATTTTATTGGCTAATGAATCTCTTTCAGAATGCAGTGGATTATGGTTAACCGATAACTGTGACAGACTGTATTTCCGTTTAATTGCCACTGATTACAGGTAAAACAATCAAGCAAGATTCAAACAAATCAAAACCACTTTTCCTCTGTTGTTTTGTTGTTCGCCTCCTGGATCTTTATGTTGTTATTTATTATTTGGAGCCATTTTTAACTCTTAAAATGAAGTGCAGGGTTCGTACAGGTGCTTGAAACCCTTGAAAATGAATTTTAATATGTTTTCAAGGTTTGAAAAGTGCTTGAATTTTGGATAAAGTGCTTAACCAATGCATGACTTCTGGATGTAACCCTTTTATATGTTATATTTGCAACCTTTGTTCACATTTGCAACATTTCAATTTTTTAATGAGCATGAAAGTGTTTTGAAAGTAAAACAAAGATTCAAAATCACCTTTTATGTTGGACTAAAGGACTAAAAAAGACACAAAATTACTATAAAATGACACAAAAAGACACAAAATGACTTAAAAATACACAAAATGAAAAAAAAATGTTTTTACGCTAAACACACAAAAATCGACTATTATCAGTTCATATAGGTGAGGTTGTGCTGAGAAAAAAACAACAACAACATGGCATTTAAACATGTTTTAAGTGGTGTATACAGGCAGGATGAAAAGGATTCAACAATGGACAAAATAGCCCAAGTTAAAATTGTATCTGCATTTCTTTAACAAGAAAATCCTATAGAATAGAAATATAATTAGTTGGAGAACCTGAAATGAAACGTAAAATAATCATTTTCAGTACGTATGTATTTGAAGAAATATGTAATTTACCACAGCTGTAAAATGCTGGAAAAGCTGGAAAATGGACCTTGAAAGAGCTTGAATTTGACCTCGGAAAAGGTGTACGAAATTAAACATGAAGCTGATAGAATGAGCAGTTACAAGAGCTGTACTCATAGAGATTTATCTTGAAAGGTGAAAGATTTGGGTTCTTTTTCATTTTGTGTCTTTTTTTTGGTAATTTTGTGTCTTTTTCTGGTAATTTTTTGTCTTTTCTTGTCATTTTGTGTCTTTTTAGGTCATTTTGTGTCTTTTTAGATCATTTTTTTGGTCAATTTGTGTTTTTTTTGGTCAATTTGTGTCTTTTTGTGGTCATTTTTTCTCATTTTGTGGTCAATTTGAGTGCTTTTTTCCTTAATTTTATGTAATTATTTGGTTATTTTGTGTCTTTTTTTTTATCATTTTGTGTCGTTTCTGGTCATTTTGTGTCGTTTCTGATCATTTTGTGTCTTTTTTAGATCATATTGTGTCTTTTCTGACAAATCCCAAAGTATCAAGTTATTACTTTCCAAGGAGTCTCTGGCTTGAAGCTGACTGTTACACACTCAGGAGGTCAGAATGGACCTTTAAACTTATAGCAAAGGACTTAGATTAAAAGTAACAATAAAATATAAAAACATATATAAATGCACAGACAGAGAGATGTTTTAGTCGTTGTCTGCTTCATTATTTGTCCAAAATTCGTCGTATCAACTGAGTTTGTCTGATCTGAACTGTGAGATTCTGTTCAGTGAGCGGGGTTTTTTTTATCTCGTGAAGAAGTAATGCGCTCATGCTCTCACTGACTCAAGAGGGTTAATAGTAATGGAAGGATCTGTCATGTGGTCCCACCCACAAAGCAGCATGTGTGCACACACACAATTGATGTATTCAGAGGAATCCGTGCTTTGCGGCTGTCAGGAATGAAAGCTATCAGCAGCATCAGACAACTGTGTCCAAAGCAATGTTTCAATATTTTGCATGCTCCGGCTCCCATATGGTGTGTTACATTTCCTCCTTGAAGAGCCCACCATGCATATTATTGTCTTCTATTTTGAGAGACTCCCCGCCGCACAGTGTGCAGAGTGAAATGTAGGGGCTTCACCAAGCGTCTGTGCCCACCAGGGCCGGCCACACAGCAGCTGTGACTGATAAAGCGGATCCTTTCCACAAGAGAGAAACGTGTTCTGTGCTCCCTCTCGACTCGCCGGCCCCGCAGTTCCTGTCCTGTCCCCGGGCGCTAACGTCCAACTTCTAAATGCCAACTCAGTCAGGAGTTATCGCCAGTATTTCCCCAGCGAAAAATGTCAGATGGATGGTGATTTTCTGCTTTATGATTTCACAGGAGTGGTGACCGTACAGTGTGGGGGAGAGATACTCTGTCCCAGTTTGATAAGTGGGGCATAATAATGGAAATGGCTTTTTGAAAACTAAGGTAAAGCCTCATTTCGGCTCTGGCAGGTCAGCTGAAACTGCAAAGGACAATGTTTAGTACGGGAGTTGTAGTATAGGAATGAGGAAAGAAAGAGACAAAATGACCAAACAAGACACAAAATGACAGAAAACAAACAAAATTACTTAAAAAAAGACACAAAATGATCAACAAAGACACAGAATTACTGAAAAAGACACAAAATTACCAAAAAATACACAACATTACTAAAAAAGACACAACATTTAAAACACAAAATGACAGAAAAAAAACTAAATTACTTAAAAAGACAAAATTACCAAAAAAGACACAAAATGACAAAAAAGACACAAAATGACCAAAACAATACACAGCATTACTAAAACAGACACAGAATTACCAAAAAAGACACAAAATGATAAAAATAAAAAAAAAACACAGAATTACCAAAAAAGACACAACATTTAAAAAAAGACACAAAATGACAGAAAAAACTAAATTACTTAAAAAAGACAAAATTATCAAAAAAGACACAATTTTCTTTTAAAACCCACAACATTACTAAAAAAGACACATAATTACCAAAAAATACACATTACTAAAAAATACATTTTTTTTAAAAGACACAAAATTACCCAAAATAGTAATTAAAGGGACCTTCCACGCACAACACAATAAAGTGCCATTCATATAAAACTCACATTAAACTTTCATATCAAGGTGGGGGCCACAAAATATCGTCACGAGGGCCGCAATTACTTTTTACTCCACTCCACTTATCTGACACTGTTATAATCACAATGTTTAGTCCACTGTTATATCCATGCCCACACTCTTGATATTGTGTGCAAACTTAATGTGTTTGCATCTTCCTGCCGTTATAAATCTCATCCAGAACGAACCGGAGCCCTGCATGAACATCCATCTCAGGCTGAACTCTGCTGCCTCTCATATCGTTCATTCAGGGTGTTTTTCACAGCCAGTGAGACACAAACGAGAGAGCGAGCGGGTCCATGGCTCAGCGCCCATTGTCACTCTTCCTGAACACAAGGCAATAATCGCCCATGCATCTCCAATCTGAGCCGAGAATAAAACAAGGTGAGAAAATGAGCTGCGCGGCGCCGCTGCAGGGGGAGAGAATGTGAAAGGACGCTCAATGACACGCCTAACACATTTAGCATCAATGCACATTCTACTAAAATCTTTCATATTTTTATAGACAGTGGAGTCCAGCCACGCTGCAAAAGACAACAGCACACACTGTAAACAATTGTCTTGTACATTAACATTAAAATACTGGCAGCATTCTACTGTTCATTTTAAAGTTCCCTTACTGTTATCTACTTCAGTGGCTATCGAACCTTTTTGACCAAATGACCAAAAAAGACACAGATTGAACACAAATTGATCGAAAAAAGATACAAAATGACTAAAAAAAGACACAAAATGACCAAAAAAGACACAGATTGACCACAAAATGATCAAAAAAAGACATAAAATGACCAAAAAAAGACACAAAATGACCAAAAAAGACACAAAATGGTCAAAAAAGAATAAAATGACCAAAAAAAGACACAAAATGATCAAAAAAAAGACATAAAATGACCAAAAAAAGACACAAAATGACCAAAAAAAGACACAAAATGACCATAAAAGACACAAAATGATCAAAAAAGACATAAAATGACCAAATAAAGACACAAAATGACCAAAAAAATACACAAAATGACAAAAAAAGACACAAAATGACAAAGAAAAGACACAAAATGACTAAAAAAGGACATTAAATGACCAAAAAAGACACAAAATGACCAAAAAAAGACATTAAATGACCAAAGAAGACACAAAATGACCAAAAAAAGACACAAAATGACCCAAAAAGACACAAAATGACAAAAAAAAACACACAAAATGACAAAAAAAGACACAAAATTACCAAAAAGACACAAAATTACCAATAAACACATTAAACGACCAAAAAGATTTAAACACATTTATGTGCATATGATGATATGTGTATATTTAAATCTGTGTTAAAGTGTTTATAAACACTTTAACACAGTGGAGACAGAGCTGGCTTCCAAGATGATTTGGTGACCCCCAGAAATCATCTCGCGACCCCAATTGGGGCCAGGACCCCCAGGTTGAGAACAGCTGTTCTACAGTATAATACCTTTTTAATGGAAAACAGTATGTTAGTGTCACAATGTGGCTGTTTTCTTACAGCAGTTGCAGTTTTCTGGTGAAGTGGTGGCCACAGACAGCAGATCAGTGTGATGTGACTGTAGGTTGATGCAACGTGTCACTGGAGAAGCTACTTAAAGCTGTTACAGTGAGATTTGACTGCCATTTGTCATATTTCCTTTTGAGCCATGAATGGAGCAGAGAGAAGAGGCTTACTGGGTATTTTTAGACTCTCTTTGATGGCTTATTAGCCGGACTGGAACGCTTTGACTCTCTTAAAGCCAAATATAAATATATCACAATGATGGCAAAGGACCAAGAATAAATCACCGTTTCTGTGACAATCAGTGACAGAATGGAAATAAATGCATTCAGTGTAAAATATAGATATATAGAGCATCTCCACATACATTTCTTTACAGTGAAATATAATCTAAATGATTATTAAAAGGCAGAACTGCATCAAATACAGAATCTTTCAAGGATTTTCTGTTGGTTTCTGTGCCATCTGCGATTTTATTTTGCATGTTTTTAATACCTTATTTGCTGCTTTTTCAAATATACTAACACATTTTTGGAGATAAATGTATCAGAAGGTCAGTGTCAGTTAGTGTTGCTGACTTCTCTGTAGCAAAATTGTGGAAATTCAGGTAGATTTAGCTTCATATTGATGGAATAAAAGCAACCTGAAGATTGAAAATGACTGATGAGGCTTGTAATAAATAGTGAGTAAAGCTATCTTTTATGTACCAACAAACTGTTATGTTATGGAGGTCATCTAGCAACAACTTTTACAGAAAGCTTTATAAAACTGGTGCTTATTCAATCTGTGATACTAAAGATATTGACTGTGTGGGAAGTAGCGGACTTAAAACAAAGAGTAGATGTAAATGGAAACTGTTGGCAGAGCTCCATTGAATCTGCTCTCCAAAAACTTCTGTTTCTGCTTTGTATCCAGCATATAAAAACACAAAATATCATGGTTAGAGTGTCAGTTAGTTAGAAAAGACACAAAATTACCCAAAAAAGAATCAAATTGACCACAAAATGACCCAAAATGACCAAAAAAAGACAAAATGACCAAAAAATGTCGTAAAAGTAAGCAAAAAAGGACTCAAATTGATCCCCAAATGACAAAAAATGACCACAAAAAGACACAAATTGATCAAAAATATATATATCATATATCTATATTCCGCCTTAATATATCGGGATATGACTTTTGGTCATATCGCCCAGCCCTACTTCTTCCACCTCTGATGATTGCTTAAACATAAACTGACTGAACATATGGAAACAAAGACAACTAGAAATACAGAACTAGAAAATTTCCTCTGGGGAAATTGTGAAAGTGCCACGGGGGCTACTGCCGGTATGTGTACACTATGATGAGATTCTTCAGAGATTTCAATCTATGCCCTTTAACCTCAAAATGTATGTGTGTGTTTGTGTGTGTGAGAAACGTGTATCTGAAGGAGTGTGCGCGCTTACATGCGCATTTGTGTGTGTGTGTAGCGAAAATCGCATAAAGTTACCTGTGTGTGTGTGTGTGTGTGTGTGTGTGTTTGTGTGTGTGTGTGTGTGCGTGCGTGCGTGCGTGCACGTGTGTGTTTGAAGCATGTGTATGCATGTGTGAGGAGTGTGCGCGCTAACGCGCATGTGTGTGTGTGTGTATCTGTAACTGTAATCATATCAAAGATCAAAGGCAATCAGATCAAAGCAATCAACAGAATTAACTGACACCTGAATGTTCCGGCACAGTGACAGCAGAGGTGGACAGACTGGAATTTTTGGCCATTGCTGTATGGATTTATGAGAATCTGCTACTTTTAATCTTATAAATCTGCAACTTTTTTCTCATAGATTCACCACTTTAAATCTCGTAAATCTGCACATTTTTTCCCCGTAGATTTGCCGCTTTAATCTCGACAACTTTTTTCTCAAAATATAACCTCCCCCGGGTCCGTATGTTTTTTTTTACACATTCTGGCTGTATGTAATATCCTCCAATAACCCCTGGAGTTAGCATGTGTTTCAGTGAGTGCCCTATTAAGGGTTAAAGCAGCTCAGCAGGAACAGGGACGTGTCAGCAGCTGGTCTGAGCCTCGACGTGATCACAAACCCATCCTGCTAACCTTTAGACCAGCGGAGACGTCCGCTGATGTGTATGGTTGTATCAGCTCATGAATACTCAGTCAGGCCCTTTCACTCTCCGTCTATTCATTCTGATGCAACGTTCGCCCAGCACTCTCTTATTACCTCTCATTCAGCAGCGTCCCCCTGAATACCAAGTAATGTGCAGAGAGTTCAGGTCAGACAGCACAACACGGGGCCCAACCACCCAGCAGCACCAGCTCTTTAACTCACGTTCCTTTTTCTGGAGCAACCTTCAAGAAGATGTGAAGTCAGCCCCCATGGCCTCTTATCAAACCTGACGCCCGCCCATCCGTCTTCCTTCTGCATGACAGATGAGCTTTGTCTTTTTGTGTCCTTTTTTTTTGTAATTTTGTGTCTTTTTCTTTGGTTATTTTGTTTCTTTTTGTTTTTTTGTGTCTTTTTTTTTAGTCATTTTGTGTCTTTATGTGTCTTTATTTGGTCATTTTGTTCCTTGTTTTAGTCATTTTCTGTCTTTTTTTGGTCATTTTCTGTCTTTTGGTTTCTTTTTCTGTCTTTTTTTTAGTCATTTTGTGTCTTTTTTTGGTCATTTTGTGTCCTTTTTAGTCATTTTGTGTCTTTATGTGTCTTTTTTGGGTCATTTTGTGTCTTTGTTTGTCATTTTGTATCTTTTTTGTCATTTTGTGTTTTTTTGTTTTTTTTGTGTCTTTTTTTGGTCATTTTGTGTCTTTTTTTAGTCATTTTGTGTCTTTTTTGTCATTTTGTGTCTTTTTCTTTGTTCATTTTGTGTCTTTTTTTTAGTCATTTTGTGTCTTTATGTGTCTTTTTTGGGTCATTTTGTGTCTTTTTTTTAATTTTGTGTCTTTTTGTGTCTTTTTCTTTGGTCATTTTGTGTCTTTTTGTCATTTTGTGTCCTTTTTTAGTCATTTTGTGTCTTTATGTGTCTTTTTGGTCATTTTGTGTCTTTTTTTGTCATTTTGTGTCTTTTTTGGTCATTTTGTGAAATCTTTTGTCATTTTGTGTCTTTTTTTCAGTCATTTTGTATCTTTTTTTCAGTCATTTTGTGTCTTTTTTTCAGTCATTTTGTGTCTTTTTGTGTCTTTTTCTTTGGTCATGTTGTGTCTTTTTTTGGTCATTTTGTGTCTCTTTGCCTCCCTTTTCCTTTTTCTGGAGCAACCTTCAAGGCGATGTGAAGTCAGCCCCCATGGCCTCTTATTAAACCTGCCGCCCGCCCATCCCTTTTCTTTCTGCATGACAGATGAGCATGCAGCCGAGCACAGATGCATGTACACACGGGCTGAAAAAGCTACATTACCTCCACATGCGAGAGGCCGAGCACACAGCCGGGGTCATGAATATTTGACGAGGGCATCACAAAAGCTTCGGGAGATCTTTAAGCCGAAACTCACTGGTCACCATGCATCTTTAATCGGGTCCGCCCCTCTTGTCCGACAGCAGGGAAAAAAGGACCCGGAGTTTGAGAAAGTAGCTGGCCCACTCCACCTTGATGAATAAGTAAACACTTGGAGCCAGGCACAGATCCAGTCGAGGCTCTGAGTCAATAACAAGTTCATTTGTTTTCTTCTGAAAGCAGCATTGTTTACAAGATACCGATTTGCCCTCAAATTTGATCCATTGCTCAACACTTTTTACTGAGCTTTGACACGGACTGGCTGTAATGCCTCGTTCACACTTCACAATACCAGCCTGATGTCAGGAACTTTAATGGGCGTCGGCTGTGTCAATCAATAGTTTTATCCCACGTAGTGATTCAGAGTTTCATGAGATCCCGACAGAACATTTGCCGTCACCTTAAAACCAAACCACGATCTGTTAAAGAGATCAAGGCTTATTGTGTCATACATTGTTGATGAGATCAATCAACAATCAATTAAAATTGCCTTGTGGTTGATTACGTAATTTGCGGTAGTCACATAATCCTCGTAACTACTTAATTTACGTTAATTTATTTCCAGTTTAGACTAGGTGTGTTTCCACGGAGTACTTTTTTGGAAAGCGTGTTTTGGCTCCGCCCACCAGTTAGTTCCCTTCAGCCTCTTACTTTTTTAGGTACTTTTATAGCAGCTAATCAACGGACTTCCAATGTGACAACAGACCGACGCGGCAAGAAGTGTTGCCAACTTAGCAACTTTGTCTCTATATTTAGTGACTATTCAAACCCTCTAGAGACAATGACTTTTCTGGTGTTATTGGAGACTTTTGGAGACTCGTTCCTACTCTTCTTAATGAGTAGTAGGTGGCGTCCCAAAGCACTCACAAGCGGCCCAGTCCTCCCGCAGCAGTCTCTCCCAGCTGCAGTCAGAGTAGGAGATGTTAACTCCTTAGTGTCCAGTCTGCACCAGTCTGACAATGAATCAGGCATGCTTAACCGTATCCAATCAGCGTCGACTAGTTATTAGCGTACCTGCTTCGGGTAGGTACTTTGAGTCGCTACCTGAGCCGCTAACCTGTGAAGTTGGGCGGATCCTCTCTCCCAAGCCACACCCATAGCTCACTAGAGGGAAAAGTACCTAATGGAATCGCACCTACTGTCTTTTATAACGCCTAACCAGGAAGGTTTTTGCCCTAAACCTAGGTCAGTAGTTTTGTATTATGAATTCACAGAAACTGCAGCTTTTTTTACAACCACGAACCGAACATGTATGTATAGTGACATGTGTGCTATTTTGAGAATGCGCTACCATACGTACATATGTATTGTAATGGGTGACTGACACACGGCCTATTCTGTCATTCAGGTTGGAGATCTTGTTGTGAGGGAGGCTGCAGGCCACTGTAGCCACTTGATGATGTTTAAACGCTGTGCAGACTCCACCTACTCTGTGCACTGCAGGTGTTTGCCAGCATGGTAATGGTGGCGACCCACTAGCATGTTATAATGTGTTTTACTCCCTTATCACCATGAGTTTGACCAACAGGAGCACAGAGCACTCAGCTGTAAACATGGTGAAGTGAAAGAAGCATGTAGTTAAGATAAAGATGTTGTTGGTGCTGTGGTTGAAACAGAGAAAAGGCATGTTCTCCTTTATTTCTTTTGAGTGTGCATCATTTTTCTTAGTTTAAATTCTTCTTCTTGGCCGGTGGAGCGACGTGTTGTCTAGTCACGTCTCTCCACCAGGTTCATGATTCTATAATCACCTGGTGACCACCATAACAGACGGGAACATTGTGTAATCTGAACCCGACATTAGTCCGACCACATTGTGTTCCAGTCTGTGAAAGGTGCATTTCATGGTGCAATGAAAAATAAATTAGTTTGTAGCTGCACTGAGCTCCTGTTTACGAGGCTCCCATAAATATTTTCCATCTAAATTTCAGATTGTCAGTTTTCGAGCAGCCTCCTCCTATGGAAACAAACTTGATTTTCTTGAGTTAATATTTATTCCATACACCTGAGATCTCTCTGTGCTGAAGGTTATTTTCAATAAGGAGCTATTTAATGTTAATGCAGCTCTGTATAAACTCCTGAAACAGAAAATAGAGCTGTAACAATAACCTCTGCTGTACTGTACGGCAGGTTAAAAAAGGCTCCTTTTTTTAACATCAAACGCTGTTTTTATTCCTCACAAAATCCAATCCGTTCCATTGCCTGCGTGTCATCAAACAAATAAACAATAATGTTTACCAAATGGCTTTGTTGTACAACATACCCGCTTATTAAAATGGCATCTCATTAGAAGCATTGAGCAGCCGTTTTACATGAGATTAATTGGGTTTTTTGAAAGCACTTTCTCTTCATTATCATTCTGTCTTGCAAATGGATTCACTGCAAAGGCAATGCATATTCATTTTACAGGAAGCTTGAAAATTGTTCGGAAATGAGCCAAAGGTGGAGCCGGGCTGGTGTGCCGACTTACGCTGAATAATAAACACGAGAGGCTGAGCTCTGGAGGTGAGAGAGAACGTCTGTGTCTGTGGAATACATGCAGAAACCTGCTGCAAACACCGCTCTCACCTCCACTGAATTATTATAGTTAATGTGTTTAAGCCTTCCAAAGTAATTAGTGTCAGGTCCGACCTATTTTTAAGTCGTATTTATTATTGAAAACATGTAAATAGAACACATTCGAACACGTTCAGACTCTGAAGCGTGAACATTTGGATGGATTGTGAGTTTTAAATGTAACACTTTTTCTGAGTTCATGTAGTTCTCATGGATTCTGAGTTTAAATTACACTTTGAAAAGTGTCATTTTTTTTACTCTTTAACCCTTAATAGGGCACTCATTGAAATACTTGCAAATTCCAAATTTCAATCCTAGAGAAAATTGGATACGAATGTGTTAAAAAAAACAACATACGGACCCGGGGGACGGGGAGTAATATTTTGAGGAAAAAGTTTACGAGACTAAAGTGGCAAATCTACAAGAAAAAAGTTGCAGATTTATGAGGTTTAAAGTGGTGAATCTATGAGAAAAAAGTTGCTTTTTCCCCCCTTTTTTTCCTCGTAAATCTGCAACTTTTTTCGCCCAGATTTTCCACTTTAAATCTCTGAAATCTGCAACTTTTTTCTTGTAGATTTGCCACTTTAATCTAGTAAATTTGCAACTTTTTTCTCGAAATATTGGGGACCCCATTTTGATATCCACTGAAGTTACCAAATACAGTTCTTCGCCCGATAAAGGGTTAATAGTGTTAAATATCCAACACTCGTGCATGAGAAAGGCACCAAGTCCACTCAGGAGCAGGGCAGTCACAGGCTCATTTGTCTCACTTAGAAAAGAAGAAAAATAGGAAAATAAAGAGGAAAAATTGCTGCTAAAAGATGCACTTTTTCTAAAAGAGGCACATTTTTATTTTTTTGGTTAGATTCTAGGTCAGACGTGGGCATTAGGCGGCCCGGGGGCCACATCCGGCCCTTTGGCTGTCCCTGTCCGGCCCACGTGAGGTTACCCAGAAATAAGAAACCAATACAACCGTTGGCTATTCCATGGATATTTTTTCCTATTGGTTTGTGTCCAAGTCACGTGACTTTCAAGGTCCCGGCGGTCAGAACAAAAAACATGGCGGACAGTTCTCTCATTTTTAGTGAAAAAAATCAATATTTTGACTTAGTTTCTGCATAAAAATGGATTTTGATCACATTTCTAGCGAGAAATATATGTTTTATTTTCTAAATATTCACTCAGTGAATGTACATAATCACTTTGTATGTTGGAATAGCCACGGGATATGACTGCATTGTAATTGCAACTTGCATTGTAGCGAAATCCGTGTCAGTTTGACGGAAATTTGAGTGATTCCATGGCTATTCCACGGATTTTGAGTTAAGTGAATCCGTGGCTATTTCACGGATTCCTGTGAGACCAGGTTGGATTTTGCTGTGTGCCCACGCTGGCAGGTGAAGATTTGGATGCGAGGCGTCCTCTTGGCTTCCTCTTTGACTCGAGTGGCATTAATAATGCACACAGACAAGCTTTTACTGGATTCTGATTTGCTATTTCAAAAGCTAGGAGGAAATGTGCAGCATACTCTTTTGATAGAGTGATCGCGTTGCACTTTCATGAAATGAGCGGGGATGATGCTCTACCTTTTTTTTCCTCTACTTCTTCTTCTTCTTTTTTTTTTTTCATCTTTGACGTACTATTTTGTATGTGTAATGTGTATATTTCGACATCAGAGGAGCCCACTTGGTTGAAAGCCTGCCCGAGGCTGGGAACCAAACAAAAAGTTTTTCCTTTTTGCCAAGTTATGGACTCTTTTACCTGAGGCAAGATGAAGTACTTCAAAGGCAAAGGGCATCCTTTGTCAGCATCTCAAACTGACAGCAACAGATCCACCTCAAGAGTAATTGCAGACAACCGCTATTCAAAAGAAAAAGAGTCCCTTTGGCTACGACTCCCAAACACGAGAAGCAAGATTTAACTGAGCTGTAACACAAAGGCAGATCCTTCATTAACCTCCGCGGGGTTAATGAAGGATCTGTCATCAGCACAGAGTATCTTTTTTTAATAATTAGCGTCTACATTTACCTGTACAACGCGCTAATTAACACACAGGAACACGTAGCAGTCATTACACGTGCTGCAATACGAGAAAATAAAGAGTAAAAAGCTGCAGCGTCTCGTCCCTGTAGGACACGTTTGCCCTCAACCTGATTCTAATTGATTTTCTGGAGGACAAAAAGAAGGAAGCAGACCTGGGAAATTAGCCAATGTCATCTTTGTGGAGACATTCTTAGTCTTTAGCTCTGAGCATAAATGTCACTGAACAGTAAAACACTCGTTAATTAAAGTGTAATTGTGTTACAGTTGGTTCGGTGCCTCATTTAGTTCCATCTGATTATAGCAATAAACTGCCACCGCAGTTTCAAACACAGTGACAGAAAAGAGCTTTATCAGGGCTTTTCAATTATCATTTAAAAAAATAAAAAAAGGTCCGGTGCTTAAATCTCCTTCAGGCAGTTCCTCTTAATGTCTAACATGTGTCCTATAGTCTGTCTCTATAATACAACTAACAATGTGCTTTTAAATCATTTTCACAATATTGTCAGTTTTTCTTTTAACATACAGACACTTTGACTATCTGTCTTTATCATAAACAAAAATTACTCTGTGCACAATGACCTAGATCAGGGCCACATGACATACTGTGTCCGGACCAATACTCTGAACCTAATTCTGCTCAATATTTATTTAATCGCTTTATGAAATGCAGTAAATTTCCTGGTTTTGAGCTTCTACTGGTAGGAATGCATGTTATGATGAGGGTAAAGTAACTCAAATATAGCAGTAAAAATAGTAAAAAACTCCAATCATTATCTCACTTTTCTATTTTTTTAAAAACACAACATGCATTCAAACCACAAAAAACAATATAAAGCATGTTTGTAATGCAGTAAACCTGCAATATATTAACTTTATGCAAAAAGCAAGTGTTTTTCACAAGGTAACAAGGTAACTCAGTGTTTTTTGTGGAACGCATTTCTGTGCAGGGGAGCATGCAAGCACATACATAAATCGCCTTCAAAATAAAAGCACTGCGGTTGTATTGGTTTCTTATTTCTGGGTAACCTCACGTGGGCCGAACAGGGACAGCCAAAGGGCCGGATGTGGCCCCCGGGCCGCCTAATGCCCACGTCTGACCTAGAATCTTCCCAAAAAAATCAAAATGTGCCTCTTTTAGAAAAAGTGCATCTTTGAGCAGCAATTTTTCTCTTTATTTTCCTATTTTTCTTCTTTTCTAAGTGAGGCAAATGTGCCTGTGGCTGTCCTGCTCCTGAGTCGACATGGTGCCTTTCTCATGCAGAGTGTTGGACCTGCACATGGTTTTAATAGCGCTCACGGTATAGAAAGCTAACACAGCTATCAATCGATCCAAACATTGTCAAGGAGTGTAGTTCTACAATCTTAGACACAGTCTGTAGCAGGAAGTAGCAGGTCAGTTGCTCTGCGTGATGTCGTCTCTCTCACATCTCTTTGATTTGATCGTCTCAATTGAGTGTAGTTATTCCTGTTATAGATTAGTTGTGTCCAACGGTGGACTCAGGTGAAAAAAAAGATTAAAAAGGCACCAGATGCATGTGGTGTGCAGAAACACTTTCTTGCATGTCGGCCTTCCTATATGGCAAAACATTGCGTCTTAATTTTAAGGCCCCTACATTTTCTATACTAGACAAGGTTCTTAGGTGGCACTTTATCATGTGTGTAGTTAGCTTAGCTAGGGTGACCATATTTTGATTTCCAAAAAAGAGGACAATCGGCACGGCCTTGAGACACAAATTCAGACAGGCTTCTCGGAGGTTGATGAATGCTTTATTATGCTTCAATGGTGCAAAATTAACTTCTGTAATAAAATAAAATGAAATCTGTAAAAACTTGTAACAGAATAATAGCTCTCGTAGACTCTTTTCAAATAAATGAATAAATAATATGAAATAATGTTCTAAATATGAACTCTTCTGTTAGAAAACAATATATCAATATATATCAACAATATATCTCTTAATAACTGCAATAAGATAAATAATAGAAGAGTCTCACAAAGATACTAACTTAACAAACAAAAAGGATCTATACTTTTCATCTTTAGTTGGCTTTGAGCTTTGAGATCTCCAGCACCTTTATTACACACTGAGAAATACGTGCCAGCATTGCACACGGTGCACTCCGCCTCCCACCTGTGACGGTACGTCGGAAATTTTTTTTGCAGTTCATCTGTGAAGCTGCACTTACGCTTCGGCATTTCCCGTGAAATGCTGCTCCGCTGTTCGATCTGCCCTCTGTCTGCTCTGCTCTCTGTCTCTCTCTGTGTGTGTGCGCGGCGCCGACCCGCCCACTAGGCAGCGTCTTGGTAATTACGTCTCGCAAAATTGTGTGCAAAGCGCCGGTCAATTTACGTGCACGTGTACTGGTCCTATGAAAAACAGTGAACACCAGACATTTTCGTGAATTTATAAAACCCGGCCGGACGCCCCGGACAGGACGTAAAAAGTGGACATGTCCGGGCAAAAGAGGACGCTTGGTCACCCTAGCTTAGCTAAATACTTAGGCAAGAAGGTAGCTAAGTAGTTAGCTTAGCACATTACTTAGCTAAAAAATGGATACGGGTCATTTTTCACCCATGTTGTGCATTAGAAGAGTAGTGACACAAAAAGGTTTTTTATTAAATAATAAAGGAAAACATAACGTATATATGTATGATGATCAAAAACAAACTAATTGAGGAAAACCTGGAATACTGAATGATGAAAATAATTTATTGCAAAGATATAGAACATAAAAACTCTGTCTGGTCACTTTAGACCCATGTTGTGCATCAAAGGGTTAACTTGAACAGTTTTATGCTCTTGAACAGCCTTCAAAAGTTGCAGAAACTCAACTCCGTCCCCAGGTTTGGTGCTTCCTCCAGTCTCATTAGCTCGGTAGAGAAGACAAGGAACAGTAATAGTTGAACTATACGGTGAAGAAATTGCTCAATTGCAGCATCATTATGAGGGTGTGGAGTAGGAACAGTGTTTTTTACGAGGACCTGGGAGCTCGTTTCTGTCATCACAAATGCCACAGTGTTTTGCATAACCAAGGTTATAAAATAATAGGCTGATGATGGAAAACTCAAGGTCTGAGCAGTGACCGCAGGAATTTGCTGAACACTGTGTAATGTTGCTGTGGCACAAACAGGGTCGTTAGGGGTGAAGAAGTACAGGATAAGTCCTAGAATAGCTAATTAATATAAAGCATGTGCTCCTGGAGAGTCCAGGGAGGCCGGACACAACAAACAGGTGGAATGGAGGCAAAAAAAGCTGCAGAGAAAAATATAAATGTAAGATTTTTAACCCTCTGAAATCTTCGTCTATTATGTCCGTTAAAAATCTGTTAAAAATCTTCACCATGCCATTTTGGTATCGTTTTTTTCAGCGTTACCTCACCTATATGTCCTGATTATTAATTTCTAACTTTGACTAAATTTGAATATTGTTGTTTGGTTTTATTGATCTCCAATGAAAGTTGAACTTCTCCTGCAGTTGTTTCAAAGAAAGTGAAGTTCTAGGAAACTGACAAATTACGTCAAAAAGACACAAAATGACCACAAAAAAGACACAAAATTACTAAAAAAAAAAAAAAGACACAAAATGAAATATATGTCCAGATAATTAATTTTTAACTTTGACTTACTTGATCAAAATTTTGAACCCCAAAGAAACAAATAAAAACATAAAATCTGATCTTGAAAATTATGTTTCACACACAGAAATGTACATGTTGCAAAAATGAACACAGGTTGCAAATATATCATCAAAAAAAAGAAAATCTGGTGTGGAGTTTCAAATTTAGAGGGAAGCTGATGGCAAGACTTCATTTGTATGTCTTCACATCATGAAGAAGTAATGTGCAGGTTGTTTCATGGACTCCAGAGGATTAAAAAAGAATGTTTGTGTCAGATTTGGAGTCGTAATGCTTCCCCAGCATGCAGCCGAGCTAATCTTCCGTTCGTACATTACAGTGATATCAATGATTCTTTTGAAAAGGCCTTTTCATCCATGAGACGTTTGTTTTTGATCACCAAAGGAGAAGCTGGCCGGGGGCTGCCCAGTCAGGGGGATTGGAGATAAATGTCTGTTAGTGATTGGCCGACCCACAAGTCGCTCATCAAATATTCATGACCAAAAAAAGATACAAAATGACTAAAAAAAGACACATAATGACCAAAAAAGACACAAATTGACCACAAAATGACCACAAAAAGACACAAATTGACCAAAAAAGACACAAAATGACCAAATAAGACACAAAAAGACCAAAAAAGACACAAAATCACCAAAAAAGACACAAAATGACCAAAAAAAGATACAAAATGATCAAAAAAGACACATAATGACCAAAAAAGACACAAATTGACCACAAAATGACCACAAAAAGACACAAAATGACCAAATAAGACACAAAATGACCAAAAAAGACACAAATTGACCACAAAATGATCAAAAAAGACACAAAATGACCACAAAAAGACACAAAATGACCAAAAAAGACACTAAATGACCAAAAAAGACACAAAATTACCCCAAAAAGACACAAAATGACCAAAAAAGACACAAAATGACCAAAAAAGACACAAAAAGACACATAATGACCAAAATAGATACAAAATGACCAAAAAAGACACACAATGACCAAAAAAAGACACAAAATGACCAAAAAAACACAAAATGATCAAAAAATACACAAAATGACCAAAAAAAGACACAAAATGACCAAAAAAACCCACAAAATGACAAAAAAAAAACAACCAAAATGACCAAAAAAAACACAAAATGACCAAAAAAGACCAGAATAAGACACAAAATGACCAAAATAAAACATAAAATGACCAAAAAAGACACAAAATGACCATAAAAAGACACTACATTGATATCGATGATTCTTTTGAAAAGGCCTTTTCATCCGTGAGACGTTTGTTTTGATCACCAAAGGAGAAGCTGGCCGGGGGCTGCCCAGTCAGGGGGATTGGAGATAAATGTCTGTTAGTGATTGGCCGACCCACACGTCGCTCATCAAATATTCATGCTGGAGACTTGGGAGACTTCGGAGGATGCAGAGATATAGGATCCTCTCCCATCAGTCTGGAGCTGGAGAGATAGTCAATGTTTGAGCAGAGAACTCCTGCGTCCAGAGCTGCTGAGGGAACATGGGCTTCTCCTGCAGGTACCGTGCTGCACATCTCAATATCTGCTCGTTGATCGTTCTCCTGAGCTCAGACGGGAAGAACTGTGTGATCTCTGGGATTGTGAAGGTTGCTTTTGAAGTGGAGAACTTTAAAGATTAAGAGAGTTTCTTGATTTAAATGTGAAGAGCTTGTGCAACCAGGTTTTCTTTTGCTTTCTCGTGGATCTTTGACTCCAGAATCCATGCAGTGATGATGCTTTTATCTGCTTTCAGTCGAACATAATGTCCTTTTTTTTTTTTGTCCAAAGTATCCGTGTTGTTTGGTTTTATTGATCGCCAATGGAAGTTGAACTTATCCTGCAGTTGTTTCAAAGAGAGTGAAGTACTAGGAAACTGCTGGGACACTGCAGCCTTATTCTTTGATGCTAATACTTGGGATTATTTTAATTTAAACTGGAATTCATCAATTTTTGGGCGCTTCAAAACAAGCCAACAGGCATACTATTGCTTTACTGTGTGTGTGTGTGTGTGTGTGTGTGTGTGTGTGTGTGTGTGTGTGTGTGTGTGTGTGTGTGTGTGGAAGGTCCCTTCAATTACTATTTTTGGTAATTTTGTGTCTTTTTTGGTAATTCTGTGTCTTTTTAGTAATTTTGTGTCTTTTTTGTAATTTTGTGTCTTTATTTGTCATTTTGTGTCTTTTTAAAATAATTTTGTGTCTTTTTTTTATAATTTGATGTCGTTTTTGGTCATTTTGTTTCTTTTTTAAGTAATTTAGTTTTTCTCTGTCATTTTGTGTCTTTTTTTCTTAGTAATTTTGTGTCTTTTTTAAATATTTTTGTCTTTTTTTGTCATTTTGTGTCTTTTTTTAGTCATTTTGTGTCTTTTTTTAGTCATTTTGTGTCTTTTTTGTCATTTTGTGTCATTTTGTGTCTTTTTTTGTAGTCATTTTGTGTCTTTTTTTAGTCAATAAGGCACTTCCTCTTGTCTTCACCCCATATAGAGGGCACTTTAGCGAGCTTTTCCAACCATGGAGACCCCCCAACCCCCCCCCCGAGTCGGCCCCTGCTCTGCCGGGCTGTGTAGAGCTGCTGTCAGTCTTCATGTGAAGGAGGATGCGGTTGTGTTGTCTGGATGTTTACGTTTAAGGTTATGGAGGGAAGGATAAAAGCCTTTCACAAGCCGCGGCGAGCATAATGAGGACGGGAGGCGTGAGAAATGATTCACATGTGGCCGAGCCTCTCCACGGCCCTTCTGAGCAGTTAGCACTTTGACCCAGATTAGCGCTCTGCCAGGGGGGCACTTGGGAGCGGCGGCGGTGGAGGACTGGATGCTGAATGCTTATTTCCACTAGAAAAACACACTCGACATGTGTAAACCTCCCGTGCACACGCAGGAACAGACAAACGGTCTTCCTCGTCCCTCGTGTGAGGTTACGAAGACGTAAATTATTACATGTGAGACACAAGATGATTAGTATTTGAATATTGTGAAGGACTCTCCAGGGCAAAGATATTCAATTAGTTCTTTGTTATCCCACATTGGGCTAATACAGTAGATCTCAACCTTTTTGAGTCACGACCCCAAATTTAATACGCATGTTGTCCACGACCCCCACTCACTGAACAGAATCTCACACGCACAGTTCTGATCACCCAAAAACGAAACAAAATGACCAAAAAAAGACACAAAATGACTAAAAAAAGACACATAATGACCAAAAACTATACAAATTGACCACAAAATGATCAAAAAAGACACAAAATGACGAAAAAAAGACACAAAATGACAAAAAAAGACACATAATGACCAAAAAATATACAAATTGACCACAAAATGATCAAAAAAGACACTAAATGACGAAAAAAGACACAAAATGACCAAAAAAGACACATAATGACAAAAAAAAGACACAAAATGACAAAAAAAAGACACAAATTGGCCACAAAATGATCAAAAAGATACATAATGACCAAAAAAAGACACAAAATGACAAAAAAAAGACACAAATTGGCCACAAAATGATCAAAAAAGACACATAATGACCAAAAAAGACACAAAATGACAAAAAAAGACACATAATGACCAAAAAAGATACAAATTGACCACAAAATGATCAAAAAAGACACAAAATGACCAAAAAAAGACACAAATTGGCCACAAAATGACCAAAAAAAGACATAAATTGGCCACAAAATGATCAAAAAAGACACAAAATGACCAAAAAAGACACAAATGACCAAAAAAGACACAAAATGAACAAATTAAGACACAAAATGACCAAAAAAGACACAAAATTACCAAAAAAAGACACAAAATGACCAAAAAAAAGACATTAAATGACCAAAAAGACTAAAACACATTAACACATGAACACTTTAACACAGTAACGGAGACAGAGCTGACTTCCAAGATGATTTGGCGACCCCCAGGAATCATCAGGCGACCCCAACTGGGGCCGGGACCCCCAGGTTGAGAATAGCTGGACTAATAGACTGTGTGTGTCTCAAACTCCCTGAATGTCCTCTGCGTCTGACGTCATGAGTCATAAACATATGCTGCTGCTCCCCCGAGGCCATTTTCTACATTAAAAGCACAGAGCCACTTGAATTAGCAGACAACAGCCTGTCATCATGTCTACTCAATAAAAAATAAAAAGAGCCGGACAGAGGCTACGGGCATGAGAGAGGAGGAACAAACAGGGGAGAGGCCACTGAAGAAAAGGCTGGAAAGAAATCCCCTCTCTCTCCCTCTCTCTCTCCCTCTCTCTCTCTCTCTCTGTCTCTGTCTCCATTTGTGAGTCAGTAAAAAGGAAGAGGAGACTTGGCTCGGCCTTAAAAGCACTTAAAAAGCCAAGGTCACCTCCTGGTCAAATCTGTGAAATGAGAAAATGTCTGAAGGGGCAAGAGGCCGGTGGCAGATAACATGAGAATGCACTATCTCCTCCCTACACATTTAGTGCAGGGGAGGCCGGGGCGCTGGCAGGCCTTTTCAGAACGGCTCCGTGTTGAAATGAGGAGCAGACACAATACCATGGCCCAGTTTCACCCAGTATGACAGCGCATACATTGAAGTGCTCTTAGGGAATGAGCTTTTTGGTCAAGCAGAGAGTGGACAGCCAAAAGAGCTGAATGTGAGCTCACACAGCGGGGATTTGCATTTAATCATGAAAGCAGCCAGGTAGATTTAAAGGCACAGACTCCGTTTTTAAGTCAAGAATCATCAGTGTCATGAGTAAAAAGACTCTGAGAACTAACACAATTATATGAGCAATATTAACTCTATGGAGTCTGGGGCTATTTTGTCCATTTTTTAATCCTTTAAAAATCCTTTTTTAATCCTCAGGTCTTTTTAGTGTCTTGTTTGTGTCTTTTTTAGTCATTTTGTCTTTTTTTGGTCAGTTTGTGTCTTTTTTTTGGTAATTTTGTGTCTTTTTAGAGTCATTTTGTGTCATTTTGTGTCTTTTTTGGTAATTTTGTGTCTTTTTTTTGGTAATTTTGTGTCTTTTTAGAGTAATTTTGTGTCATTTTGTGTCTTTTTTGGTCATTTTGTGTTTTTTAAACACATTTTAAAAAGACACAAAATTCCTAAAAAAGACACAAAATAATTAAAAAAGACACACAATGACCAAAAAAAGACACAAAATTACAAAAAAAGATACAAAATTATTTAAAAAAGACACAAAATTACAAAAAAAGACACAAAATTATTAAAAAAGACACAAAATTATTTAAAAAAGACACAAATATTTAAAAAAAAGTCATTAAAGGGACCTTCCACACACAAAACCGTAAAGTGCCATTCATATAAAACTCACATTAAACTTTCATATCAAGGTGGGGGCCACAAAATATCGTCACAAGGGCCGCAATTGTCCCGCGGGCCGCAAGTTTGGGACCCCTGCCCTCGATGGTTCAGTTCCATGGTTTTAATTAATTGTTAAAATTAATTGTTGTGTAAAAAAGTTACAAATTTATGAGAAAAAAAATCTCAAATTAACAGTAAAAAAAAAAAGCGCATTTATGAGATTTAAAGTGGTGAATCTGCGGGGAAAAAAAAGTTGTTTTTTCCCCCCACTTTTTTCTGGTAAATCTGCGACTTTTTTCGCGTAGATTTGCCTCTTTAATCTAGTAAATTTGCAACTTTTTTATCAAAATATCTATGTCTGTGACGTAGCCTGATCTTTGCTGATTAGCTGAAAGAAATCCATGTCGTTCTACGGCCAAACGGAGAGACATGGGGACCTCATTAATATCCACTGAAGTTACCAAATATAGTTATTCGCCCAATAAAGGGTTAATGCTAATCATAATCAAGGATGAGGACTATTCCATCATATCTTTTTGCTGCTGGTTGGGCCCCATGTTGTTCAGAATGTGGCCCTTCTTATTTTTCCGCCCTTCAAACAGTGCTGCAGAGCGTGAGGGCCTCTCAGCGGCGCTCTGTGATGAGGCGTGTGCGGTGTATGTTGCCACATCATCAGCACATTAAGCGCTTTGATTGCTCTCCGGTGTGTTTTTCATGATAAATGCAATCTCCCTTTCATGTCTCTGATGGTGTTAAGGATCGGCCGTCCAAGAGATGGAACCAGTTCCATTCACGGCTATAAATGATACACGAGACCTTTTTTCCTCTTCAGCCAAGTAAGTAGAAATCAAATAGTGCGGGGGAAAAAAAATATGGCTCGATCTGAGGAAGCTCTTTACAATCACATTTCAATTAGTGAGCAGGCTGGATGATCTGGGCGATTGTAGCGCGGCGCAGAAAGGGCCACAGCCGTTTGTTCTCCGTGTTTTGATGCCTGATTGCTCTGAAGGTAGCATCAACGGGTGGCACATGCTCAGGATTCAGGAGAAGGTACTCCAGCGTGCACCACCTGTGCCAGTGCAGCTCTGGAAAAAACACACAAGCCGTAATGCTGATGAATTGAAAAGCTTTTGTTGATATCTCCAACACGTCCTGGAGCCAGAACAAGGGCCGGTCCTCTCAGCGCAGAGAGGACAGGACACGGGGACCGGCCGGGAAATAGAAAAGGCTGTCACATCACATCCAGCACACACACACACACACACACGCACACACACACACACACACACACAAATACACACTCTCTGCCTTTCTAACGCCACCTCCACAACACCTCCTCCTCCCATTAGGATGAGTGATGAGTCTTTTTTGGTTATTTTGTTCCTTTTTTGAGTAATTTAGGTTTTTTCTGTCATTTTGTGTCTTTTTGGGGTCATTTTGTGTCTTTTTTTCAGTAATTTTGTGTCTTTTTTTCAGTAATTTTGTGTCTTTTTTAAGTAATTTGAAAAAATGTCTGTCATTTTATGTCTTATTTTAGTAATTTTGTGTCTTTTTTTCATAATTTTGTTTCTTTTTTAAATAATTGTGTGTCTTCTTCAGTAATTTTGTGAATTTTTGGGTCATTTTGTGTCTTTTTCAAATAATTTAGTTTTTTTCTGTAATTTTGTGTCTTTTTCTGTCATTTTGTGCCTTTTTTGGTCATTTTGTGTCTTTTTTTAGTAATTTTGTGTCTTTTTTTGGTTATTTAGTGTCTTTTTTAAGTAATTTTTAAAAAAATCTGTCATTTTGTGTTTTTTTTTTTAGTAATTTTGTGTCTTTTTTTTGGTCATTTTGCCCCCAGGTAATTTGAGTTTGAGACCCCTAGATGGTTCGGTTCCATGGTTTTAATTGATCTGGATCTCC
The DNA here is from genome assembly GCF_030273125.1 of Centropristis striata. Lineage (NCBI taxonomy): Eukaryota > Metazoa > Chordata > Actinopteri > Perciformes > Serranidae > Centropristis > Centropristis striata. The sequence continues at coordinate 37,004,466 of NC_081522.1, forward strand.
TTTTAACTCAATGCTAATCGTAATCATAGAAAAGGAATAGAAAAAACACAAAAGGCTGTTTTGGCGGTGCTTATAAATATCCTGGTACCAGAGAGGCTGACAGGCTGACTGGCTGAGACCATTTGGGGTTTTTCGCCGCTCCGAGGCTTGTCTTGCACACCAGCACCTTATGGGAGAACAGCTGGAAGTGCCGTTGTCACTGGACTGCTCCTTTCTCCCTCGAGGGGCCGCCGCCGTGGCAGTTGGCGGTGGCGGTGGCGGTGGGGGGAGGGTGGCGCACTTGGACAGTGTGTCCGCGGGGAATGCATCACATCCAGCACACACACACACACACACACACACACACAGACACACACTCTGCCTTTCTACCGCCACCTCCACAACACCTCCTCCTCCCATTAGGATGAGTGAGCTGGAGCTGCTGACAGCAGTGACAGGGAGGCGGTGGAGGAGGTGGAGGAGGTGGAGGAGGGGGGGCGGGCGGCGCTGCAGCGTGCTACATCTGTTTGGTACTCGGTGCAAACGTCTGGCCTCTGAAGTTTGATGCAGTGGGATTAGTAAAGCACACCGTGTCTGGGACTACTTTATGATCAGGAAACCACTTGACAGCTCGCAGACGCCAAGCAAGAAACAGAGAGAAACTAGAAAGGGCCACGGGGGCTACTGCCGGTGTGTCTACACTATGATGAGATCCTTCAGAGGTTTCAAACAATTAATACTAGTAATGTTATGATACTATATAATATACAAGGAGCACACCTACAACAAGCATTCCTTTTCAAGTATTTATTTATACAGCAACCCATGACCTTTAACCTCAAAATATGTGTGTGTGTGTGTGTGTGTGCGTGTTCTTGTATTTCCTACATAGTGAGGACCAGAACGCATTTTTAACCAACAGAGTCAGAACATTTTCCAAAGTGAGGACATTTCGGCTGGTCCTCACTTCTTTAAAGGCTTTTTTGAGATTTCAGACTTTGTTTTAAGGGTTAAAGGTTACATGATAATGATAATTAACTGAAACTGTATTGTGTGGTTACAAAACTAACTAAAATTATAGGGAAAATGTCCTTCGTTTTCATCTTTGTCAACTTTTTTCATACATAATGAAGATGGATAAGACAAAGGAAATAAAGGCAAAATTTACTGTGACCTCTTTTAATCTCCCACCCAACAAATACCCCATTACAAAAAACTAAAACTAATAAAAACTAAACTAAAACTAGCAAACTCACTCTAAAAACTAATTAAAACTAACAAAAATTCACAACAAAATTAAAACTAAAACAATTGAAAAATGCAAAACTATTATAACCTTGCATGGGAATTCACTATTCCAATGAGGGTCCTCACAAAGCTAAAAGTACAAGAATGTGTGTGTGTGTGTGTGTGTGTGTGTGTGTGTGTGCGTGTGTGTGTGCGTGTGTGTGTGTGTGTGTGTGTGTGTGTGTGTGTGCGTGTGTGTGTGTGTGTGTGTGCGTGCGTGTGTGTGTGTGTGTGTGTGTGTGTGAAACGTGTATCTGGAGGAGTGTGCGCGCTTACGTGCGCATTTGTGTGTATCGAAACGTGGATTAATACACCGATACACAAGACTTGTGTCTACTGTTTAAAGTTTAAATGGAGTCTCTAGGTGAAATTATGCCGGAGAAGTAGACGTTTAAAAATCTCCAATTATTGTTCTTTTTCGCTCATTTTTTTCGGCTGTCCCATTCACTTCAATGCAAAATTTTGGCCTGTAGAACCTGATAATGTAATAAATTCCCGTTAATGTAATACTTTATTACATTATTGGTAAAAAGTGTATGAGTGTATGGGAAATGCACTTTATTACATTATCGGGAAGTTATTACATTATCAGGTTCTACATGGCCCTTTAAGAATTTCCCCAGAGGAAATGTTCTAGTTTTCATTAGAATACTATTGAAGTAACAAATAACAATTCAGTTTATTTATATCGATGTATTCATTAGTTACATTTTGTTTTTGCAAAGTTAGAAAAATCAATGTTTTTTGTAATGTTTAAGAAACATCTTTAATTGAAGCCTGATGCTAAAAGGGTTTTTAAAAATGCTTTACATACCCAGGTGCATCTTAATACATTAGAATATGATGGAAAAGTCCATTATTCCCAGTAGTTTAAAGGGACCTTCCACACACAACACGGTAAAGTGCCATTCATATAAAACTCACATTAAACTTTCATATCAAGGTGGAGGCCACAAAATATCGTCACGAGGGCCGCAATTGGCCCGTGGGCCGCGAGTTTGAGACCCCGGATAATGAGGCATGCAGCTTATTAATCACACGTTGCTATCAGATTGTTAGTCAGTATGAACTGATACAAAGATCAGGTATCTAATGTTGAAACTTTTGCATCATTAAACGATTATTTATTCATGAAATGTCCAAGTTTCCTGATTAAATTAAGTAGATTTTGGTTTGAGGCTGCACGATTGGGAAAAAATATACTATTGAGATTATTTTGGCTGATATGCAATTGCAATATGACTCATGTTACTGGAGGGAAAGATCATTTTTCTACAACTTCTAATTTAATTTTAATTAAAATGATCTCTACTAAACACATATTTTTCTCTAGTAAACTGTTGGTAGGCCGGGGCATGTTGCAGCACAACAATAATTAATTCAGAAAGTATTTTGACACATATTTGGTCTCCAACGAATATTGCACCAGTCCATATTAAGATTGCAATTAAATTAATTGTGCAGTCTTATTTTGGTTGCAGTTTTAAAACACTACTTGGGACAAAATGATCAAAAAAGACACAAAACTACCAGAAAAGACACAAAATTATTTTTTTTAAAAGACACAAAATGACCAAAAAAATACACAAAATGACTAAAAAAGACACAAAATTATTTTAAAAAAGACACAAAATTACCCCAAAAAAGTAATTTAAGGCACCTTCCACACACAACATGATAAAAAAGACACAAAATTACAAAAAAAGACACAAAATGACAGAAAAAAAACAAAATTACTTAAAAAAGACACAAAATGATCAAAAAAAGACACAAAAAGACCAAAGAAACCCCACTAAATTACCAAAAAAAGACACAGAATTACCATAAAAGAAACAAAATGATTTAAAAAAGACACAAAATGACTGAAAAAACACTAAATTACCAAAAACAGACACAAAATGACAAACAAAAAAAAGACACAAAATGACAAAAAAAAGGACACAAAATGACCAAAAATGAAAAATAATTACCAAAAAAGACACAAAATTATTTAAAAAACAAACAAAATTACCATAAAAAGTAATTAAAGGGACCTTCCACACACAACACGGTAAAGTGCCATTCATATAAAACTCACATTAAACTTTCATATCAAGGTGGGGGCCACAAAATATCATCACGGGGCCCACAATTGGCCCCGCGGGCCACGAGTTTGACTTTGAGACCCCTGGTTTAAAGGAATTACATGGTGAATCCCCCAGTTACAAAGCTTTCAGGCTTCAATTTACCACACTCTGCACTGATAACACCCTCAGTGACAATTCCCCGTTGCATCCCGATAATTAAGATCATTTCAGTGTTTCCCTATAAGGGGCGTGTGTGTGTGACAAGGGTCGCTGCGTCTTTGTAGATGGCAGATTCCTTTTGTCTGACAGCCTGTTCCAGTGTAGTAATTGGTAAACTGTTTGACCAATTTGAATTATTAACAAAACAACCATTTGATAATAAAGGGATTTATTATTCCGCCCTGCACCACAATTTTGTTATCAACAAAAGCCTTTGTTACTCTCGGCTTTTTATCGAGAAAGAAAATCCATTGAAAGTGGCTAAAGGCCTGACACAAAGCAACTGCTGAATCCCTGCAAATCTGCAGGCTTAATTGATTATTTGTGCAGAGCTGTATATCTGCAAGGTGCAGGATACCCAGGGGAAATAATGTAAAACAGATAACAAGATGAAATGAGGGAGAATAGCTTTCTTCTACCCGTTTTATTAATCTTTTCCCCTTTTCTTACTCACAATGACTTTCCATCTCGGTTTTCCCATTACAGAAACGTAGCTCCACATTTTAAAAACAGCGTGGCCTAAATTGAAAGTTGAGAGTTGATTCAAGCGGGCTGGAAAAGTGTTTGTGAAGAGGTTATTTTGATTTCTGAATAACACATGGAGGGACTCAATGTTGTGTGTACCCAAAACTCCCCAAAGAGAACATTTTATTTTCAAATCTTATCTTCATTATTCCGCCTTTTCTCACTTGGCTGCCGGCATTCAAAAGGAATTCATTTATTATGCCGCTACTGTACACAAACATTGGTGGAGAAAGCAATCTATTCAGATTCCTGCACGCTGAGGTTTGCAGGTGTTACCCTGCAGCAGAGCCACGTGTCCTCCTCCGACGCGTCCTCACATTGTCATTTCACTTTTGTGGAACTTTTAAAAAAAAGGAACAACCTTGGGAAGATGGGATGTGAAAAAATGGTCTAATATTTATTTCCATGACTATATTTGGTCTTTAACAAATATTGCACTAGTTCATATTAACCCTCTGGAGTCTCCATCACTTCTTCATCACATCCAGACGTAAAAACAAAGCAGACCAAAAAAAGACACAAAAAGACACAAAATGACTAAAAAAAACACAAAACGACCAAAAAAAGAACAAAACGACCAAAAAAAGTCACAAAATGACCAAAAAAAAGACACAAAATAACTAAAAAAGACACAACAACAGACACAAAATGACCAAAAAAGACACAAAATAACTAAAAAAGACACAACAACAGACACAAAATGACCAAAAAAGACACAAAATGACTTACAAAGACACGAAACGACATGAAAATGATTAAAAAATGGACAAAATAGCCCAAGACTCCATAGAGTTAAGTTTGCAATTAAAGTAATTCTGCAGCCCTATTTTGGTTGCAGTTTTAAGACACTACTTGGGGCCTTGAGTTCCTCTTTTATTGCTATTTTCTGACATTTCAAGACTAAATGTTTCAACAAAAAACAATCATTTATGGAATCAAACTGTCAAACCAGTCAGCACTGAGCACATATAAACCAAGATTCTGTTGCTGTGTTTTTAGAAACAAATTTCTATAAAATATACTGTTGAGATTATTTTGGCTCATGTTATTGGAGGGAATCAGCATTTTTTCACAACTTCTAATTCTAATTTTCATTAAATTCATCTTGTTGTGAAAAAAGACACATAATTACTAAAAAACTATTACTAAATTATTACTATTACTAAAAAATTACTCCCAAAAAAAGTCACAAAATTACCAAAAAAGACACAAAATTATTGAAAAAAGACACAAAATTACCAAAAAAAGTAATTAAAGGGACCTTTCACACACAACACGGTAAAGTGCCATTCATATAAAACTCACATTAAACTTTCATATCAAGGTGGAGGCCACAAAATATTGTCACGAGGATACAAAGATCAGGTATCTAATGTTGAAACTTTTGCATCATTAATTGATTATTTATTCATGAAATGTGCAAGTTTTCTGATTCAATTAAGTAGATTTTGGTTTCGGGCTGCACAATGCGGAAGAATATACCATTGAGATTATTTTGGCTCATGTTATTGGAGGGAATCAGCATTTTTTCACAACTTCTAATTCTAATTTTCATTAAAATGATCTCTACTAAACACATATTTTTCTCTAGTAAACTGTTGGTAATTAATTCAGAAAGTATTTTGACACATATTTGGTCTTTAACAAATATTGCACCAGTCCATATTAAGATTGCAATTAAAGTAATTGTGCAGCCTTATTTTGGTTGCAGTTTTAAGACACTACTTGGGGCTGTGAGTTCCCCTTTTTTTTTGCTATTTTCTGACATTTTAAAACGTCTGGAATGCCCTGCTTATCCTGCTGCCCCCGCGACCCGGCCCCGGATAAGCGGAGGAAAATGGATGGATGTTTCAAGAAAAAACAGTCATTTATAGAGTCAAACTGTCAAAGCAGTCAGCACTGAGCACATAGAAACCAAGATTCTGTTGCTGTGTTTTTAGAAGCAAATTTCAAACCTTTAAAAAAAGGAACAACCTTGGGAAGATGGGATGTGAAATGAGTGTGGGACTCGACTCATGTTTGTGACATGTTAGTGGTGCTGTGCACAAACCTTACCTTCTCTCCATTTACTCTGCTCCTCACTCCGCTTTCACACCACTCCAGAACAAATAGTGGTATTGTTGGCATGCAGGAGGATTGCTTCCACTCGGCAGCATGAATATTAGACCATTTTTTCTTATACTGCTTGCAAAATGTGCACAAAACTAAGTCGTGGTAAACAATACTGTATCTATTGTTGAAACTTTTGCATCATAAATCGATTATTTATTCATGAAATGTGCAAGTTTTCTGATTAAATTAAGTAGATTTTGGTTTCCGGCCTCACGATGTGGAAGAATATGCTATTGAGATTATTTTGGCTCATGTTATTGGAGGAAATCAGCATTTTTTCACAACTTCTAATTTAATTTTAATTAAAATGATCTCTACTAAACACATATTTTTCTCTAGTAAACTGTTGGTAGGCCGGGGCATGTTGCAGCACAACAATAATTAATTCAGAAAGTATTTTGACACATATTTGGTCTTTAACAAATATTGCACCAGTCCATATTAAGATTGCAATTAAAGTAATTGTGCAGCCTTATTTTGGTTGTAGTTTCGAGACACTACTTGGGGCTTTAAGTTCCTCTTCTTGTTTTTTTGCTATTTTCTGACATTTTAAGACGTCTGGAATGCCCTGCTTATCCTGCTGCCCCCGCAACCCGGCCCCGGATAAGCGGAGGAAATGGATGGATGTTTCAACAAAAAACAATCATTTATAGAGTCAAACTGTCAAAGCAGTCAGCACTGAGCACATAGAAACCAAGATTCTGTTACTGTGTTTTTAGAAACAAATTTCAAACCTTTAAAAAAGGAACAACCTTGGGAAGATGGGATGTGAAATGAGTGTGGGACTCGACTCATGTTTGTGACATGTTAGTGGTGCTGTGCACAAACCTTACCTTCTCTCCATTTACTCTGCTCCTCACTCCGCTTTCACACCACTCCAGAACAAATAGTGGTATTGTTGGCATGCAGGAGGATTGCTTCCACTCGGCAGCAATCAAGCCATTACGAATGGAGAGGGAATGGGAGGCCTTTTGTTTTGTTGTGTTGTGTGTTTTTTTTTTTTTTTTTGGTGTGATATAGAATTCTTGGCATTAGGTTGCACATCAGGCCAGACCATAATTGCCTTCTCCTCACTGGGGAGCTCCTTGTTTTCCATTTGAAGTCTGCCTCTGTCAGATTTGGCCATTAGAGGGAGGGGGGGGGGGGGGGGGGGGGGGGGGGGGGGGGGGGCAGCAGGGGAACGGAAGACAATTCCTGGATCAGTCATCTCATACGGGCTGCCAGAGAAGCACCGAGGACACTGAGGATGAATCCAGACAAGGCTTGCCAAGCTACTTTTTTGCCTGGAACATAATACTGCTTGCAAAACGTGCACAAAACTAAGTCCAGGTAAACGATACTGTGTCTAGTGTTGAAACTTTTGCATCATTAATCGATTAATTATTCATGAAATGCGCAAGTTTTCTGATTCAGTTAAGTAGATTTTGGTTTCAGGCTGCACGATGTGGAAGAATGTACTATTGAGATTATTTTGGCTCATGTTATTTTTTACTTAAAAAAGACACAAAATGATCAAAAAAGACACAAAATTACAAAAAAAAGACACAAAATTACAAAAAAAAGACACAAAATGACTGAAACGACACTAAATTACAAAAAAAAGGACACAGAATTACCAAAAAGACACAAAATTATTTTGAAAAACATACAGAATTACCAAAAAAAGACACAAATGACCAAAAAGGACACAAAATGACAGAAGAAAAACTAAATTACTTAAAAAAGACAAAATGATCAAAAAAGACACAAAATGACCAAAAAAGACACAAAATGATTTAAAAAAAGAAACAAAATTATTTTAAAAAGACACAAAATGACCAAAAAAATACACAAAATGACTAAAAAATACACAAACTTTTTAAAAAAGACACAAAATTATTTAAAAAAGACACAAAATTACCCCCCAAAAAAAGTCATTAAAGGGACCTTCCACACACAACAGGGTAAAGTGCCATTCATATAAAACTCACATTAAACTTTCATATCAAGGTGGGGGCCACAAAATATCGTCACGAGGGCCACAATTGGCCCGCGGGCCGCGAGTTTGAGACCCCTGATAATGAGGCATGCAGCTTATTAATTAAACGTTGCTATCAGATTGTTAGTCAGTATGAACTGATACAAAGATCAGGTATCTAATGTTGAAAGTTCATCATTAAACGATTATTTATTCATGAAATGTCCAAGTTTTCTGATTAAATTAAGTAGATTTTGGTTTGAGGCTGCACGATTTGGAAAAAATATACTATTGAGATTATTTTAACTGATATGCAATTGCAATATGACTCATGTTACTGGAGGGAAAGATCATTTTTCCACAACTTCTAATTTAATTTTAATTAAAATGATCTCTACTAAACACATATTTTTCTCTAGTAAACTGTTGGTAGACCGGGGCAGGTTGCAGCACAACAATAATTAATTCAGAAAGTATTTTGACACATATTTGGTCTTTAACAAATATTGCACCAGTCCATATTAAGATTGTAATTAAACTAATTGTGCAGCCTTAATTTGGTTGCAGTTTTAAAACACTACTTGGGGCTTTGAGTTCCTCTTTTTTTGCTATTTTCTGACACTTCATGATTAAATGTTTCAACCAAAAAGGATCATTTATAGAATGATATTAAAAAGGAACCATTAGTTGCCGCCCTATAAAGGTTTACCCTCTTTTAGCTGCAGGATCTCCTTAAAAAAAGAGATTTCTAAGTCCTAAATTCTACGCTCCTAATTGCACAAGGCACTTTGTGGAAACGTTGGGAACATAAATGTTTCATCTTCATCGTGATATTAGTCTATACAGAGCTCTTCACCTAATTTTTCCAATTCCCTGGTTTCTCGTTTTCACTCCCTCGTCTTTCTGCACAGCAACATAATAACCTTCATCTGGCTGTGACGTCAGAGATTGATGGCTAGAAGATTTCCAGCTGAGAGTCATTTCCAAAGCCCAAGGCGGCAGTCATAGTGTGATACAACCAGGTGATAGTTTCCTTGGAGGGTTTTTTGGAGCTCTTATCTCTTCCAGGAGCAACGGAAGGAGTTTTGGCTCTTTGCAGGGTGTGACTGTTACATCCAGAATGGTATATCCTCTGGTATTATTACTCAAAGAGCTTTCTGGTGGTTGTAGGCCAGGGGTCTCAAACTCAAATTACCTGGGGGTCGCTGGAGGCAGGATCAGAATGACCAAAACAACATACAAATGACACAACATTACTAAAAAAAGGCACAAAATTACTAAAAAAAGACACAAAATGGCAGAAAAATACTAAATTATTTAAAAAAGACACAAAATGACCCAAAAGAGACACAAAATTACTAAAAAAAAAGACACAAAATGACCTACAAAAGACCCAAATTGACCAAAAAGAGACACAAAATTACTAAAAAAAGACATAAAATGACAGAAAAAAACTAAATTATTTAAAAAAGACACAAATTGACCTAAAAAAGACACAAATTGACCAAAAAAAGACACAAAATTACTAAAAAAAGATACAAAATGACCAAAAAAGACACAAAATTACAAAAAAGACAAAATTATTTTAAAAAGACTCAAAATGACCCAAAAGACATAAAATGATCAAAAAAAGACACAAAATTACAAAAAAAGACAAAAAATACCAAAAAAAAAAGACACAGAATTACCAAAAAAAGACACAAAATTATTTAAAAATAATTAAAATAAGAATAAATTAAAAAAACACCTCTTTTTCCTTTGCTCTTCTTCTTTCACACATTGTGTTACACTTATATAGCACTCCTGTAGCGATTACAGATGATTACTCTTAAAAGTTATGCACCTACTTGAGTCCTGTGGTCTACTTCCTACGGGCACTGCACTAATATTTAACAATGCAGACGACCCATCTTTAGTGGTGTTACTGACATTGTGCCAGAACTCTTTAATGCTGAAGCAGAACATGCTGCATCTCCTCCATTATATGTGTGGCGTGTCTGCAGTAAATTGCAGAGTTGTGCTGGAGAAAGCTGAGTGCAGCATGATGAGAAGAATCATTAGAGCCACTTTGGAGGAATCTCAGCTGATGGCTAGAAGCAGCAGAGTCCTCCTGACACCGGGCTCAGCTAGCTCTCGCTTCTCAGCCTTCGTCTGGTGAGAAACTCTGCAGCTGCTCTTTCCTTTTGCACAAACATAAGCCGTGTTGAGACTCCTGACCTACAATAAAACTAAATGGTATTCTTAGCCTGAGCCAGTGGGACAGAGAGCTACAATTAAACAACTTTTTTTTCCGGGGAGTTGATCTCTCAGATTGGAGTTTTAGCGTCTATCCTGATGCTACGAGACAAAGCGAGGCGTCTCTCTTATTTCAATAATTCAACACGAGCTCCGAGCAGGAAGAGGATGAGATGCTCATCCTGCCGAAGGCACAGCTGAAAAACATGCTCACTTCTCTTAGCCCAGATTTAGATTTAACCCTTTGATGCACCACATGGGTCTAAAGTGACCCGACAGAGATTTTATCTTCTATATCTTTGCAATAAATTATTTTCATCATTCAGTATTCCAGGTTTTCCTCAATTAGTTTGTTTTTGATCATCATACATACCTACATAGGCCTACATACGTTATGTTTTCTTTTATTATTTAATAAAATCCCTTTTTGTGTCTCTACTCTTCTAATGCACACCATGGGTGAAAAATTATCCATATCCATTCTTTAGCTAAGTAACATGCTAAGCTAACTACTTAGCTACCTTCTTGGCTAAGTATTTAGCTAAACTAACTACTTAGCTACCTTCTTGACTAAGTAGCTTGCTAAGCTAACTACTTAGCTACCTTCTTGGCTAAGTAGCTTGCTAAGCTACTACTAGCTAACTAGTTAGCTTAGCAAGCTACTTAGCCAAGTAGTTAGCTATGTAATAACACAAAAACTTTTTTTCTTCATAAAGTATAAGAAGCAAAATGGAAATAATTATCTGTTTTTTGTTTATATCAAAAACAAGATATTTAAAGAATACTTAGATAGATAAAAAAAGATAGAATACAGAAACACACAGCAGCATTTTGTGCATCAAAGGGTTAACTGTGACTGAGATGCACAGCGGTCTTCTGTATATTCTTGGAATATGGAAAAAGGCATATATGGATATATGGATGATGGTATAAATGGATTCACTGTGAGCATCCATTAACAAGAGCCAGGCTTGTATGTGTGTGTGTGTGTGTGTGTTGTTGTGTGTTCATCCTTGTGGCATGAATCCAGAGTGGAGCTGCAGCAGTGAAATGGACTAAGTGTGTTTTAATGGGTGTGTCATCCTGGCAGTCACACACTCCCTCAGATGTCCCCAGCACCATTTCAGGACACAGCACACTTCCAGCAGGCCGGGGCTGTTAAATATCCATTATGCACTGTGTGTGTGAACTGGACGAAATAAACCACAACACGGCCTCTCTGCTCTGCCCGTGGATCCACAGCCATGCACAGTGCACTTAACTCCTATCAGTCTGGCCCCAGCTCATTCTGAAAAAATCTCGTTAGATTGACATAAAGGGAGTTTGGTGACAACAAAACTGTGATAAAAGCAGAGTGTGCTAGCTGGAAGGAGCCCATAAACACAATTTAATTTCCATTCTTCTGGCTAAATGTTCAATCTGGTCAAGATGTGTCAAACCTTGCATTTGAAACAGTGCAGCTACAGCATATTTGAGCATTTACTTAGATGTTGTATGTAGATCAGGGGTCTCAAACTCAAATTACCTGGAGGCAGTAGCAAAATGACCAAAAGAAGACACAAAATTACTAAAAAAAAAAGACACAAAATGACGGAAAAAAAACTATATTACTTTAAAAAAAGACACAAAATGACCCAAAAAAGACACAAAATTACTAAAAAAAAAGACACAAAATGACAGAAAAAAAACTAAATTACTTAAAAAAGACACAAAACGACAAAAAAAAAACACAAAATGACCCAAAACACCCAAAATTACTAAAAAAGAGACAAAATTGTGAGACAAAAAAAAAGACAAAAAAAATAGAAAAAAGACACAAAATTATCAAAAAAAGACACAAAAATACAAAAACAAAGACACAAAATTATTATAAAAAAGACACTAAATCACATTACATAACATTTCCTCTTCTTCCGGTAACAACAACACGGCAGATAATAAACGCTCCGGTAAGACCCCTGATGTAGATATTAATGTTCGTTCATATTTGCTGTACTGTGTAGGTGGAAAAATACCTGCAAAATATTGTAATTACTGATAACTGCCGGCCACATGAAAGCACACTGGGTAGAAAATTGCAGAGAGCAGGCTGTACTGGATGGATATGTTAAATTCAGTTTTCAAGTGTGCACAAAGAGGTATTGACTAGCTGAGTCCCAGGTGAGGCTGACTCCTGGTGCGAGTGATCGATGTGTGTGTGGTCATTGAACTGAGCTTAGAGGTAGTTTGTATTCTATTAGGCATCTCTGGGGTCTTGCAGCAGTGGAACAAAAGCGCATGCTGATGCCTAATTGCTGGCAAAGAAAAGAACAACGGCATTGCTACATTTGTCGGCTGTTCCTCCTGCTGCTGTTCCTCCCTCGGTCAGATCGGCTCTACAGTTGCTATGAGGAGGTGCAAATCTTTCTGTGACGGAGCCTGATGCATAATTCTGTTGTAGCTGAAAGCTTTCATTGCTGCTGATAATCCTCCTGATATATGTGGATGGAGCTGTCGTTATCAGATGTGATTTCTTTGTTTTATCTGACAGGGAAACACTTCACAGATCATTTACTAAATAATAGTATAAATCAGTTTCATCTTCTGACATTTACATCATCACAGTGCTGATCAGTTGGCAGCAATGTCTGCTGGAGAAACTCTCTATAAATAAGGGGGCGGGGCCAATCAGCTGAGCAGGAGAACCACAGAGAGAGGGAGGAGCTCTAAAACCACCATCCCCCGTTCTTCATAACCAGGGCCGGCTCTAGCCCATTTGGTGCCCAAGGCGAGATCCATTCGTGTTGAACAGCTCCGCTTGCTGTTTCATGGAGGGGGAAACTCCCTTTTTTGTTTGCCCATGGTGCCAACCAGGCTATATAATACAACTGTCTGTCTATAGAATTATTAACTTACAAGTAAATTCGCAAAGAAGCACATCTGGAGACCGCTAACAAATTTAGAGCCAAGAGAGACAATGAAAGTGCAAACCCCGCGAAAAACGTGCTTCATTGTGTTAAGCTAGCGTTGCTTTATTTCGACCTAGCTAGCAAGCTAATACAAATGAAACGTCTTCATACAAAACGGCATTTAAAAAAAGATTGGGACTTCTTCTCCTCCTCCTCTTTTCTTCTCTTTCGATACTGCGCACTGGAGAGCTTTGACGGCCGTTTCATCTCGCAAAATATATCAAAACATAACCTGTCTGTCACTTGACGTGACCTGACCTCTGTGACAGCGATCTGACTGTCTAAAGGGGGGCAAGGCAATGACCACATGTCACGTGACTCAGCACCACAAGTGAGAAAATGTCATTGTTTATCTGTTATTTTTATTTTTGTTAATACTGTATTTCCTCAATTTAAAGCCAGGCCCCTATTAATGACCGGCCTCATTTATTAACCGGGTGTAAAAACGATTTTTAGTAAATAAAAGCCGGCCTCATTTATTAACCGGGTGTAAAAACGATTTTCAGTAAATAAAAGCCGGCCTCTTTTATAAGCCGGGTGTCTTACCGGTGTTATGTCAAAGTCTGTTCCCCCGTCGATATGTGTACCCCTTACCTTAACCTGCACCAACCTGACCCCTGACCCCAACCAGTCCTCCTTTAAGTTGTTAACATGAGCCCAAGTTTACCTGAACCCCAAACAGTTCTCTCTACTAGGCCTAACCTTAAACTTAAATCCTAACTCCAACCGCGGAGGTGATGCTACGGAGAACACCATTCAGGAAACTTCAACAACACCTGTATTTTGAAGTTTGGCCACACGAGTTAGTACTGTAGGTAAATATGGTTGTTTCTCCCGCTGTCCTAGTCATTCTCTGTAAAGTCGAGCCGTTTACGCACGTTCTTCTGGGCTTTTTAGTAGTTTAGACATTTTACATCCTACTTAAAATGAACATTCAGCGTGCTGTTCATTGTTTGTTTACACCCGAGTACTTCCAATATGGCCGACATCCGGGTAACTGGCTACAATGCGCTGTGTAAAACACTCTAAAAAGTGCCGGTCAGAGCTGCTCTGATTTTCTTTTTTTAATAAAAGCCTCCTTCAAATAATAGCCTGCCCCTATTATTAGCCGGGTCCCAAACCGATTTTTTATTAATAGAAGCCCTGGCTACTATTTGAGGAAATACGGTATATATTATTTTCAAGGCAGAACACAAAGCGAGGGCGACAATGGGCATCAAAAATTATTTGTTTTTTTTGTTTTTCACCAGCAGATGGCGCTCTAGGAGACCGCCTATCTCGCCTCTGCCTAGAGCCGTCCCTGTTCATAATACTAACACAGCTCAAGTGTTGTTCTCTTGAATTATAATCAAAGCTTTAAAGGATCTTGAAGCTGGTTTGTGACCAGAAGGGACGGTCAGCAGTTCACATTTCTGCACCGACTGAATCAGTTTCCTCCATCTGCAGCTCCGTCAGGCTGCCAGCCACTGATCCACTCTCAGCGCTCTCATACAATATGCTCAGCGGCTCCTGGCAGCCGGCGCTCCAAACCAGAAGGAAAGTACGGCTCCAACCTTCTTTTTCTCTTACATCAAACTCTGTTTAACCATTTTAAATTGGTAAAACAAATTGATTTGAAGCCATTTATTGTCAAAATCAATCAATAATTGGATTGTTAGTCAAAAAATGTCTCCTCTGGGACAGTATGATGGGCATTTTGTCCATTTGAAAAAGAAATCTGAATATAATTGATCAATTCATAGATTAATGAGAGTATTCATCCTTTTGTCTCTCATTTTTCACCTTTTGTCTCTCTTTCTTTATGCAAATCTGAAATAAATTGAATTGAATTGAGAAGTGACGCTGGCCTCGAGCAGAAATGTCACATTTTCACAACAAAGAGCAGTAAGCGAGCTGATAAGAGCAGACAGAAGCATCTTCTTTTGACCATCGTAGCATAAAGAATATATTGAAATGCTGCCGCTGACCACAGCTCATCTTCGTTAACAGACTCAAATACAAAATCAGCTCCAAACTGGTGTCCATTTTCATTTTTATTAGTGAACAAACTTGATTTGCAGCAGTAATCAAGTGTTTTTTATTAGTAGCCTACAGCAAAAGTAGAAATAAGCATCAATAAAACAATGAGAAGTATAAACTAGAAAATTTCCTCTGAGGAAATTCTGAAAGGGCCACGGGGGCTACTGCCGGTGTGTGTACACTATGATGAGATTCTTCAGAGATTTCAAACAATTAATACTAGTAATGTTATGATACTATATAATATACAAGGAGCACAACTACAACAAGCATTCCTTTTCAAGTATTTATTTATACAGCAACCTATGACCTTTAACCTCAAAATGTGTGTGTGTGAAACATGTATCTGGGGGAGTGTGCGCTTACACGTACATGTGTGCGTGCGTGTATCTGTAACTGTAGTCACATCAAAGCATCAAAGGCTTTGGGGTCGACCAATCAGAGCAGAGCAATCAACGGAAATTAACAGCTGTGGAATCTTCTAGCACAGTGACAGCAGCCAGAGGTGGACAGACTGAAATTTCTGGCCTCAAACAGAAAGCATTTTTGGCAAAACCATAATACCTATCATTGATCCGACTTCACTTTGAGTGTTCTTTCTGAATGTCTACATATGTGGTTTTTTTAAGAAAAATGAAAAAATAGCTTTGTTAGAGTGATCTAAAAAATTTCAGAAATCTTCCTGCGTTTTTAATATGGTAGCCAATGAGGCTGTTGGTGGGTGTTGGTGGCGCATCTGTGCGTCGTACGCCCAAACTATAACTCTGACAGCTTTACCAGAGGATTGTGAGTGAGAAGACAAATTTTCCTACATTTCTATGTATAAATTATTTCTGTAGAGTGGAATTTGCGGCCTGGAGCGCATTTTTCAAATGTATTTTTTGACAATTTTTTCTCTCCCTCTACACTCTGCCGATGATGTCACACACTGTGACACTAACATTCCGTGCAATACACACCCATTATAATCTCAGAATTTCTTCAAAAATGATCATGGTCATTGAACAGGGATTGATAAAAAACTATATGACCTATCAAAACGTGGATTAATTCACCGATACACAAGACTTGTGTCTACTGTTTAAAGTTTAAATGGAGTCTCTAGGTGAAATTATGCCGGAGAAGTAGACGTTTAAAAATCTCCAATTATTGTTTTTCACTTTTATACATAAAAAAACAAGTGTAAGGGTATAAAAATGTTACTTTTTTGTGCAGTTTTAGAAAATATTATAGCCACAGTTTCCTCACAGTTGTTTGGCATGTAAATATCTGTTATGTCCCTTTTCTGTTCTCTGAAGTAATGAAGTGATGAAAAGGAAACAAAAGAAAAACTGTCACATTAGAAGTGTGCTGAAAAATAATTAGGAAGCTTGTGGAAGATAATTACGTCACACGTGGCCTCGTGGTCCTCGAATTAATTCCCCCACAATCTGTTGATGTTTGATAAAAACGCTAATTATTAGCAGCTGGCGACATGTGAAGCCAGCGTCTCTAACTCTTCTTCTCCTCTTTTTCTCGTTCAGATCCCAGTGAGAGCTGCTGCAACATGAGGCTGGTGTGGAAATCCCTGGACAAGATGAGGTGTCTGCGGAAACGCTCCACCATCCCCTTCCTCGGCTTCCTCATCACCTTCCTCCTCTTCCTCAACCTGTACATCGAGGACGGCTATGTGCTGGTTAGTTCTCACATGAAGCGCTCACTTTATAACAGGGGTCTCAAACTCGTGGCCCGTGGGCCAATTGTGGCCCTCGTGATGATATTTTGTGGCCCCCACCTTGATATGAAAGTTTAATGTGAGTTTTATATGAATGGCACTTTACCATGTTGTATGTGGAAGGTCCCTTTAATTACTTTTTTGGTAATTTTGTGTCTTGTTTTGGTAATTTTGTGTCTTTTTTAATGAATTTTGTGTCTTTTTTTAAAATAATTTTGTGTCTTTTCGGTAATTCTGTGTCTTTTTTGGGTAATTTTGTGTCTTTTTTTGGTCTTTTTGTAATTTTGTGTCTTTTTATAATAATTTTGTGGCTTTTTGTAATTTTGTGTTTTTTTGTCATTTTGTGTCCTTTTGTCATTTTGTGTCTTTTTTAAGTAATTCAGTTTTTTTCTGTGATTTTGTGTCTTTTTTCTGTGATTTTGTGTCTTTTTTTTTTTATAATTTTGTGTCTTTTTTGATCATTTTGTGTCTTTTTCTGGTAATTTTTTGTCTTTTTTTGGTAATTCTGTGTATTTTTTGTCATTTTGTATATTTTTTTGTCATTTTGTGTATTTTTTTTGTCATTTTGTGTCTTTTTAAAGTCATTTTGTGTCATTTTTTGTTTTCTTTTTTAAGTATTTAGTTTTTTCTGTCATTTTGTGTCTATTTTTTAGTAATTCTGTGTTTTTTTGGTCATGTTGATACAGCCTCCAGCGGCCCCCAGGTAATGAGTGTTTGAGACCCCTGCTTTATAAGCTCCTAATGTGAACAACTAATTCCACCAAATATGCTTTTTAAACCGAATGTCTTCTCTTTTATAATTGCTTGTTCTTTTACAGGAAACCTGTTTAAATGTTTAATAACATGGACCCAAGTTGAAATCATCCAGATGATTTATTTCTTATTCATGATGCCATCAAAACTTGGTGATCACAGTACATTATCTGTGTTTGTTATTTAAATTATTAAAAGCTAGTTTGCATTTTTTTTTTCAGCTCCCCGGTTGCTTTTCTCAAGTCCATTTTCTCAGCTGTGCAAACTGCCTGAGGGAAGATTTCTTTTGTCTTCAGACGTCAGGGGTTATAGCCACATGCAGACACATATTGTCTCAAGTTTATACATGATGTTAGAGACAAGTTTAAGAAAACAAAAAGTCTGTTTTCCCCTCGTTTGAATTATTCACAACACAAGTTTTTTTAAAGATGAGTTTCCTGTCTATGTTCTGCCGTATCTCTGACAGCTTGTGCATGTTTTTTTTCTCTCTTCACAATGTGAAATAATGGGTAACACTTTACAATAACCAACCAAGTGATGTTTATAGATGGATATTTAATCTTTAACCCTCTGGAGTCTCCAAAAGCTCCAATTCCAGACTTCTTCATCACATCCAGACTAGAAAACAAAGCAGCGTGGAGCCCTACTGTAAATTTACCTCTAAAGTTCTGGCTGTAAACTCCATGAGGCCAGTTTCAGTTTGATGATGATATACCAAGTAAAACTGGAGACAAGCTCAAATATATTTAGTATAAAATGATATAACTGGATGGAACCCTCTTATATGTTAGATTTGACACCTTTGTTCACATTTGCAGCATTTAAAAAAAATATATTGAGCATGATAGTGTTTTAAAAGTAAAAAGAAAGATTCAAAATCACATTTTATGTTGGACGTAAGGACTAAAAAAGACACAAAATGACTAAAAAAATACACAAAATGACCAAAAAAAATACACAAAATGACTAAAAAAAGACACAAAGTGACAAAAAAAAGACACTAAAAGACACAAAATGACTAAAAAAGACATAAAATGACAAAAAAAGACACTAAAAGACACAGAATGACTAAAAAAGATACAAAATGACTAAAAAAAGACACAAAATGAGGAAAAAAAGATACTAAAAGACACAAAATGACCAAAAAAAGACACAAAATGACAAAAGAGACACTCAAAGACACAGAATGACTAAAAAAAGACACTAAAAGACACAAAATGACTAGAAAAAGACACAAAATGACCCCAAAAAAGACACAAAATGACCAAAAAAAGACACAAAATGACCACAAAAAGACACAAAATTACTAAAAAACAACACTACAAGACACAGAATGACCACAAAAAGACACTAAGAGACACAAAATTACTAAAAAAGGGTTACGGTTAAATAATAATAATAATAATAAATATATATATATATATATATATATATATGAAAATTAAATAAAAAAATAAAAATAAAAACTCGGATATCTTGAGTATGAACATATGATTTACTGTTTTTTAAGGCATTTGCAGTTAACTCAACACTCAACAAAAGTTTAAACATTAATAAACTATCTGTTTATAAATGAGGGTTATTGTTAAGTGTTACCAAATAATGTTGTGTTTGTTCTTGTGTGTTGCAGGAAGGAGATAAGAGGCAGCTGAGGGAAACGTCCGTCCACCCCTCCAGCTCCGAGCGCTACGTTCACACCTTCAGAGACCTCAGTAATTTCTCTGGAAGCATCAATGTCACATATCGTTATCTCGCCGGGACGCCGCTCAACCGCAAGAGTGAGTTTTAGTGTTTGTTTGAAGAGAAAAATTTACATCGACTGTTTTTCACCAGCCTGGGGGAGTTACAGTGAAGCTTACATGAGCTGAGAATAAGAACTAGTGTGAAAGTTAAAAATCTGTGACGTGGGGGTTTTAAAGTGCAGCAATAAAAGGCAACTGCTCCACAGAGACTTTTTACCTCAAAATTAAACACTTTACGCACTCCTCTGCTCATCTACACCATGATTTACTTCTGAAGTTTTACCTTCAGGAAGAACAAAGAGCTAAAGCTAAAACACCATTTATGGAAATGTATCACTGGTGATAAAAAAAAAAAAACTGTAATCTTAAATATTCCTGGTTGAAGAAAATTTTAACTACCACTTGTTTTTTTAGGGTTTTTTTTATTTAGCTTTAACCCTTAATAGGGCACTCATTGAAATACTTGCAAAATCCAAATTTCAACCCTAGAGAATATTGGAGGATATTACATACGGCCAGAATGTGTAAAAAAAAACATACGGACCCGGGGGAGGGGGGTAATATTTAGAGAAATAAATTTACAAGCTTAAAGTGGCAAATCTACGATTAATGAGATTTAAAGTGGTGAATCTGCAGGAAAAAAGTTTTTTTTTTCCACTTTTTTCTTGTAAATCTGCGACTTTTTTTGCTCATATTTGCCACTTTAAATCTCTTAAATCTGCAACCTTTTTTCTTGTAGATCTGCCACTTTAATCTAGTAAAATTGCAACTTTTTTCTCAAAATATTACCCTCAAAATATTGTATTTTTAATTTTATTCATACTTAATATGCCCTAATACGCCGTCATAGTCAAGTTCTCCTCGTACAAGTCATTGAAGAATAACTCTGTTTGTACGACTGATTCTTGCTGATTTTTTTTCTACATTTTTCATTTTTACATTGGAGGTCAAGGCCAATAAAGTTAATATTATTAGGGCCACGGGGCAATCGCACCGAGCACTGTTATTTTTTTACTTTAATATGATGGTAACTTGACTTTACATTTTTTTTAAATTAATTTTTCCATGTTTTTACATTAAATATCAAGTTTTACTGTAAGAAAACAGAAAGTTGTCTTAATTTTACATTCTGCAATATGATGTCTATTTATTTTGTATTTTTTTTTTTACATACAATTTACTGTAATTTTACATTTAAGACCATTGAGCAATTGAATAATACTGTAAAAAAAAAATAATATTTGTAATAAAAGTGATTTACTTGTTTTTAAGGCATTTGCAGTTAATGTAGAAAAATCAAAATAACCCAGTAAAATAATACAATAAAAAAATAAAAAAAACAGTACAGTGTGCTTAAAATGCTGCTTTCTGCCTCAGAGTATCTCACCATCGGACTGTCGTCAGTCAAGAGAAAAAGAGGAAACTACCTGCTGGAGACGATCAAATCCATCTTCGACCAGTCGAGCTACGAGGAGCTGAAGGAGATCGTGGTGGTGGTCCACCTGGCCGACTTTGACCTGGTGTGGTGTGAGAACCTGGTGCAGGAGATCACCAGGAAGTTTGCTCACCACATCATAGCGGGGCGCCTCCTGGTGATCCAGGCCCCCGAGGAGTACTACCCGTCTCTGGACGGCCTGAAGAGGAACTACAACGACCCGGAGGACCGGGTCCGGTTCCGCTCCAAGCAGAACGTGGACTACGCCTTCCTGCTCAACTTCTGCACCAACCTGTCCCACTTCT
This sequence comes from Centropristis striata, assembly GCF_030273125.1. Taxonomy (NCBI): domain Eukaryota; kingdom Metazoa; phylum Chordata; class Actinopteri; order Perciformes; family Serranidae; genus Centropristis; species Centropristis striata. Next base: position 37,025,762 of record NC_081522.1, read on the forward strand.
ACATGATGCTGGAGGACGACGTGCGCTGCTCCAGGAACTTCCTGACGGCGCTGAAGAAGGTTTGTTTCTTTGTTTTTATTTAGATCCCCAGCTGTTCTTCCTGTGGTCTATCATCATATTTCAGTGTGACAAATACAATGTAGGAATACACAGAATGATAACAGACATGACATACATTATATAAATACATTAGGGCCGGGGCTCGATTAAAAAATCAATCTAATTAATTAGAGGTTTTGTAATTAATTAATCGAAATTAATCGCATTTTAATCGCATATAAATATTTGACCTGAGAACAGTGAGAAGTCATTTTTTTCCCATGGATTTTTAGTATACCATTGAATAATGACTGAATACATAAGCTTAAGCAACAAAAATATTGTTTATTTTTGTTCAAGTCCAACAGACCAGTGACATTTTTTGTGTGCAAGCTACGCAACAAGGAATTCACATATCACCGCAGCACATCCAGTCTCAAGTATCACCTCAATGCTAAACATATAGCAGCTAGCGGCTAGTGTGGAAGCTAGCGTGGACTGTGTTTTACTTCAAAAACCAAAGTATTCTAGTTTACAGAAGGTCTCCCTACCTATAGGCTACCTGGATTTATGAAATGTACTATATTTATAAATATGCTATTGCTACACTTAATGGCAAAAATTGCACTGGTCTGTTGGACTTGAACAAAAATAAACAATTAATTTCGATTAATTAATTACAAAGCCTCTAATAAATTAGATACATTTTTTTAATCGAGTCCCGGCCCTAATATATATATATATAACTGTACGTTGAATCATAGTCTTAGATCTTGGTAAAGTGAAACAACCTCCAACTGCCTTGTTGAATAATTATGTGCCTCTGAACTCAAAGACAAATTTCTATAAATAATAAGAGGTGATTTTGTTATTATCCATCCATCCATCCATTTTCCTCCGCTTATCCGGGGCGGGGTCGCGGGGGCAGCAGGCTAAGCAGGGCATTCCAGACGTCCCTCTCCCGAGCCACAACATCCAGCTCATTCTTAATAAAAACCATCAGTTATTACAAAAATCATAGTTTTTACATCCAACCAACCTAACAATTTGTGCGTTTTAACCAGGTGATCACCTCCAGAGACGGCTCCTACTGGGTGATGCTGGAGTTCTCCAAGCTGGGCTACATCGGGAAGCTGTACCACTCCCGAGACCTGCCGCGCCTCGCCCACTTCCTGCTCATGTTCTACCAGGAGATGCCCTGCGACTGGCTGCTCATCCACTTCCGGGGTCTGCTGGCCCAGAAGGACGTGATCCGCTTCAAGCCCTCGCTGTTCCAGCACATGGGCTACTACTCGTCCTACAAAGGGGCGGAGAACAAGCTGAAGGACGACGACTTCGAGGAAGACTCCATCGACATCCCCGACAACCCCCCGGCAACCCTCCACACCAACATCAACGTCTTCGAGAACTACGACGCCACCAAGGCCTACAGCACCGTCGACGAGTACTTCTGGGGGAAGCCTCCTTCCACCGGAGACTTCTTCGTCATCGTCTTTAATAAATCGACCAAAATTAGTAAAATTAAGATCGCTACGGGTTCGGACGACCGGCAGAATGACATTCTTCACCACGGAGCTCTGGAGGTGGGAGAGAAACTAGTCGGGACCAAGAAAGGGAAGCAGTGTTCCTCTTACATCACATTAGGGGAGTTTAAAAACGGCAACATTGAGGTTCAAGACGTCGACCACAAAATTGCCTTTGACATTGAGTGTGTCCGCATTGTGGTGACGGCCAGTCAGAAAGAGTGGATCATTATTAGAAGTATAAGTTTATGGACTACACAACCTCCCAGCCAATAAGGACTACACACAGAGACTCTTAGTATGTCATAGAGGATAAGGTTTTTATTAGTATTATTATTATTATTATTTACTAATGTACGTATTTCCAGGTTTATTTATTCATTTTGTACGTATTTATTGATGATACTCATTTTGATTGCCAAATCAGTCTATAGTTTTTTATACCTGCAAGTTGTTGTAACCTTAGTGGAGCATCTTCCCAGGACTGTTCAGCTGACCTCAGAGTATTCATGGACATGTTTTATTAAATGTTCCATTAACCTTCATTATTTATTACAAGCTGTCGTAAACGTGGGGCTGGGCGGTAACTCAGTGTTGTGAGTTTTTTTTTTTTTTTTACCTATAATCATATTTGGTCTCATTCTTCTGCACAAATCCTTTGAAAAGACCAAAAATCAAAACGTATTTAGTGTGATACATCTTCTGCCTCTGTGCCATAGACCTCCATTGTTTTCCAAAACCGATTAAAATCAGTGAGCCAGTAAAACATTACTTCATTACAATAAACTTGGGCCCTGTAGTTCGTTTTGAGTCAATTCTTTATGCACCATCCTGCTGCTCTGAATACCCACAAGAGCACCAAAAGTGGATGAATATACAGCTGGAAAATAGTTTTTAAAGATTTATATTTTGTGCAGGAATGGATGGGCTTCAGAAACTACTAATGGATGAACTAACACATTTTAGTTTTCTGTCTTTTCATGGGATTTGTTGAAGATATAGAGTCACACCAGCCTTATCCATTAATGGTTCTAAGCTAGTTTTTTAGATATATTTTAAGAGTTTTGTCTGCAGAACATGCTTCGTTCATGCATTCAACAATTTTATAATTTTTAAATCATTACATATCAGTATGAATATATCAGTGTGATGGTATTCATATATGGCCCAGCCCTACTGTTCCTCGACAGCTCTTAGTTAGTGGATGATGCATTGAACCAATAATTCATGAATGTTTTCAAAGGATCTTCAGAAAGGTGCTTCAAGTGAGGAAAGAAGACAAATCTCACTTCGGGAACAGCGTACCATTGATTTAATACAGTTTCATTAAAGGCACAATGAGCAGGATTTTTTGTCTGTTATGGTTTGTAAACACAACATTCAAAGTTGGCCCCTCCTTTCTTTTTCTCAAGATGGGTGTGTCTCATGAGGCCCAGGGGTCTAAAAATACTTTTCCCCATTGACTTATATTGGGTTAGAATGAATTTGGTCCGATATCAATTGGAAAGTCTGGAGGAGCCGTACAACAAAATAATTGCATTCCTATTTAGCTTAACAAGCTACTTAGCTAAATACTTAGCCAAGAAGATAGCTAAGTAGTTAGCTTAACAAGCTACTTAGCTAAATACTTAGCCAAGAAGTTAGCTAACTAGTTAGCTTAACAAGCTACTTAGCTAAATGCTTAGCCAAGAAGTTAGCTAAGTAGTTAGCTTAACAAGCTACTTAGCTAAAAAATGGTTATGGGTCATTTTTCACCCATGTTGTACATTAGAAGAGTAGTGACACAAAAAGGGATTTTATTCTAAAATGAATAAAGGAAAACATAAAATTAGGATATATGATGTTTATAAACAAACAAATTGAGGAAAACCTGGAATACTGAATGATGAAAATAATTTATTGCAAAGATATAGAACATAAAAACTCTGTCGGGTCACTTTAGGCCCATGTTGTGCATCAAAAGCTTAAGTTAGTGCAGTGGTTGGGCTTGTCCACTGGCTTCCTCCCAAAGTCTAAAAACATGCAGCTTAGGTTTAAGTCACTCTAAATTGCGCGTAGGAGTGAATGAGAGCGTGAAAAGTTGTCCGTCAGGGTTTACCCCACCTCTCGCTCTCTTGATTGGCTCCAGTCGCTCACAACTCAAGTTCGGATATGCGGTTAAAGACAATGAATGGATAAAGTTAATCCAGAATTAGCTTAGCTTGAACTAGCTAATGCGCTTGCTCTATGAACCATATAAGAGCCAGGTCATTTTATACACGGAAGTCAAACTTTCTTGGCTTCATGCGCCACTAAGCAACTTTCTTAGGAATAAAAAAATCCCCACCTCCAACACTGTATCCAGTTCTCTTTATATCCATGGAGAACAGGCGCAGTATTTGTGTCCAGTTAGGAGAATTTAGCTTAGCATCACTAGCTTTCGACAGATCACGCCCATAAACATCCTGAACACAAAATTAAAATAAAAGAATAGCGAAATTAAAAGAAAATATAAACAGAGGGCAGGATCTCTGCAGAAACAGACACTGCCACAAACATCTAGTGGGCCCTTAGTGATGATTGACAGTTTCTCTATTGTTTACACTGCATTGTTTTTTCAGAAAATCCTTCTCATTGTGCCTTTAATTTTATTCCAACTGACCACTTTTATATATATATATATATATAATGAGCCGCTAATTAACTATAAATGTGTGGAAAGTATAGTTGGTATGTTGTAAAACGAAATACATTTTTTTTAGAAACAAGTTCTCCTTTAAAATACTGTCCAATTAAAGCTATTGTGTCTTGGGCAAATTTTCACGACTGATTTTAAGCCTGCAAGTGTATAGCTGTAGGATTCCTCTCGGAGAATGTCCCCGTTTGGCCCTTAATTATTTCCCTCCTTCAAAAAAAACCCACGAGGAAAAGTTTCAGAGGTCATTGTTGCCTTGAATATTCATCATATCACAGCTTCAAATATTCTTTCCCAATTTAATTATCTTCCCGGTTGTGTTGGAGGAGAGTGAGTGTGAGTTACTGCGCCGTATGTTCCGTCAGAGCAGCCGACAGGAGAACAATGTTTGTTTTCACCCATCTTCTCCAGGAGCCGAGATTAGATTGCACAGTGAAGAATGGGCCAGGTCTGCTCTTAGGTCTCTCTTTTTTTTTTCAACCACAGCACAATTTTCCCCCAGTAAATTGGTCTGTGTTTGCCTCACTCTCTACACCAGCAAAACAACATCTCCCCTGAAGCTATAGGATCTCAATTTGCTCTTTCCCCAATGTTGCGCTCTCACAACTCCAATGTTTCTGCTCCTACATGGTTGCCTCTCTGTGATCTTTGCTCTCGCCTCATGCAGTCTGCAGCTGCTGCTTTGGGGGAAACTTGCTCTGCTTTTCCTTTTGAAGATCCCCTTTTTCAAATCCGCCCCACCTTGCTTTATGTTGTTTAACAGCAATCGCTTGCAAGAATTAACCTGCTGTGTTATGTTAACCCTCTGGAGTCCATCTATTTATTGAAAATACACATGTTTTATTTACAGTTATAACTTTATTTATATATGATATGTAGACAAGCTGAGAAAAGCCAGTTGAAAGTGCAATCATAGGAGCTTTCAGTGTGACATTTATGTTTCTAGACCATTTTTTAAATGGTTCTACAATGAAAACTACTACTGTTTTTAATTTATATGCAAATCCATTCAGGCTGTTTTGCAAAAAAAATACACAGAATGAGCAAAAAAGACACAAAATTATTAAAATAAGACACAAAATGACCCAAAAAGACACAAAATTACCAAAAAAAAAGACACAAAATTACCAAAAAAGACACAAAATTATCAAAAAAAGACACAATTATTAAAAAAAGACACACAATTATTAAAAAAGACACACAATTACCAAAAAAAAGTAATTTAAGGGACCTTCCACACACAACAAGGTAAAGTGCCATTCATATAAAGCTCACATTAAACTTTCATATCAAGGTGGTGGCCACAAAATACTCCCTCTGGAGTCCATCTATTTATTGAAAATACACGTTTTATTTACAGTAATAACTTTATTAATATATGATATGTAGACAAGCTGAGAAAGTGCAATCATAGGAGCTTTCACAGTGTGCCATTTATGTTTCTAGACCATTTTTAAAATGTGAGAAGTCGCTCAACAATGCAATAAAGAGGTAAATGTTTACATAACGGAGGTAGAAGCAGATCGTCATTAACCCTCTAGAGTCCATTAAAAGGACCTGCACATGACTTCTTCATGACGTGAAGACATAAACATGAAGCAACATTGAGTCTTTCCATCAGCTTCCCTCTAAAGTTCTGGCTTAAAACTCTATACCAGATTCTTTTTTGATGATATTCGCCAAGTAAAACTGGAAATAATGTGAAATATATAAAAGATAGAACTAGATATTATCCTCATTTTACCTGTTATATGTTATATTTGCAACCTGTGTTCATTTTTGCAATATGTACATTTCAGTGTGTAAAACATAATTTTCAAGATCAGATGGTAACGCTTTATATTAAGGTCCTTGTAATAACCATTAATTAACAAGTAATAAGGCCCTTGTAAGTCCTTACAAGATGCTTATTAACATTATTGTGTGTTTATAAGCTTATATAAGTGTTAATAATGGCATTACAATAACCCATGACCCACCCATTATGTCTTTGCCATGCCTTTATTAATCTTATTTTGTTTGCTTATTGATATTAAAATATACTTTATTGCTCATCTATTATAAGTTAACTATAAGTTAACTATAATTTTTGCAACTACCGGATCTAAAGCGAGAACAATGCCTTATTACTTGTTAATTAATGGTTATTAAGGACCTTATTATAAAGCGTTACCCAGATTTTATGTTTTTATTTGTTTCTTTTGGGTTCAAAATTTTGATCAAGTAAGTCAAAGTTAAATATGAATTATCAGGACCTATAGGTGAGGTTGCGCAGCAAAAACTGATGCCAACATGGCATGGTGAAGATTTTTAACAGATTTTTAATGGACATTTCAGAGGGTTAAGCATGCAGCGAGAGTTTTCTAAAGCTTTGTTTCTCGCCACCTGCTCCGTTCTCCCTGTCGGTCTTGTTCGGTGTCACAGATCGAGACCTTTGCAGATTCAGCAAATCCCCTATGTGCCATCTGAAATGAAATTAGAATGCCCACCACCACTTTCACAATATAGCTTATTGTTTTCCTTCAGCATTTCCCTCGGAAAGTCGCTATTCATTTTGCTGAATGATTCCGTGACCTGCATGGATCATCTCCTCGGAGGGGGATCTCTCTTTGAATGGATGATGCTCAGAAAAACACAATCTACAGCACATTGTGCTGCGCGCGTGCTATTCTTTATGACGCCCACCACGGTGCCAATTCAGCCCGGTATTACCTGCTTACGAGCTATAAACACACGATGTCACCGCGGGGCAGTTAGCTGTTTTACAAGTGTAATGGATGGCTTTGATACGCCTCGTGCCCGAGTGGAGCGATCGTGTTGTGAGGCTGATTTTTTTTTTTTTCCGGAGGAGAAATTGCTGTCTGATCTTTATTTGAAATAAGACGCCAGCCAAAAGTAGCTGCACGCTGCAGATTTATGGACAGATTTACATCTTGGGGATAACAACAAAAGCTGCATAAATTCCTCAACTGGATGTCAGAAAACTGCCGTGCTCAGCATTTCTTTGCTATTGGCAGCATGTTTGCAAACCCACAATCCATATAAGAGGTCCTGACTGAGTGAAGAGTGTGCACAGGATCAGATTATACACTGTAAAAAATGTCACGTTGTTTTTACAGAAAACCAGAATATTTCCGTAAAAAGTACAATACATACACTGGAACAGATTTCTGTAAGAAAACAGCCAAATTGTGACAGTAACATACTGTTTTCCATTAAAAATAGGTATTATACTGTAGAAAACAATGCATTCTGGGCAATATTTGTAGGTAGCTTGCCATTACCCATAAAAAATATGATATATATATATATATATGTGATATTTTCTAAGTTTCTTCTTGTATACATTTTTTTAATGGCTGTATTTTACTTAACCCTTTATCGGGCGAAGAGCTATATTTGGTAACTTCAGTGGATGTCAAAATGGGGTCCCCATATCTCTCTGTTTGGTTGCAAATTTACTAGATTAAAGTGGCAAATCTACAAGAAAAAAATGTGCAGATTTACGAGATTTAAAGTGGCAGATCTGCTCGATAAAAGTCGCAGATTTACATGACAAAAGTTGGGAAATAAACAACTTTTTTCTTGCAGATTCACCACTTTAAATCTCGTAAATCTGCACATTTTTTCTCGTAGATTTGACACCTTAATCTCGTAAACTTTTTTTCTCAAAATATTACCCCCATCCTCCGGGTCCGTATGTTTTTTTTACACATTCTGGCAGTATGTAATATCGAATATTTTCTAGGGTTGAAATTTGGAATTTGCAAGTATTTCAATGAGTGTCCTATTAAGGGTTAACTAACTCATTCAGTATATGGTAATAAAAATTAAAATTACTGAGGTTACAGTGAAGACAGTGCTTAATTCATAGTAACTGGCTCTATTTACAAAAAATGACTGCATTGTATACTGCAACAATATTGCAACTAGCTTCACACTATACTGTGTTTTAGTCTACTGTAAAAATCAATGAAATGCAGGATTTTACTTTAATTCAGTATGTGGTTTTATCACAGTACTATAGTGTAAAGTGGATAACAATAAGGGAACTTTAAAATTAACAGTAGAATGCTGCCAGTATTTTACTGTTAATGTACAAGACAATTGTTTACAGTATGTCAACATCTTTACAGAACAACTTGTAAATTTTACATCCTAAAACTGTAGTAATTAAAAAAAAAATACATTATAAAGTTGTAGATTATACCGTCCTTTACTGCTAATTTAACATGATGATGCTGCTTTTATACTAATTATTTATGCAAGATTTTGCTTATTGTGCATTGAATATCAGTAAATTAACATTCAGTTATTATTTATTGTACACTGAATACCAAACTGGAAAAAAAGAAAAGTTGGGTGAACTCAAAATTTCAAGGCAACAAACTTCGATAAAATTTTAAGTTGGACAATTAAACTAAATATTTTAAGTTTTGTTTTTTGAGTTTGCTCAACTCTGAATTCAGATTTCTGTCAACTCAACTGTAAGTTGTACTAACTTATAGTTTTACATTGTAACAACTTGTAATCCTTACTTCTGCTAACTTCTGCAATGTGCTGAATTGGCACGATTGTAACGCCGCTATGAAATGTCAGCTAATGTTTTGCCCACAATTTTGAGTTAGCATTGATACGCTAATGGCTACTCTTGTAGCTGTAACAAGCAGCACCGCTAGCATCAGTTAGCCGCTAGCATCAGTTAGCCGCTAGCTTTCGCTAATGACCGAATTTCACCGCTTTCCCGAATTTCACAACAAAGAAATAAGAGTTAGCAGAACTATTGTCCCTTGTTTTGAACCCCAACTTAAAGATATAAGTAACAACAACTCACAAACTTGTTTTTGAGCAGACAACTGGCTTCCTTTGTTGTGCTAACTTACATTATTGCCCTAAATGTCAATAATTTATATTTCAAGTTTTACCAACTTAAATCACTGTTTTGGGCCGAAAAATACAAGTTGGCTTTTTTGCAGAGCAGTAATTTGTACTGTATTTTTTTGCAGAATTATTCTGGTAATCACAGCTGCCATTTTTTTTTTTCTGTAAAAGCAACATATTTTTTTTTTACAGTGTACTGAACACCTCACTGAATGCTTGAGGATGTTCTTCCCCCCTTTGATAAGTACTTAGAGCTGATAAATGACCATCTCTGCTGTCCATTTGTCAAGAATTACTCACTAACTACATCTGTGAGAAGAAAGAGGTTTGAGAATCACTTGCAGGCGAGTTTGTTTAATTATATTGGCTGTGAAGCTCCGAGCAAGTGATGAATGTGAATATGATGTGTGGATCCTGAGTTAGTATCAGAAGTGTGAGCTGTCTTCCCGTGGAGCATGTACAAAGTGCATGAACAAAAATTTTTCAGTGGATTAAAAACAACTCCTTTTTGTACGTCAGGATCTATGAATTATCGTCCAGCTTTCTGCTAATGAAATCGTACCAGGTTTGTCCGTAGAAGCCTACCGATGCTACCTTACAACAGGTTCGGAGTTCACATGTGCTGTGTATCGTTACGTGGAGCGAGCGTGTTAATGATGTTGTTCCCGTGTCTGTTTTTTCCTTTCCATCGTTCTCTAAATGGTACTGTATTGTAAGATGACATATATTTTTTTACATGTATCATTTCAAATGTTGTATTGTATATATTGTATTTAAAATTAAATTAGATTAAACGATTGAATGCCAACGTTGTGGTGCAATGACTGCTGAGATGGAGACACAAAATACTGAATGTTGATTGATATTGACAATATTATATTATATATACATATATTGACAATAAATACAAGACAACAACACAAAATGAAACAACAAGACAACACTTATTTGTGTTCAAAAGGAGTCAAAGCTTATTAAATCCCTCCCCTTCTCCCTATGTTATTCTACTATATTCAGTTATATAACAACAATAATATTTCTATATATATGTATGTATCGAAATGACCAAAAAAAATACACAAAATGACCAAAAAAGAGACAAAATTACAAAAAAGACACAAAATGACTGAAGACAACTAAATTACTTTAAAAAGACACAAATTGACTGAAAAAACACTAAATTACTTTTAAAAAGACACAAAATTACAAAAAATACACAGAATTGCCAAAAAATACACAACATTATTTTAAAAAAAGACACAATATGACCCAAAAGACACAAAATTACCAAAAAGACACAAAATGACAGAAAAAAACAAAATTACTTAAAAGAGAAACAAAATGACCAAAAAATGACACAAAATGACCAAAAAAGACTAAAAAGACAAAAAATTATTTGTGTATTATTGTATGAATAACACATAGTAATCTAGTATATGAACTTATTATTGCCATTATTAACATACATAACTTTTTATTAACTTACAAACACATCAGTACATATACATCCATGCAGTCACAATGAGACAACAATGAACAAACAAACAAAACAACAACACACAAAAAAAGAAAAATAGTAATTAATACATTTAAAAAATAAAACGTCAACAATAACCACCTACTGTACTAAATATGTGTCTGCAGAGTTAGAATATTAGTTTCAAAGCCATATTTACGTCCCTCTGTCTTTGTTTTTTTCAGTGTTTATGAATAAAAGTCAGAAATACCGTGTACGTTTTGAATGTAAAGAAAAAACACACAACTGACATTTGCAGTTCCTTGAAACTTGCAGCGAGAGCGAGCCCGTCTGACTCAGATCTCACTGTAGCCAAAAGCAAAAAGCGATACATTATTCATTTCAATATTCATATGCTCCCTGCTTTTTTTAACTGCATACTTAATGAAGGTGTACGGATGGAGCTCCAGGCTGTACTGTACTGTTATAAGCAACATGCTCTTTGTGTATTGGGTGAGATGGGTCATGTATTTTCCTATTTATAGTGGAACAGTGGAGGGAGGTTAGACACAAGGACCGTGAAAAAATAGTGGATTAAGTTGTTTATTTATAGGAAGTTTCTTTATATTTTCATTGTCTGTGTAAAGAGCCACACAAGGTTTATTACGGTGAGTGTTTCTGTAACCTTCAGTGCCCAGAACATTGTGTCAAAAATATTTTTTTTACCGCACATATGTTATTCACTGTTATGTGTAGAATGCTGAATTTAAAGCAAAACTTTAATTACCTGGGGGCCGTTGGAGGCAGTATCAAAATGACAAAAAAAAAAGACACAAAATGACAGAAAAAAAACTAAATTACTTAAAAAAAGACACAAAATGACAAAAAAAGACACAAAATGACCCAAAAGCACTAAAAAAGACACAAAATTATTAGAAAAAGACACAAAGTTACAAAAAAAAGACACAAAATGAAAAAAAAAGACCCAAAATTACAGAAAAAGACACAAAATGACCAAAAAAGGACACAAAATGACCCCAAAAAAGACACAAAATGACCCAAAAAAAGACAAAAAATTACATTACATAACATTTTCACTTCTTACGGTAAGAACAACACAGAAAAGAGACACAAAATGATCAAAAAAGACACAAAATGACCCCAAAAATACACAAAAGTACTAAAAAAGACACAAAAATATTAGAAAAAGACACACAATTACCAAAAAGACACAAAATGACTTAAAAAAGAGACAAAATTACAAAAAAAGACACTAAATTACTAAAATAAGACACTAAATTACTAAAAAAAGACACAAAATTACCAAAAAAAGACTACTAAGATTATTAGAAAAAGACACTTGAATAAATATTTTTGTAATATCAAATTAAAACGATCATATCTTGTTACGGGGCTTTAAAAAAAAAGCCAAACACCAGCGTGACCTTAGAGCCCAGAGGGTTAATCTATCCACCACATCTCCCATTCTGCATGAACGCACTTTATCGCTCTTTATACAACATCCTCCTATCATACTCTGGTTATTTCTGCCATTAAAGGGTCAGTGCATAACAACAAATGTCGATATGGATCATAATAAGCTGAGCCCCCTGGCTCATAATTAAGTGGGTCATCCAGTGCTCAAAGTATGCTGCTATTCATTCACTTTTTCATTTTGCCCTTTCATTTACCAAGACTTTAGTCCTGAAGCAGCAGCACTTCTCCCAAGCTGCTGGTCCTCTCCTCTGCCCTCTCTCTCCCACTCACTTTGGGCATTTCATAATGTCCCTAAATAAATCTCAGTGTTTTCCAGTCATACATTTTGCAGCGGTGCTTCCTAATTTGATGAAATGTCGTGACGTCACAGTTGCTGCCTGCTCCACACGAGCATGTTCATCTATTTATTGCACATTCACGGTGTTGTGTTAATTTCCAATAGCAACTGGGTAATGAACATTTGGCTTCATGCAATTATCAAATACATGTGAATTACATGTATGACAACAAAGGACAAAATGTAATTAACCCTTTATAAGGCACTCCTGGAAATTGAAAATGTCAACCCTGAAGTGTTATTGGAGGATATTACAAGACTTTTTGCAATATGTTTCATTTTTATACTGCAAATCGAGGTCAATTGAGTCATTATTTTTATTGTATTTATTATAGTCTCTTTCCCACAGCAACTCTAAATAGACAATAACACATCATTTGCATCCATCAGCACTTTATCTTTCACCTTTAAACTTTTTATTATCTTTTTAGATATGCGTAATGTCTGAATGTCTTTTTTAAAGAACCTTATATATGAGAAGCACACGTACATTTAGTTGTATACTTTTTTAATATAATGACAGTAAAGGAAAGCTTGAAGTGTCACTATCTGTGATGTAGAAATCCATGTGGTTCTATGACCTTAAGTTACCAAATATGGTTCTTTGCCTGATAAAGGGTTAATGGGTTAATGAAAATTAGGGGTAAAATGTTTTATGATGTGTAAACAGAGTCACAGGTTTAATAAAAGCCAAATCTTTTTTGACTGCACAGATGTTATTCACTGTTATGTGCAGAATGCTGAATTTAAGACAGGGGTCTCAAACTCAAATTACCTGCTGGAGGCAGTATCAAAATGACCAAAAAAAGACACAGAATTACAAAAAAAAAAGACACAAAATGACAGAAAAAAAACCTAAATTACTTAAAACATGCACATAACAGTGTGCAGTCAAAAAAGAATCGGCTTTTATCAAACCTGTGTCTCTGTTTACACATCATAAAACATTTTACCCCTAATGTTCATTAGCCTATTAATAGGTTAATGAAAATCAGGGGTAAAATAGTTTATGGTGTGTAAACAGAGTCACAGGTGGAGGCTGTATCAAGATGACCAAAAACTAAACCAAACTAAATTACTTAAAAAAGACACAAAATTACAAAAAAAGACACAAAATGACTGAAAAAACACGGAATTACTTTAAAAAGACACAAAATTACAAAAAATACACAGAATTACCAAAAAGACACAAAATTATTAAAAAAGACATAAAATTATCCAAAAAGACACAAAATTACCAAAAAAGACACAAAATTATTTTAAAAAGACACAAAATGACCAAAAGAGACACAAAATTATTAAAAAAAAGGACACAAAATTACCCAAAAAGTAATTAAAGGGACCTTCCATACACAACACCGTAAAGTGCCAAAATATGTTGTGAAATGGAACCACCTAGTTAAGTAAAAAAAAAAAGATCAGTACTTGGGCTCAAATATCTACTTTCATACACGACTACTGGATGCAGTTACACAGGTAACAGATAAAGGGGTAATAGGTGAATGAAAGTCAGAGGTAAAATGTTTTATGATGTGTAAACAGAGTCACAGGTTTGATAAAAGCCACTTCTGATAATGGACTTGAGTCTCATTTATCACCTTCAGGCTTTCACAGCTCCGACACCGTTCCAGAGAGCGTTTTGTCACAGCCGTCCCCGACTCTCTGCTCCTCCTGTCCTTCAAAGTCATCCAGAACCAACTGGAAGGTAAGCGGACATGACAGCCGGCCACCTGAGGAACCACAGCTAATGCCTGCTATGAAGGGAGCCGGGCTAGCAAGTAAAAAACCAATATCCCACATAACAAGACCTGCACTGTGCACAGCGGGGGAAGGCAGCCAATCAATTGCTGTGGTTGCCATGGTGCTGCCAGCTCGTACCTACACAGGAACCAAACCCCACATGATACCGGGCCGATATGGATTTTGTGGATTTCCTCATTTGCCTTTTGATCTGTCCTGCTCCGGTGCCTCGGGGAATCCTCCTCTGTGCTGGGATTTTAATTCCGCCTCATTCACTATCCGTCTATTAAAGAGCTGCAGCAGCAACGTGTGCAACAAAAGAACAATGACTGAACCACGGATGATTAGATTTTTTTCTTTTCTCTCTAAAAAGGTGCAGGCACACTGTGTTTTTTTTAACCGAGCACCAGCGTAGCATCAAAGCCTGTCAATAGCTTTTGATTAGAACATTTTGTGCTGTGTGTTTAACCCTTTATCGGGTGAAGAACCATATTTGGTAACTTCAGTGGATATCTAAATGAGGTCCACATGTCTCTCTGTTTAGTCGTAGAACCACATGGATTTCTTCCAGTTAATCAGCAAAGATCAGGCACCATGACATCTGACCAATCAGTATGATAATAATATAATAATATTAACTTTATTGAGCTGGACCTCCAGTGTAAAAATGAAACGAAACGAAATGAATTTCGAAAAAAAATTAGCAAGAAACAGTCGAGTTATTCTTCAATGACTTGTACTTATATGACGGCATATTAAGTATGAATAAAAATAAAATAATACAAACCCGGGGGAGGGGTGTACGATTTTGAGAAAAAAATTGCAAATTTACTAGATTAAAGTGGCAAATGGACAAGAAAAAAAGTCGCAGATTTAAGAGATTTAAAGTGGCAAATCTGCATGAAAAAAGTTGCAGATTTAAGAGATTTAAAGTGGCAAATCTACAAAAAAAAAGTTGCAGATTTAAGAGATTTAAAGTGGCAAATCTACAAGGAAGAAAGTTGCAGATTTAAGAGATTAAAAGTGGCAAATGTACAAAAAAAAAGTTGCAGATTTAAGAGTTTTAAAGTGGCAAATGTACAAAAAAAGTAGCAGATTTAAGAGATTTACAGTGGCAAATCTACACGAAAAAAGTTGCAGATTTAAGAGATTTAAAGTGGCAAATGTACAAAAAAAAGTAGCAGATTTAAGAGATTTAAAGTGGCAAATTTACAAAAAAAGTCACAGATTTAGGAGATTTAAAGTGGCAAATAGACAAGAAAAATTTGCAGATTTAAGAGATTTAAAGTGGCAAATCTGCACGAAAAAAGTTGCAGATTTACGAGAAAAAAGTGGGGGAAAAGCAACGTTTTTCTCGCAGATTCACCACTTTAAATCTCATAAATCTGCACATTTTTTCTCATAGATTTGCCACTTTAATCTGGTAAATTTTTTCTCAAAATATTACCCCCCTCCCCCAGGTCTGTATGTTTTTTTACACATTCTGTCAGTATGTAATATCCTCCAATATTCTCTAGGGTAGAAATTTGGAATTTGCAAGTATTTCAATGAGCGCCCTATTAAGGGTTAAGCATTTCCAGCACATGAGCCAGGTGCAGCAGCTGAGCTGGGGAAACGGTGGAGGTGGAGGTGGAGGTGGAGGTGGGGGGATAAAAGACATGTTAGAAAAGCTGAAAAGAAGTGCGGTGAACAGACGAATGGGTAAGTAGAGGGGATTTAAAAGTATTGAAGCTGAAGCGGAGCTGAAGGCAGGGAAACATGAAGCAGGAGCAGGTGATGAATGCCTCGTAATAACCTGGCGAGGAACTTGTGATTGCATGTCTCGTGGTGATGGAGGGGCCTCTCAGCGTTCAGGTGCTCACGGGCTGATGAGCAGCCAGTTACGGTGGATACGGAGCGGCCCGAGCCAGCCGCGCCGCCGGGTATTCAACCAGCTCTGTGATGGGAGAGGAAAAGGATGTATTCTTATCTGCCAAATCTGGGGATGAAAACGGCCGAGGGTGAGGATGAAAGCACGCCGAGCGCTCAATCATCATTTGTTTCCAGGCTGGTGGTGAATCAAGGCCATGCAAAGAAGTGTTCAGATCCTTTACGGAAGTAAAAGTACCAATATGGAGAGCATTACCTTCTACCTTCGCCTTCAGACAGATAAATGTATTAAACTGTGGTCCAAGTGGGTTAAATATGTTAATCTGGAACAGACAGAAGTGCTGTATGGATGACCCTGTAATGCTGTTTTGTACTTTATTATTTAATGTTTTATTGGGTCTAATGATTAGTTTGTATTACTTATATTTCATTTCGAAACTCCCGGGTGGTAATTCTGTCTTTTTTTTAGTAATTTTGTGTCTTTTTTTTTGTATTTTTTTGTCTTTTTTGGGAATTTTGTGTCTTTTTTAAGAAATTCGTTTTTTTTTCTGTCATTTTGTGTCTTTTTTTTTTTTTTAGTAATTTTGTGTCTGTTTTGGTCATTTTGTGTCTTTTTTAAGAAATTTAGTTTTTTTCTGTCATTTTGTGTCTTTTTTTTAGTAATTTTGTGTCTTTTTTTCTGTCATTTTGTGTCTTTTTTTTTTGTAATTTTGTGTCTTTTTTTTTTGGTAATTTTGTGTCTTTTTTTGTAATTGTGTGTCTATTTGTGGTCATTTTGCATCTTTCTTTTAGTATTTTTGTGTCTTTTTTCATAATTTTGTGTCTTTTTTTAGTAATTTTGTGTCTTTTTGGTAATTTTGTGTCTTTTTTTAAGAAACTTAGTTTTTTCAGTCATTTTGTGTCTTTTTTAAAGAAATTTAGTTTTTTTTCTGTCATTTTGTGTCTTTTTTTGGTAATTTTGTCTTTTTTTGTAATTTTGTGTCTTTTTTTGGCCATTTTGTGTCTTTTTAAATTAATTTATTTTTTTCTGTCATTTTGTGGAGTCCAGTACGTGAGTGCATTGAATTTTGTTGTATTTCTGTGCAATGACAAATAAATCTAATCTAATCTAACATATGCCAAATATTTTATTTAATTGTTATGTTTAATGCATTTTTATAAGCAGCATTTTATGGTTGTCAAGGTAGGGCTCATTATAACTGTTATGTTGTTTAATTTGTAATAAAAAACAAATTCATATTTATATAAAAGTATTTTTTGTGGAGCAAAAAGTACAATATTTGCCTCAAAAATGGAATTACTCAATTAAAATATGTGCACCCCATAATTGTTCTTCAGTAGACTGCAGTCCTTGAGTAACTGAACCGTGCACATGTGCAGCTCCACGTGGTACAAAGGGACGAGGTATAACTGTGTAGGTCACCAGTTTAATTACACAGGTTAAGCCGCGCTCTTATGGCACAGATGATCCGTTGCGGTGGTGCAGACAACCTAAGAAATTCCTTTCATTTGCTGTCATGATGTTGAGCATTAACAGTGAACCAGCCCAGCAGAACACTGTGTGCTTCACTTTAACTACTCCCATGGCATTTACAGGGTCTCCATGAGGAGAGCAGATAAAAGGAACGCTGCTGCAGGCTGCTCCTTCCTCACAGTGGAGAGTCCCTACGGCGAATGAGGCTTTAATCGCTCCCAATTGCTTTGCCTCAAAAAGGTGTGACCCCCCCTTCACACACACACACACACACACACCCTGCTACCACGACAACCAGCCTCCCATCTGTCTCTCATTCTTGCCAACGACCAAATCTTGCCACAGGGAGATGTGCTGTGCTGCCACTTTCCCTCACACACTGCAAAAAAAGAAAAGTTGGGTGAACTCAAAATTTCAAGGCAATAAACGTTGATTAAATTTTAAGTTGGACAATTAAACTAAATATTTTAAGTTTTGTTTTTGAGTCTGTTCACTCTGAATTCAGATTTTTGTCAACTCAACTGTAAGTTGTACTAACTTATAATTTTACATTGTAATAACTTTTAATCCTTACTTCTGCAATGTGCTGAATTGGCACGATTATAACGCAACTATGAAATGTCAGCTAATGTTGCGACCACAATTTTGAGTTAGCATTGATACGCTAATGGCTACTCTTGTAGCTGTAACAAGCAGCGTCGCTAGCGTCAGTTAGCCGCTAGCATCAATTAGCCGCTAGCGTCAGTTAGCCGCTAGCGTCAGTTAGCCGCTAGCTTTCGTTATTGCCCGAATTTCACCGCTTTCCCTCATTTCACAACAAACAAATAAGAGTTATCAGAACTATTGTCCCTTGTTGTGAACCCCAACTTAAAGATATAAGTAACAACAACTCACCAACTTGTTTTTGACCATACAACTAACTGGCTTCCTTCCCTGTTTTTTTTTTTAGTTTGCTCAACTCTGAATTCAGATTTTTGTCAACTCAACTGTAAGTTGTACAAACTTAAAATTTTACATTGTAATAACTTTTAATCCTTACTTCTGCAATGTGCTGAATTTGCATGATTGTAACACCGCTATGAAATGTCAGCTAATGTTGCGACCACAATGTTGAGTTAGCATTGATACGCTAATGGCTACTCTTGTAGCTGTAACAAGCAGCGCCTCTAGCATCAGTTAGCTGCTAGCGTCAGTTAGCTGCTAGCTTTTGCTTGCCAACAACAACTCACAAACTTGTTTTTGACCATACAACTAACTGGCTTCCTTTGTTGTGCTAACTTACATTATTGCCCTAAATGCCTATAATTTATATTTCCAAGTTTTACCAACTTAAATCACTGTTTTAGGCCAAAAAATACAAGTTGGCTTTTTTTGCAGTGCAGTCCCTTCCTCCCTAAACCTCCACTCTCAGCTCTGTGATGCCTTCATCCTACTGGGAACAGTCAGAGGAGTAATCAAAACAATTACCTAAGTCCCATTTTGTTTCATAGGAGACTTGTCTTTTCTTTTTTTTTTTCATGTGAATCTTCAGCCAGAATGAAACAGGTTGTGTCTTGGGGGGTATTGTGGAACATCACAAAGACAGCAGCTGTCACAACACAAGAAAAGCTTCAGTTTCATGCTGGTTTTACCAGCAGGTTTATCACATGGCGCTTTCAACAAGAGATCCACAACCAATTACGGGGAGGAGAGAAGGAGGAGGTGTAGGGGGGAGACGATGTGTGAAGCAAAAGCAGTCACCTTGATATGTTCACATAAACAGTTATCAGAAGACTTCCTCTCATCAGGAAGACACGGCAATCTGGATCATCGTGCAGAAAACAAAGCAGAAACCTCATGTTTCGCTGTCTTTACCTCCAGGGATTGTTATCTGTTTTCCCTTCCAAAAACAGGGAAAATAAAAGAAAAAACAGGACTGTCTCAATGCCGAGCTCACCTTACACAGCATAATCGGGAGTGTTAATTAAACTCACAGAGTGTTAAATTTAACACTTTTTCTGAGTTTATATTGTTCTCATGGATTTAAGAGTTAAAATTACACTTTGAAAAGTGTAAATATTAGGGCCGGGACTCGATTAAAAAAAATAATCTCATTAATTAGAGTAATCAATTAATCTTAGTTAACGCATTAAAGTCCCGGCCCTAGTAAATATTTTAACTCTTTAATAGTGTTAAATATTTGACACCCTTGCTGTTGTTTTATGACACCACATAAGTGCACTTTTAACTCCAAATCGTGTGTTAATTAGAGTGTTAATTTTGAACATACATCGTGTAATTTTATGACACATTAAAGTGTATTTTCAACACTAAAATCGTGTTATTCCCTTTCACTGTGAGTGTTAATTTTTAACATACATTGTGTTACTTTGACAACAAGTATTAACCCTCTGGAGTCTCCAAAAGCTCCAAATAATCCAGACTTGTTGACTCCATCCAGACTAGAAAACAAAGCAGCGTGGAGCCCTACTGTAAATTTACCTCTAAAGTTCTGGCTGTAAACTCCATGAGGCCAGTTTCAGTTTGATGATGATATACCAAGTAAAACTGGAGACAAGCTCAAATATATTTAGTATAAAATGATAGAACTGGATGGAACCCTCTTATATGGTAGATTTGACACCTTTGTTCACATTCGTTGAGCACAATAGTGTTTTGAAAGTTAAAAAAAGAATGCAAAATCACATTTTATGTTGGACTAAAGGACTAAAAAAGACACAAAATGACTAAAAAAAGACACAAAAAGACACAAAATGACTAAAAAAGACACAAAATGACTAAAAAAAGACACAAAATGACAAAAAAGACACAAAATTACCAAAAGAAGACACAAAATCACTAAAAGAGGACACAAAATTACCAAAATAAGACACAAAATGACTAAAAGAAGACACAAAATTACCAAAATAAGACACAAAATGACTAAAAAATATACAAAAAGACACAAAATGACTAAAAGAAGACACAAAATGACCAAAAGAAGACACAAAATGACTAAAAGAAGACACAAAATTACCAAAATAAGACACAAAATGACTAAAAAATATACAAAAAGACACAAAATGACTAAAAGAAGACACAAAATGACCAAAAGAAGACACAAAATTATTTTAAAAAGACACAAAAAGACCAAAAAATGACACAAAATGACTAAAAAAAGACACAAGATGACCAAAAAAGACATGAAAATGATTTTAAAATGGACAAAATAGCCCCAGACTCCATAGAGTTAAAACAACTCCAAAATCAAAACCCACTAACTCAAAATGATTAACACTGAAAAAACCACAGTAGAGATTTTGCTGTGTACAGTGTGTCTCGTGATCCAAACAGCTGAGAAGAAAAACGAGGCAACGTCTTCGCAGATCAGCGGATCTTTGACTTTGATGAGACAAAATGAGCTCACCACGAGATGTAAACCGCTCTTCATATCTATCCCCTACAGTAACTCTCATAGTCCCGGGCATGCCGTCCGAAATTGTAAAGGCCTTAATTAAAGATTAATGTCAGGGTTTCTTGCATGCGCTGCTTAGATAACTCATTTCCCAGGGCGCGTTGCTAAAAAACCGCCCAGGCTGGACACCAGATTTTGCAGCTTTCAGAACAAAAGCCCTCAGCTCTCCGGCCAGCACGGTCCTTTCAGCTGAAGGACGAGCAATAACAGCTCTGCTGCTGCTGCTGCTGCTGCTGCCACCACTGTGGCTGAACAGGGGGAGGTTGACTCATTTTAATTATCACAGGCAGCCAAAGAGACACAATCAGCAGCCAGTTGAAGGCACCGACTGCTTGTCCCTCCACCGCTCGCCACAATTACTGATGCTCGTCTGCTTCATGAAGCCTGTTTATAATGTCAGGGCATGCCACAGAGTGTGTGTGTGTGTGTGTGTGTGTGTGTGTGTGTGTTATATGCCTCTACACACAACAGAGGTGCAGATGCACGGCGTGTTTCTACAGGCAGAGCCGTTCAATCATGCGTGTGCGTATGCGTTCATGTTTTGTCAGCAGTTTTGAATAGATATAGATGAGATCTGACCAGCTGCAGTCGAGGCCATCGGTGCTGAAGCAATGTGTTGGTTTCTCTGTCACATTATTCGTCACACTATTCCTCACATCCAGTACGTCGATCCTCCGCTTAGTGAAGAAACATTTGATTTGCATCAGTACTCCACAGTATGTCAGGTTGGGGAACTGTGTTTCTGGGACAGTAATGAGCAGCACAGGGGTTCCACAAGGCACTGTTCTGGCTCCACTTCTGTTCGCACTGTACACAGAGGACTTCAAATACAACTCCTGACACATCCAGAAGTACTCGGACAACACTGCTATTGTGGCGTGTATCGGGAATGTACAGGAATCTGAATATAGGGATCTGATTTTGTGTCTTTTTTTGGTAATTTTGTGTCTGTTTTTAATAATTTTGTGTCTTTTTTGGTCATTTTGTGTCTTTTTTTAGTCATTTTTTGTCTTTTTTTTTTGGTCATTTTGTGTCTTTTTGTGTCTTTTTTGTGTCTTTTTATGGTCAATTTGTCTTTTTTTGTAATTTTGTGGGTTTTGTTATTTTAGTAATTTTGTGTATTTTTGTGTCTTTTTTTTATTTATTTTGTGTCTTTTTTGGTCATTGTGTGTCTTTTTTTAAATTTTGTGTCTTTTTTAGTCCTTTAGTCCAACATAAAATGTCATTTTGAACCTTTTTTTAACTTTCAAAACGCTATCATGTAACGCAAAATGTACTTAAAATATCAAAAGTAAAAGTACTCGTTATGCAGAATACAGAGCCGTTCAATCATGCGTGTGCGTGTGCGTTCATGTTTTGTCAGCAGTTTTGAATAGATATAGATGAGATCTGACCAGCTGCAGTGGAGGCCATCGGTGCTGCAGCAATGTGTTGGTTTCTCTGTCACATTATCCGTCACACTATTCCTCACATCCAGTACGCCGATCCTCCCCTTCACATCATCACCAACTATCCACATGCATTAGCTCGTTGGAGTCTGGGGCTTTATTGTCGGTTTTTGACTCCTTTTCATTCTGCCTGTATACATAAACCACTTAAAAATCTTTACCATGACGTTTTTTTTTGTAATTTTGTGTCTTTTTTTGGTAATTTTGTGTCATTTTTTAGTCATTTTTATGTCTTTTTTTAATCATTTTGTGCCTTTTTTTTGTCATTTTGTGTCATTTTTTAGTCATTTTTATGTCTTTTTTTTGTCATTTTGTGCCTTTTTTTTTGTTATTTTGTCTCTTTTTTTAGTCATTTTGTGCCTTATTTCTGTAATTTTGTGTCTTTTTCTAGTCATTTTGTGTCTTTTTGGTCATTTTGTGTCTTTATTTAGTCATTTGTGTCTTGTTTGGTAATTTTTTGTCTTTTTTTCGTAATTTTTTGTCTTTTTTGGTCATTTTGTGTCTTTTTTTAGTCTTTTTTTAGTCTTTTTTTAGTCATTTTGTGTCCTTTTTAGTCCTTTAGTCCAACATAAAATGTGATTTTGAACCTTTCAAAACGCTATCATGTAATGCCAAATGTACTTAAAATATCAAAAGTAAAAGTACTCGTTATGCAGAATGCAGAGCCATTCAATCATGCGTGTGTGTGTGTTCATGTTTTGTCAGCAGTTTTGAATAGATATAGATGAGATCTGACCAGCTGCAGTGGAGGCCATCGGTGCTGCAGCAATGTGTTGGTTTCTCTGTCACATTATCCGTCACACTATTCCTCACATCCAGTACTTCGATCCTCCGCTTCACATCATCACCAACTATCCACATGCATTAGCTCTTTGGAGTCTGGGGCTTTTTTGTTGGTTTTTGACTCCTTTTCATTCTGCCTGTATACATAAACCACTTAAAAATCTTTACCATGACGTTTTTTTTTTGTAATTTTGTGTCTTTTTTTGGTAATTTTGTGTCATTTTTTAGTCATTTTGTGTCATTTTTTAGTCATTTTGTCTCTTTTTTTAGTCATTTCGTGTCTTTTTGTGTCTTTTTTCAGTCATTGTGTGTCTTTTTTGGTCATTTTGTGTCGTTATGTGTCTTTTTTTGGTAATTTTGTGTCTTTTTTTAGTCATTTTGTGTCTTTTTGGTCATTTTGTGTCTTTTTGGTCATTTTGTGTCTTTATTTAGTCATTTGTGTCTTTTTTGGTCATTTTGTGTCTTTTTGTGTCTACTTTGTGTCTTTTTTTGGTCATTTTGTGTCTTTTTTAGTCCTTTAGTCCAACATAAAATGTCATTTTGAACCTTTTTTTAACTTTCAAAACGCTATCATGTAACGCAAAATGTACTTAAAATATCAAAAGTAAAAGTACTCGTTATGCAGAATGCAGAGCCATTCAATCATGCGTGTGTGTGTGTGTCATGTTTTGTCAGCAGTTTTGAATAGATATAGATGAGATCTGACCAGCTGCAGTGGAGGCCATCGGTGCTGCAGCAATGTGTTGGTTTCTCTGTCACATTATCCGTCACACTATTCCTCACATCCAGTACTTCGATCCTCCACTTCACATCATCACCAACTATCCACATGCATTAGCTCGTTGGAGTCTGGGGCTTTTTTGTCGGTGTTTGACTCCTTTTCATTCTGCCTGTATACATAAACCACTTACAAATCTTTACCATGAGGTTTTTTTTAGTAATTTTGTGTCTTTTTTTGGTAATTTTGTGTCATTTTTTAGTCATTTTGTGTCTTTTTTTAGTCATTTTGTGCCTTTTTTTGGTAATTTTGTGTCATTTTTTTGTCATTTTGTCTCTTTTTTTAGTCATTTTGTGTCTTTTTGTGTCTTTTTTCAGTCATTTTGTGTCTTTTTTGGTCATTTTGTGTCTTTTTTTTAGTCATTGTGTGTCTTTTTTGGTCATTTTGTGTCGTTATGTGTCTTTTTTTGGTCATTTTGTGTCTTTTTTTAGTCATTTTGTGTATTTTTGGTAATTTTGTGTCTTTATTTAGTCATTTTGTGTCTTTTTTGGTAATTTTGTGTCTTTTTTGGTCTTTTTGTGTCTTTTTTCAGTCATTTTGTGTCTTTTTGGGTCATTTTGTGTCTTTGTTTATATATTTTTTTACATAAAATGTGATTTTAAACCTTTTTTTAACTTTCAAAACGCTATCATGTAACGCAAAATGTATTTAAAATATCAAAAGTAAAAGTACTCGTTATGCAGAATGCAGAGCCGTTCAATTATACGTGTGCGTTCATGTTTTGTCAGCAGTTTTAAATAGATATCGATGAGATCTGACCAACTGCAGCAATGTGTTGGTTTCTCTGTCACATAATAACACCACAGCTTTCTTCCAGCATCTCAAGGCTGTTTCTAAGGCTGTTTTTGTGTCTTTTTTTGGGTCAATTTGCGTCTTTTTTTAGTCATTTTGTGTATTTTTGGTAATTTTGTGTCGTTTTTTAGTCATTTTTTGTCATTTTTGGTCATTTTGTGTATTTTTTTGGTCATTTTGTGTATTTTTTTGGTAATTTTATGTCTTTTTTTAGTCATTTTGTGTCGTTTTTTTGGTAATTTTACGTCTTTTTTAGTCCTTTAGTCCAACACAAAATGTCATTTTGAACCTTTTTTTAACTTTCAAAACGCTATCATGTAATGCAAAATTTACTTAATATCAAAAGTAAAAGTACTCGTTATGCAGAATGCAGAGCCGTTCAATCTTGCGTGTGCATGTGCGTTCATGTTTTGTCAGCAGTTTTAAATAGAAATAGATGAGATCTGACCAGCTGCAGTGGAGGGCCATCAGAGCTGCAGCAATGTGTTGGTTTCTCTGTCACATAATAACACCACAGCTTTCTTCCAGCATCTCAAGGCTGTTTCTAAGGCTGTTTTGAGATGAGATCCAAAGTCAGTGACAAGTTAACCACAGACACATCTGCTTCCATGTTTACAATCAATACATGATAGAGCTGGTGAGCAGGGAGCGCTGCAGAGGGGTGAAGGAGGACCCTTTGATGGTGAGAAAGGCCTGTTATTCAGCTCTACACCTCCACTGTGGGATACTCTAAATAACAAACCTGAAGAAGAAGCCTCACACGGATGAAAAACAGGCACACACTGCAATATCCAGCCGGCTGTCCAGGCCTGCAGATAGCAGATAGAGCCTATATTCTCTGCAGGGGACGCTATCTGATCACGGCTTTATTTGCTTAACATATCAGATGCCAGAATGACTGTATCATTGCAAAGGTTGCTTCTGTGTGAGCACAACTCCAGCCTGATATTCTGCCGGTGTCACTCATCGATTCAGTCTGTTTCTTTTTAGCCGTTTGCTGTGGGAGCGTGATTGATTTTGCCTTTTTTTTTTAGCCGAGGCTGACGTGTCGGGCATCGTCTCCGCTCAATGATGAAGTTGTGTTTTAGCTGGAGTTGCTACAGTTAGCATAACTTTATTTTATCGCTTGTTTATTGAGCAGTAATACACAACAAGCTGTTGGGGTGTGGTAGTACTGATGGAGGCAGTATCAAAATGACCAGAAAGAGACACAAAATTATTAAAAACTAAGACACAAAATGACGGAAAAAAGACACAAAATGACCAAAAAAGACACAAAATGACCAAAAAAAGACACAAAAAGACCAAAATACCCCACTAAATTACCAAAAGAGACATAAAATGACCAAAAAAAGACACAAAAAGACAAAAAAAAACAATTAATAACCAAAAAACCCCACAAAATGATTTAAAAAAGACACAAAATGACCAAAAGAAGACACAAAATGACTGAAAAAACACAAAGTTACCAAAAAAAAAGACAGAATTACTTAAAAAGACACTTTAAAAAAAAGACACAAAATGACCAAAAAAAAGACACAGAATTACTAAAAAAGACACAAAATTATATATATATATATATATATATATAATAGAAAAAATATAAAAAAGACAGGGGTAAAGTACCATTCATATAAAACTCACATTAAACTTTCATATCAAGGTGGGGGCCACAAAATATCATCAGGAGGGCCACAACTGGCCCACGGGCCGCGAGTTTGAGACCCATGTTTTAAAATACATTTTTGACCCTATGGTGTTTTGGGCTATTTTGTTTTTGGGAAACAGGAGACGAGGTGCAGTTGTTGATTTACACAATGCAAAATTGACCATTGTTTCCTGTATCAGGACGCCTCAGTGGGAACTATCATTGTTTCAATATTGACAGTGACCACAGAAACAAAGGAGACACTGTGTTTAATTAACTCACAACAAATAATCAACAAGATTTATTGAGGACTGTTGCTGCTTGACCCTGAGTGTCTTACTGCTGCAGGAGGCCTGAACACTGCAGGCTCACTGTGTGTTGGTTTCATTTACAACATCGTTTGAAATATGGTCGATTAACCCATTTAAGGCGGGAAAGAATAACCGCATTTCTACCATTAAAACCAGGGGCGATGTTGCGTTATTCTACCATTAAAGCCGGGAAAGCGGATACGTCGTTTTGTAGTATCTGTAGTTTTTTCCACCTATTTTCCGTCATTTGCCCAATGAAATGCATCAGAATACATGTGGGAGTGTCGCAATGCAACATGGGACTGTTTTTTTCCAGAAAATCAGTGCTGCTATTGAGGAGAATCAGGTTGTGGCGCACAGACTACTTCACCCAACTTAAAAAGTTTACTTTATTCTCAAGATTTTGACTTTTTTCTCAAAGTAAATAATGATTTTTTTCCCTCCTACCCTGCCCTAATCCTCATCAGAAACCAGAATATCACCTTATGACAAAGTTAGTTGTTAACTCTATGGAGTCTTATTGGGCTATTTTGACCATTCTAATCATTTTGTGTCTTTTTTGGTCATTTTGTGTCTTTTTGTGGGGTTTTTTGGGTCATTTTGTGTCTTTTTTTAGTCATTTTGTGTCTTTTTTAAATCATTTTGTGTCCTTTTGGTCATTTTGTGTTTTTTTGTGTAATTTTTTTGTCATTTTTTGGTCATTTGTGTCTTTTTGGTCATTTTGTGTCTTTTTTTGGTCATTTTGTGTCTTTTTTAGTCCTTTAGTCCAACATAAAATGTGATTTTGAATCTTTTTTTTTAATTTCCAAAACACCATCATGCTCAATAAAGAATTTTAAATGTTGCAACCTTTGTTCACCAAATGTGTCAGATCTAACATATAAGAGGGTTCCATCCAGTTCTATCATTTTATACTAAATATATTTGAGCTTGTCTCCAGTTTTACTTGGTATATCATCATCAAACTGAAACTGGCCTCATGGAGTTTACAGCCAGAACTTTAGAGGTAAATTTACAGTAGGGCTCCACGCTGCTTTGTTTTCTAGTCTGGATGGAGTCAACAAGTCTGGATTATTTGGAGACTCCAGAGTGTTTAGATAGATTTTAGAATTAAAGCACCCTGAATGAACGGAGTCTCTTTAGTCTCTTTGGTCTCTTTGGTCTCTCTCCCTCCTGTCTGACTCTTATTACCCAGAAGGCCACTGTTCTCCAGTGACAGTGACAGCCATATACCTGTGACAATAAACATCTCTGACGCAGCTCGTCCTCTCGCTGCCATTGCTGAGGGCTCGGGTGATGGCGCCCATATGTGAGGCCTAATTACTTCCTCAGCTGGCCCCTGCCACAAGGTCCCACTTGTTATGCCACTGTCCCATCCACACAATCAGATCCCTCACAAAAGGAGCTAATTTCATTCCTTCACAAGCCATTATCTTGATCTCGGAGCCGCTTTTTTTTTAACGCAATTTGCAACGCTGTCCAGATGAGAGAATGACTTTCCTTTAGCAGGAGTGAAGATGCTCATCAGCATCCCACTGAGAAGTTTCAAACTGTCAGCCAACATCCACCAACTCCAAATTGGAGTTAAATTGAAGAGGCGTCCGGCTGGAGAAAGGCCAAGACAAGCGGGCCCCGGCATCGCTGCAGCGGCAGATGTCGATGAAGGTTTTTAATGGAGTTGAATTAATTCACGCAGGGTATAATTTGTCCCGTGGATGTGGGAGGCGTACTAAGCCTGAACTTT
Source organism: Centropristis striata (assembly GCF_030273125.1). Lineage (NCBI taxonomy): Eukaryota > Metazoa > Chordata > Actinopteri > Perciformes > Serranidae > Centropristis > Centropristis striata. Next base: position 37,054,210 of record NC_081522.1, read on the forward strand.
TTCAGGGTCATGAGAGTTGTTATATTGATAGACATCTGCTGAGGCGGGCCGCAAATTTGCAAAAACTGACAGATCTGCTCTGATGTTGAGATAATGATAAATTGCATTTCTCCGATGTGAGGCCTGTTGTGCAGCCAGAGTTACCTTCGGATATATTTTCACCAATATTCTGCAGAGTTAGAGAGCTAAAAAAAAAGTAAATCACTACTTAAAAAAAACACAAAACGACTGAAAAACACTAAATTACCAAAAAAAGACACAAAATTACCCAAAAAGACACAAAATTACTATAAAAAGACACAAAATGACCAAAAAAGACACAAAATTACTATAAAAAGACACAAAAAGACCAAAAAAGACACAAAACTACCAAAAAAAGGCACAAAAATGAAGGGGGAAAAAAACTAAATTACTTAAAAAAGACACAAAATGACCAAAAAGACACAATTAATATAAAAAAAAAAGAGACACAAAATGACAGGGGAAAAAATTACTTTAAAAAGACACAAAATGACCAAAAAAGACACAAAATTACAAAAAAAGGACACAAATTATTAAAAGAAGACACAAAGGACACAAAATTACCAAAGAAAAAACACTAAGTTACAAAAAAAGCCATAAAATGACCAAAAAAGACACAGAATTACCAAAAAAGACACAAAATTACCAAAAAGAAGACACAAAATATTTTAAAAAGTAATTAAAGGGACCTTCCACACACAGCACAGTAAAGTGCCATTCATATAAATCTCACATTAAACTTTCATATCAAAGTGGGGGCCACAAAATATCGTCACGAGGGCCGTAATTGGCCCGCGGGCCGCGAGTTTGAGACCCCTGATCTAGTTGTGTATTTTAATACTTAATCTATTTGACCTTATCTCCTGTTTTATTCGACCAATCATCATCAAACACAAAGTGTCATGGAGTTTTTCAAGTCAGAACTTTAGTGTTTTTAGTTCGTGACGTCTGAGTTTGATATAAAAATCCAACATTTGCATTTAAATGTTCCTCGTCTAATGGTGATTGAGCATTCAGAGGCGTTTCGCTCTGACTGACGTGTTTGTTGGCTCGTCAGCGAACACAACACCAGATCAATTCAAACTGAGCAGCGACTCAGAAACCAGGCTGGAGTTGGTCTGCGTGGTTATAGATCTCTCAATCAATCTGAGCATGAAAGCTGCTTTAGATCTCATTTTTTTAAAATGTTGGTTGGTGGTGAATGCAAGCCTTGTTGTTGTTGTTGTTGTTGTTTACATCTGACTCAAAGAATGTGCCAAGAAAACAAATTAGTGAAATCCTCAGATGGGTTTGCAGCTTTGTTCATGTTGGAATCAGAAATACAACTATTTAAACCTTCAGGTAAATTTGTTTGTTGACCAACTGACTTTATATCTGCAAACATCTGTTTTATGAGCACAAACAAGCTATTGTGGCAATCAAGCCTCTAACTTTTCATTTAACTTTCCTCTTATGTTAGCTTTCTCTTACTATCTCTTATGTATTAACCCTCTGGAGTCTCCAAAAGCTCCAAATAATCCAGACTTGTTGCCTCCATCCAGACTAGAAAACAAAGCAGCGTGGAGCCCTACTGTAAATTTACCTCTAAAGTTCTGGCTGTAAACTCCATGAGGCCAGTTTCAGTTTGATGATGATATACCAAGTAAAACTGGAGACAAGCTCAAATATATTTAGTATAAAATGAACAAAAAAAAGACACAAAAAGACAAACAAAAAAAAAGACACAAAATGACAAAAAAAGACACAAAATGACAAAAAAAATACACAAAATGACAAAAAAATACATAAATGACAAAAAAAGACACAAAATGACTAAAAAAAGACACAAAAAGACAAAAAAAATAAACAAATTGACAAAAAAGACACAAAATGACTAAAAAAGACACAAAATGACAAAAAAGACACAAAATGACCAAACCCCCCCCCCCCCCACACACAAAAACACAAAATTAAAAAAAGACACAACAAAATTACCAAAAAAGACACAAAATCACCAAAAAAAGACACAAAATCACCTAAAAAAGACACAAATTACCAAAAAAAAGACACAAAATAACCAATTAACACACAAAATGACCAAAAAAGACACAAAATTACTAAAAAAAAGACACAAAGTGACTAAAAAAAGACACAAAGAGACAGAAAATGACAAAAAAAAAATACACAAAATGACCAAAAAAAGACACAAAATGACCAAAAAAGACACAAAATGAGAAGACAGAATGACCAAAAACCCCCACAAAATAGCTTGTTTGGGCTCATAAAACAGATGTTAAACGATCTCCGTTTCCACCTGCTACGATCATATTTAGTCATCTCTCAGCAGCTCAGAGCTCTGAGTCTGATCCACAGTAAAGTTAAAGTTACTGTAGTTCCCTTTGACACTGGGACTAATCTGAGACAGCCTGAGGCCTCACACTGTCACTTTCTAGCAGCAAATCTGCAGCAGAATGTGATTAAAATGAACCAGCTGTTGTGGGGAAAAATCACTGAAATAGAAGTTTTAAAGCCTGTTAGATCAAAGGCCAGCACCAATTATCTGCATTGTGACTGGATCTTATTTAGACACAGAGAAAAAGTTTTAGATTTATATTGGTGGAGCAAACCTAAAGGTTATTCTAGGAAGATATACGTGCAGCAGTGTGTGTTAGTGCTGTACTGTACTACCACCTGCTGGTTAAAGTCCACATGTGAACATTTAACAGAAGAGAAGCAGCTTCTCTCCTTTCTCTAATGTTTAACTCTGAGGAGTTTGGGGCTGTTTTGTTGCTTTTTGACTCTTTTTCATTCTGCCTGTATATGAAACTTAAATAATGATTAACATGCTGGAGTCATCTTTTTCAGCTCAACCTCACCTGATTATTATTTTGTAGTTTTGACTTACTGGATCAACATATTGAAACACAAAAAAACACATAAACAAACACACACACACACACACACACACACACACACACACACAAAGCACAAGTTATATTTATTTATTTATTTAAAAAATTTTTTACAAAAAAACACACAAGAAACACACTAAAACACACCAACAATTTACAAAAAGAACACACACATAAAAACACACACAAAACACACAATACAAAAAACACACACAAAACACACACAAAAATACCAAAAACACATACAAAACACACAAAAAATACCCCAAAACCACACAAAAAAAAACAGTAAACACAAAAGATTGCATTAAAAAATACACAAAAAATACAAAAAACACACAAAAAGTACAAAAAACACTCACAAAAATACTAAAAACACACACAAAATACACACAAAATACCCCAAAACCACACACAAAAAAAACAGTAAACACAAAAGATTGCATTAAAAATGTTGAAACGCACGCTGCAAAATTGAAAAATCTAAGTAAAAGTAAAAGTAAAAGTAAAATGATGTTACACTTGGTCGTGGTGATTTTTACTTTTGCTGAAAAAAAGTTGACGCACTAATGAGACATGAAAACTTGTGCAAAAGGAGGAGATTTTCCCTTTTTTACCACCCACACAGAAGCACACCTTTAAAAGTATTGAGGAGACCTTCAGTGTGTGCTGCCCTGGGGATCTGCAGGTCCCAACTGTAATTCAGTGCTTTTATTTTGGAGGCGTAGTGTTGCTTCTCATTTGAAGGTGAGAAAATAACTTCATGAACAGGAAATCCCTGGGTAGAGAACAAAATAAGAACAAAGTCTGTCGGCTTTTGCCAAGTTTCATTGTGTTAAGGTGAGGTTTTTTTTTGGTTCACCTTCAAGTATTCAAAGACTTTAATGCCTTTTAGTTTTTTAAATGTAGCTAAATGACTCGTTGTGCCTCTGGGCAACGCTGGAAAAGGAAAATCTTTGAGCATATAATCATTCCTTTTATTTCTTTGCACACTGTAATCCCACTTTTTTAAATCACCTTGTGCTGCATGTTGTTAGCTGGACATATAATGCAACCACAATGTATCAGGAAAATATGCTCAACACATTTAAACATTCCTTAAGGCCTTCCGTTATGAATTGAAGTACGTGAAAATCTGTAGAATATTCAGACATTTGCAACATGTAAAATTCTTTGTTGAGCATGATAGTGTTTTGAAAGTAAAAAAAGATTCAAAATCACATTTTATGTTGGACTAAAGGACTAAAAAATACACAAAATGACACAAAAAAAGACACAAAATGACAAAAAAAAGGCAAAATAGACACAAAATGACAAAAAAAGAGTCACAAAATGACAAAAAAAGACACAAAATGACCAAAAAAGACACAAAATGAGAAGACAAAATGACAAAAAAAAAACCCCACAAAAGACACAAAATGAAAAAAAAGACCCTTCTAAAGATTACTTAATACTTGGTTGGGACTATTTGACTTGAACTACTAGAAACTGGACTCTAATGCAGTAGTTCTCAACCTTTTTGAGTCGCAACCCCCAATTTAACATGCGTGTTGTCCGCGACCCCCACTCACTGAACAGAATCTCGTACGCACAGTTCAGATCACCCAAAAAAGAAACAAAATGACCAAAAAAAGACACAAAATGACTAAAAGAAGACACAAAATGACCAAAAAAAGGAAACAAAATGTCCAAAAAAGACACAATTTGACCACAAAATGAACCAAAAAAAGACACAAAATAACCAAAAATGACACAAAATTAACAACAAAAAGACACAAAATGACAAAAAAAATACACAAAATTACCAAAAAAAGACACAAATTGACCAAAAAAGACACAAAATGACTAAAAAAGACACAAAATGACCAAAAACACTAAAACACATGAACACTTTAACACAGTTGAGACAGAGCTGATTTCCAAAATAATTTGGCGACCCCCAGAAATCATCTCACGACCCCAATTGGGGTCCCGACCCCAAGGTTGAGAATAGCTGCTCTAATGTATTGAGATGAACCTGTACATTTGCTTTTTTCTGATTGGGTTCCATGCAACATTTCCTGCCTGTTGTGTTCTTCCAATCAGCCGTTTCTTGTGTCTGAAGGAGGTTTGTGTCTGTGTGACTGTGCAGTGGATCACTGTGTAAATCAGGCCATGCACTAGTTAAACAACAGTGCCATCCGCTGCCTGTGACGGGCACACGCGCTGTCTCTGGTCACTGACATGCCAGGAATAATGAAGCTGCCAGTGGTATTTCTTTTAAATTTATTTATGCAAAATCTGCCCTTTTCCTGCCGCACACGAAACAATTTGACACATTGAAGTGGAGCCAAGTGAAGCTGCAGCGTTTAGTTACGAGTGTGTGACTCAAAGGCAGCTCGGCGCTCAGAATATTTAAACAGCAGCTGCAATTCAACTTGTGCAACCTGAGTGGATAAATATCCACCTGGAGTGGTTAAAAGCTGGAGCACTGATGGCTAAAGATCATTTCATCTATTAATGTAGTTTGAGTTGGAGGTCAGGCTGAATTAAATGAGGTAGCGTTTACGTGTGTCCACGTTAATATGACAAAAAAAAAGATACAAAATTACTTAAAAAAGACACAAATTGACCAAAAAAAGACACAAAATGACCAAAAAATACACAGAATTGCCAAAAAAGACACTAAATTACCCCCAAAAAAAGACAAAAAAATGAGCAAAAAAAGACACATAATTACAAAAAACCCCACAAAATTACAAAAAAATACACAAAATTGTTTAAAAAAGACACAACATTAGACACAAAAAGACACAAAATTACCAAAAAGGACACAAAATGACCAAAAAATACACAGAATTACCAAAAAAGACACTAAATTACCAAAAAAAAGACACAAAATGACCAAAAAAGACACAAAATTACAAAAAAAAAACCACAAAATTACAAAAAAATACACAAAATTGTTTAAAAAAGACACAAAATTATTAAAAAAGACAAAAATATTTTTAAAAAGACACAAAATTACCCAAAAAAGACACAAAATTACCAAAAAGGACACAGAATTGCTAAAAAAAAAAAAAAGACACAAAATTACCAAAAAAAAAGACACAGAATTACCAAAAAAGAGACAAAATTGTTTAAAAAAGACACAAAATTACCCAAAAAAGACACAAAATTACAAAAAAGACACAAAATTACAAAAAAATACACAAAATTGTTTAAAAAAGACACAAAATTATTAAAAAAGACAAAAATATTTTTAAAAAGACACAAAATTACCCAAAAGACACAAAATCACAAAAAAAGACACAAAATTACCAACAAAAAGTCACAAAATTACCAACAAAAAGGACACAGAATTACCAAAAAAGAGACAAAATTGTTTAAAAAAGACACAAAATTACCCAAAAAAGACAAAATTACCAAAAAAGACACAGAATTACCAAAAAAAAAGAAAGAATTACCAAAAAAGACAAAAAATTATTAAAAAAAGACACAAAATTATAAAAATTCCACACATTGAAGTGGAGCCAAGTGAAGCTGCAGCGTTTAGTTACGAGTGTGTGACTCAAAGGCAGCTCGGCGCTCAGAATATTTAAACAGCAGCTGCAATTCAACTTGTGCAACCTGAGTGGATAAATATCCACCTGGAGTGGTTCATTTCATACTATTAATGTAGTTTGAGTTGGAGGTCAGGCTGAATTAAACGAGGTAGCGTTTACGTGTGTTAACCTTAATATTTCTCATTGTGGCCCTGAACTACACACAGGCTCCCCTCCACTCCACTCCATGGCTTTAAGGTCTTTTACTTTATATTCACATGAAAATAGACCTGATTCATTCCAAACAGAACCTCAAGAACACCATAAACGTTCCACATTAAAGGGTTGATTCACTCATTACTAAAATTACTAAAAAAAGATCAAAAAAAGACACAGAATTACAAAAAAAGACACAAAATTATTTATAAAAAGACACAAAATTATTTTAAAAAGACACAAGGTTACTTAAAAAAGACAAAATTACCCAAAAAAGACAAAATTACCAAAAAAAGACACAAAATTATTTTTTAAAAAGAAAAAATAAATAAAATAAAAAAATAATAAAAGACACAATTTAAACATTTTAGTAATTTTGTGTCTTTTTTTTGTCATTTTGTGTCTTTTTTTAAGTATTTTTTTTCTGTCATTTTGTGTCTTTTTTAAGTAACTTAGTTTTTTGGTCATTTTGTCTTTTTTTGTAATTTTGTGTCTTTTTTTCTGTCATTTTGTGTCTTTTTAAGTATTTTAGTTTTTTGTCATTTTGTCATTTTTTTTGTAATTGTGTGTCTCTTTTAAATTATTTAGTTTTTTTCCTGTCATTTTGTGTCTTTTTTAGTAATTTTGTGTCTTCTTTTGGTCATTTTGATACTGCCTCTAGCGGCCCCCAGGTAATTTGAGTTTGAGACCCCTGCTCTAGGTCTTTGTTTTGAATGTTTGACACAAGTATTTGGATTCAACATTATTTTAACACCTTAAAATTTTGCATCTCCATCATGGTTTGAAGCAGAGATCACAGCATGAGTGAAACAGTCTGTGTGCCTCCTGATTTATCACTCAGCACATCGTGGCAGATAGTTGTAACTAATCCTGCGGCGCCAATCAGCTCGTTAGATGAGTGGGCTTCAGGGACAGATGAACACACACAGATACAATCAAGAAGGATGTATCGTTTTAATTAAACATAGTAAAGTGTCTGCAGAGAGAAATGCTTTTCCTTACCTTAAATCAGGGGTCTCAAACTCAAATTACCTGTAGGAGCTGGAGGCAATATCAAAATGACAACAAAAAAAAATTGCAAAAAAAAGCTGGAGCACTGATGGCCAAAGATCATTTCATCTATTAATGTAGTTTGAGTTGGAGGTCAGGCTGAATTAAATGAGGGAGCGTTTACGTGTGTCCACCTTAATATGACAAAAAAAAAAGACACAAAATTACTAAAAAAAGACACAAAATGACCAAAAAACGACACAAAATGACCAAAAAATACACAGAATTACCAAAAAAGACACCAAATTACTAAAAAAAGACACAAAATGACCAAAAAAGACACAAAATTACAAAAAAACCCACAAAATTACCAAAAAAATACACAAAATTATTCAAAAAAGACACAAGATTATTAAAAAAAGACAAAATTATTTTTAAAAAGACACAAAATTACCCAAAAAAGACATAAAATCACTAAAAAAAGACACAAAATTACCAACAAAAAAGACACATAATTATCAAAAAAAGACACAAAATGACAAAAAAACTTTAAAAAAGACACAAAATTACTAAAAAAAAAAAAGGACAAAATGACGGAAAAAACTAAATTACTTCAAAAACGACACAAAATGACGAAAAAAGAGACAAAATGAAAAAAATACTAAAAAAGACACAAAGTGACAAAAAAAAGAGACAAAATGAAAAAAAACTAAATTGCTTTAAAAAAGACACAAAATGACCAAAAAAGACACAAAATTATTTAAAAAGGACACAAAATGACAGGAAAAAAACTAAATAATTTAAAAAATTACCTCTAAAGTTCTGGCTGTAAACTCCATGAGGCCAGTTTCAGTTTGATGATGATATACCAAGTAAAACTGGAGACAAGCTGAAATATATTTTGTGAAATAAAATGAACAAAAAAAAAGACACAAATTGACAAAAAAAGACACAAAATGACCCAAAAAAGACACAAAATGACCAAAAGAAAGACACAAATTGACAAAAAAAGACACAAAATGACAAAAAAAGACACAAAATGACTAAAAAGACACAAAAAGACACACAATGACTAAAAGAAGACACAAAATAACAAAAAAAACACAAATTGGGAAGACGAAATGACAAAAAAACCCCACAGAAGACACAAAAAGACACAAAATGACCAAAAAAGACACAAAAAGACATACAAAGACACAAAAAGACATGAAAAGGATTCAAAAATGGACAAAATGGCCCTAGACTCCATAGAGTTCAAACATAGCCACTCTCCGTGTGTAACAGCGGGCAGGTGTCCATGTGAATCGCTCCAGTTAAACTAAACATGGTGAAAAAAAACGATGGTGGAGAAGTGTTTTCATGTTCCTCCTGCAGCTCACCTCCTCTGAGGAGCAGAATGAGGCCGTTCAGAGCGTGTTGCTCTCCATCAGGCTCTTTGGCTGTCAGGGCTAAGAGTCGACTTTCAAAGAGAGACACCGAACACTTTGATTTGGAGATGAAACTGACATTTATGAAGGCCAGGACTCACATTTGCCTCAGTCAGTCGGTTTTATCTGCAGAAAGTGCCTCGTGGTTCAACACGGCACATATTAATACGAGCACACACTGACTCAATCTGCTCTGTTTTCATTTTGAAAAGCTCCATTGGCTGAATTTTAACTCCCAGGGTCATCTACTGATCTACCTTCTGATGCCTCATTTCACAGATAAACCAACACCAGCAGGCAGTAAAACAAAAATAAAGTGTTTACTATAGAGCAGCTATTCTCAACCTAGGGGTCCTGATCATTTTTTAAGTCAGCTCTGTCCCCACTGTGTTAAAGTTTTCATGTGTTAATGTGTTTTAGTCTTTTTGGTAATTTAATGTCTTTTTTTCGTCATTTTCGGGTTTTTTGGGTCATTTTGTGTGTTTTTTTGTAATTTTGTGTCTTTTTTTGGTCATTTTGTGTCTTTTTTGGGTCTTTGTGTCTTTTTTGGGGTCATTTTGTGTCTTTTTTGGTCATTTTGTGCCCTTTTTTGGTAATTTTGTGCCCTTTTTTGGGGCTTTGTGTCTTTTTTTTTGGAAATAAGCCATTTCATAACAGTATACTCCAAACTAAACTACTCTAAAAGTCAGAAATACTTCAAAATAAACACAATACTAGGTCATTCTGCCTATGTGGTTTATTGATTATACATTTTATTGTCTGTTTGTGACAAAATGCAGCAAACATGTCTGCCATTTTTTCAAGATGGCCGCTATTTCAGGAGAGAGGAATCATGTTGTGGGAGAGACAAAAAGTGAGTAAAAAAAAACTAAAAATGTTTAGAACTTCAAATGAACTTTCTTCTGTTGATTGTTGTTTTTCAAACATCATAATTCCAACCCTCCTCCTTTATCCGGGCTTGGGACCGGCGAAAGTGACCCAAAGGAGACACTCTGGCGGAGTTATTGGGATGGGGTGGGGGGGGGGGATTTTTTTTTTGGGGGGTGGGGGGGGATTTTGGGGGGGGGGTTTGGGTTTTTTTTTTTTCTCGAGTTTTTTTTTTTTTTTAGTTTTTTTTTTTTGGTTTTCTCAAGTTTTTTTTTTTTGTTTGTTTTTTTTTTGTTTTTCTCGAGTTTTTTTTTTTTTTTTTTTTTTCTTTGCTTGAGTTTTTTTTTTTTCTCGAGTTTTTTTTTTTTGCTTGAGTTTTTTTTTTTTTTTTTTTTCTCGAGTTTATTTTTTTGGGATTTTGAAAAAAGTTATGATCATCTGTAATTATTGATGTTGTGATGTTGCAGTTATTGTTGATGTTGTTCTTGGTGTTTTTTTAATGTGTTTAAAGTCTGCTGTTAAACTTCAGACTTACGGGAGAAACCGGAGAACCCCGGAGAAAACCCAAAATGTTATGATGATCTGTTGTTATTGATGTTGTTCAGGATGTTGTTGTGGATGTTGTTCAGGATGGTTCACAGATGACAGTGTGACTTGGGTGGTGGGAGGGAGAGGTAAGTTAGTCCAGGTCCAGGTCCTTCAGGTTCCTGTTCCTCCTCCACTTGTCTTGTCTCCTCACCCCCAGACGGCAGACTCTTTTCAGGACAGGTGGACTGGGGAGGGACGCCTCCTGCTGGCACGGCTCCTCGTCCTGCTGCTCCTCAGGTGGATCTTCAGTCCTGGGCCTTTTTCTCATGGGAGGAGAGTTGTCAACTTCAGCTCTGTCAGCTCTTTTAGCTTTGATCGGAGATTGATTGGAGAGCTCAAAGTTGAGCGCCAACTGGACACTGAGCTGAGTTGCCAGCTTGTCCACCTCCTCCTGGAAAAGGCTCTGATCTTTAATGGTGTTTTGTTGTAGAGTCCTGAAGTCCTCCTGCATCTTTGAATAGACCTGGTCCTGCTCTGCCTTCAGGTTCTGGATCAGGGTCTGGTCCTCTGACGCCCTCTCTGCATTCATCTTTAGTTGATGGTCTAGCTCAGTCTGAAGGAAGGTCGCCTGCTGTTTGACAGCGACCACATCAGCTTCGTACTTCAGGCTGAGCTGGTGCTGGGACTCCTTGGCCTTCTCTAGTTGTTCTTGGAGCAGCCGGTTCTTCTCCTTCTCTACTTGGAGTTCAGTGGTGAACTTTTCCTGCAGCAAAATATGAGCGACTCTCAGCTCCTCGTAATCTTTATGAAGCTCCTTCTTCTTCTTCTGCCTGGTGGTGTCCCTCACTTGTGTGGCAATTCTTGCAGTGCTGAGAGTTGCTGGATCGACGTACTTCTCGAGTCTTTCCAGGTCTTTCTTGTACTCTTTCCCCCTGTTGATGAACATTTCTTTAAGGGTCTTCTGACGAGCAAGTTCTTGCTTTGTTGCGTCTAATTCTTGGACGAGTTGAGCTGACCTGTTCCTTTCTTGGAAATGGCCAGCACTCTCTCTACCAAGAAGGTTCTTTAGATGTTGAACTTCTTGGCGAAGAGCATACAGCTCCGACATGTTGGGGTTTGGAGCCGGACGGTTGTTCTGCTGTCTAAAGGCTCTGTTTCCTCTGGGGTCTCTTGTTGGAGGCATTTTCTAACGATGTTTGATTAGATGTTGTCTAAATCAATGATCTGCTTTGGTTTTCTAACAAAGTGTTCTCTTTCTCACAGTGTAAAAACTAGTTGAGTCAGGGATATGAGACCATCAGATCAACCGTGCAAGTATATATAAACTTCTGTGAAGTGGACTGATGATGTCATGATGACATCATCAAGCATTGCCTTGATCTTTAATTCTATTTTTCTATTGATCTTTGGAGCAGTTCCATGGTTCCATTGATGATGTCATCATGGAACTAATTCTCTGATGTCCGAAAAGAACTGATGATGTCATGATGACATGGTTCCATTCAAACATTTTTTCATTTTCAATTGAAATAACTTTATTTGTATTAACAAAACATTTAGCTGACAAAGAATATTAAAGATGTATATATTCCCTATAGTGGGGCGGATTAGCTCAATATTTTACAACAATCGTTCACTTTGTGATAAAAGCATGAAATTTGGTAGATGTGTTGGTGAATATGTTTCGAACAAATCTGGATATTGGGCCACCTCAAAAGCGCCCCCTAGTGGCCGTGGCAGGCATTTGTTATACGAATAAATCAATGATGAATAAAAACTGCCCTTTTAATAATACCAACTGGTGATGAATTGTATATTGCTGGAAAGCCTGATTAGTCACCTTTACAACGAGGTACAGCTTGTAAGGATCGTGCATTCATGGAATGAGCAACGGGGCTAAACGTGTGGGTAGCACCCCCCAAAAACGTGCATCCCCTGTGTAGTGGGGTGGATTAGCTGAACAATCGTTCATTTTGTGATAAAAGCATCAAATTTGGTACACTCATTGCTGAATACATGTTTAATGAATCTGGATATTGGGCCATCGCAAAAAAAATTCTGATGGCTGTGGCGGCCATTTTTAAAAATGGCCATTTAAAAGCGGCCATTTTTTAAAATGGCCGTCGGTGGTTACTGGCGAGGAATGCTTTGCCTACCCTACAGCTGCTGTTTCATGTTTTCAGCACCACAAATATAATTTAGAGACATGTTAAAGTGACAAAAGCTTTATTACAGTCTAATAGAAAAGAACATTAACTTTGTATAACATTTTATTAGGTCTTGATATTCCCATTCACAGGCTACGGCCTCCTCTTTGGCTTGTATTCTTCTGTTGCTCCTTAAAAAGAAAAAATAATTTTCAATATTGTATGACCTGCAACAATAAAAACAAAACACATTTAGACAGAGAAAAAAATCATACATTTATAAAATTCTACTAGGGTTACTTGTAGCAGGTTACTCTTTCTGGCAAAATCCTTGTACTGAGGTGTGTGACTTAGTCAGGCGGCTTAGCCAAATAAAGGGGACACGCCGGACAAGAGCACCACATTTTTTCCACATACTCTCTATCATTATAGGTTTCAATTTTTAGTAGGAGCCACTTCATCAAGATTGCGGTGATGGCAGCCATATAAAGTCTATGAGAAATGCTATATCTTCCAAACCACTTAGAAGGTCAATCTTGGTGTCAAAATATACATTTTCTGGGTCCAGGAATCATTTAAAGCTATTGAGAATATCACTAGATGATTATTTGATCAAATAGATATGTTCATTTTCACTCAGACTGGGCAACTCGCTTCAAGTGCTGCAGCAGGGTATCCTGAGTTGAAACTGTTTGGAATCAATGTTCACGGGAGAGTGTGGATTAGCTGCCATGTACACTGCTCAAAAAAATCAAGGGTACGCTTTCATCTCATGTCAGATCTTGATCAACAAATTATTTACAGTGAGTCATCCAGTGATATTCTCAATAGCTTTAAATGATTCTTTGACCCAGAAAATGTATATTTTGACACCAAGATTGACCTTCTAAGTGGCTTGGAAGATATATTGGTTCTCATAGACTTTATATGGCTGCCATCTCCGATCTGCAATGTTGATGAAGTGGCTCCTACCAAAAGGTGAAACCTTTGGTGATAGAGAGCATGTGGAAAAATTTTGGTGCTTTTGTCCGGCGTGTCCCTTTCTTCTCAAATCTGGTCCTAAGCCGCCTGACTAACTGTGATGGAGTTATAAAATACATTTAAAAAAAGAAAAAAAGAACCACATGGGCAAAGGAGACATTACATATAGTGTGTGTGTGTGTGTGTGTGTGTGTGTGTGTGTGCAGAGAGGGATGTCCACATTCCACAGGACATAATTTAACAGTGTCTTATTAAGCTTTCACACCCAACAGCCACTGATACATGTTCCAAGCTAACTAGCTAGCTTAAGTACCTATTTTTGCTATCTTGCTAATTTACTTTTCCGCCAAGGCCCATGATGATTGTTTTTCTCTTTAGCCTTTATGATGTTCATAGCATATTTTATTCATAATTATAACAGGTGAAATAAAATATTTAGACATACCTTGATGGACAGTCCACTGCACTGCATGTCCCAGGGAGCAAATGCTAGCTAGCTCATTTGCTAGCTAGCTCGATGGCTAGCCTGATTGTGGTGGGGCAGGAAAAATAACTGAAAGAGTGTCTAACTGGATTTTTGTTAATTTAATAAGTGTATTAACATTTTTTAATTTACGTTTGTATATTTAGTTTAAATTTTTTAAATATTTTAAGAAATAATTTTAATATTTTTTGTAATTTTAATGAAGAAAATGACTGCTATGGCCACTAGGGGGTGAATTTGCGATGGCCTAATATACAGATTTGTGTGAAACATATCCACCAACACATCCACCAAATTTTGTGCTTCTATCACAAAATAAACAATTCTTGTGATTTATTGAGCTAATCCGCCCCACAGGGGATGCACATTTTTGGGGGTTGCTACCCACACGTTTAGCCCCGTTGCTCATTCCATGAATGCACGATCCTTACAAGCTGTACCTCGTTGTAAAGGTGACTAATCAGGCTTTCCAACAATATACAATTCATCACCAGTTGGTATTATTAAAAGGGCAGTTTTTATTCATCATTGATTTATTTGTATAACAAATGCCTGCCACGGCCACTAGGGGGCGCTTTTGAGGTGGCCCAATATCCAGATTTGTTTGAAACATATTCACCAACACATCTACCAAATTTCATGCTTTTATCACAAAGTGAACGATTGTTCAGCTAATCCGCCCCACTACTAGCAAATAAATACAATACAATATTTCTTCATACGTATATTTTCAAATGTAAACACAAGCACTGCCCCGTTATGAATTTGATTAATAGTTGTAACATAACTATAATCTACACACAGTAGGAACATTGTTTTTAAGGGGTTAAGAATTACAAAATGCACCATTTTCATTAAGATGTCCAACTCCAGCCTGTTCTCTCCTCAAAAACTTATGGGTCGTGTGCACAAGCAGCGAAAAACGAGCTATATTGACATATTTCACCACTGCAATGCACCCGCCACCATGTTGCTGACGTAGTAGTGATTGACGGCGAACCAGATTTAAAAAGGCGGATTTCGGCCTTCGGTTGGAGGAAGGGTCAAACAAACGGTAGACTTTCACCCAGAGTATTTACAACAGAAATCCACAGACGCTGCAGCTTTTTTTTTTACAACCACGATACCTACATACGGGTCGTAATGTTTGGTACTGACACACAACATATTCTGTTGTTTAGGTTGGAGATCTTGTCAACTCAGTCAAATTCCAGATGAAACAATTTGAATAAAAAGCATGAATGTCAAATGTCAATATCTATTTACTCCTGTTACATTTTATTCATAAAATGTTTGAACTTCCCTATCATGTAAAACAGGGATTCCCAAAGTGTGGTGCATGCACCCCTGGGGGTGCACCAGCTGCTGCTAGGGGGTGTGCGAGATGAAAAATGTAATGGCGATCTGATAATTACACAATGACATTTTTTCCCCCACACAATAAAGAAGTGTAAATAAGCATTTCCTTTGTAAAATGTAAAATCAAAAACTGTAATAGTAATTAATTAATAAATGCAGGCTATTCAAAATGCACTTCATCTCAAAATAAAGCGTCTTCCATTTTTCCAACCTGTGTTATGATGACGGGGTTGCTCCACGCTCATTTAAAATTGCTGCATTTTTTGTTCAATGTGGCTCAAAATATTATAAACTTTTTTCCCCAACTGATCTGCTTTCTGCCTCTGATCCTGAGCCTGTCATCATCCTCTTTGCTCTTAAAAGTGGAAGCTTGCGCATAACTTTGTTGCATTATATTGAAACTGTGTTTCAGATTAATTCAAATATGAGAGCTCATTTTTGTGATGGTGATTATCTAATTATATGTGTGTTCTGGTCATTTGAGCATGATTAAACATGCCGCCTTTAATATGGCGATTAAAAAAGCTTATTGCATTTTGGGATTTTTTAAGGTGTGGGGGATTGGGGGTGCGTCAACCCGGTTGGGACATAGAAGGGGGTGCGCGGCTAAAAAAGTTTGGGAACCGCTGCTCTAACCCATATGACCACACAGGTCCTTTGTTCGTAAGGCAAGCGCCCCCGACTGGTGGGAGGCAATCAACACACCCTCATACCTCAGCACTTTAAAAGTCATGTTTAATGTTGTGAAACAGTTGCACTTTGGTTAGGTTTAGGCACCAAAACTACTTGCTTATGTTTAGGAAAAGATTTGGTAAAATGTATGGGTAAAACTATTACATTTATGTTACTTTACTTCCATACAAAGTTGGGTTTGTGACGTAGAACGTGATGGAATTACATTAGTTACATAAATACATTAAGTTAAAATAACTCTTTTTGGTTTCATACGGGACACAAACAGCGTTCTTCTGGGTCAAATCCAAGTTTTTTTGATCCATCCATTCACACAGCTTTCCCTTTCTGCGGACTTTGTAGCTCTTTATACTCCAACTACTTGCCTCCTTTGCTCCCGTCATAATTAGTACGGCCACTAGAGGGTGCCACCTAACAACAGACTTAAATATGGTGGTCATAAGATACTTTTTGAAAGTGGGGAACTAAGCATATACTGGCTGAGGGGGTTTGGATGAAGAATCATGAATCCTTCATCATATCTCAAAACAAAATAGTATGCAGTTAAGAAATAGAGTACGATACAGGCAGTCCTCAATACTGAACAATAACTTGCTTTGACATGGGACACAAACAGCGTTCTCCTGGTTTGAAGCCCAAGATTGTTTGACCTATCCATCCACCCCATCCTTCTCTGTCTGCGGACTTTGTCGCTCTTTATACAACCCTTGACTTCTTCTTTTGTTCTTGTACTAGCACTAGGGGGTGCTGCCTAACAATAAATACAAATATGGTTGTAATAAGTTGCTTTTTGGGAGAACCACAGTCTCTTACCAGGTTACGGAAGCTGATAGATGAAAGAAAAAGCTCATCACATCACTTTGGTTTTGTATCATGAATCCTTTAATCATATCTTGAAACAAAATAGCCTTAGTGTGCAGTGAAGAAATAGAGTAAATAAATATAGTGTCTCAAAGAAACTTGTCCATTCACCCCATCCTCCTGCCTCTGTGGACTTTATCGCTCTTTATACTACCCTCGACATCTTTCTTTGTCCTTTTATGGCCACTAGGGGGTGCTTGCCACACAATAAACATCAATATGGTTGTAATAAGATGCTTTTTTTTTGGGAGGACCACAGTCTCTTACCAGCTTACGGAAGTTGTTACATGAAAGAAAAAGCTCATCACATCACTCTGGTTTTGTATCATGAATCCTTTAATCATATCTTGAAACAAAATAGACTTAGTGTGCAGTGAAGAAATAGAGTAAATAAATATAGTTTTGCTTGATGCTCAGGATTTTTATTTTCAGGACCTTTAGTTAGAAAGGAGCAGGATACAGGCAGGCCTCAATGCTGGACATACAATCGAAGGGTCTGACTGGATAAAACGACAATGGGAAAAGAAAAAAAACAGACAAACATTGCAGCTACGAGAAAAGAGACGAAAACACAATCACATCTTCACAGAAAAGTATATTGTCTGGTCCTTTTTAAATGTCACGTCTGCCTCTGGGATGGTTGTCAGTATATTGTACTTCTTTTTAGGATGTATGGCCTCCGGGACTTGGTGGTGTGCGCTGTTTGCCTTTTCAGGATGTAGGGTGATTTTCGTTTCAGCGGAGTGTCACTGTTCTCCTCTAAATATTCTTGAGAGTCATGGAGTAGCTGTTAGGAGCACAAAGAGAGAGAGAGAGTGTCACACGACAAGGAGGAAATGGCAGGCAAACACATGTTTTGTTGCTGAGGAGCAGGGGTAATGGGAGGCTACGGCGCTAGTAGCTGTGATTAAACGAGTGCTCCTCCTCTGCGCCTCCATGCATGGCAAAACAGGTGCTAATCTGCAGTCGCCGTGTTGAAGGAAAGGAGAAAAAGGCTGTTGTATCAGGAGCTGAGAGTGAAAGGAAAATGATGAAGGGCAGGAAGGAAGGAGGGGTGAGAGAGAGAGAGATGGGCGTTTAATGAGGTGTGTGCACTGCGAGGAGGATGGATGAGCTCTCCCGCTCGTGTTTGTGAGATGTGAGTGAGATCGAGTGAGCCGCTGAGTGTATACATTGGATTTTATGCAGCACAGAAACGCTGTTATTAGCTTTACTGGCTTGTTTTTTTTAGAAGGGAAGAAGTGAGTTCTTGGTTCAAAATATGACAGGGAGAGTCAAATTTAAAGGGGAAATATTCAACTTTTAAAACTGTTTAAAACTGCTTAATCCCTCTGATGACTTTTACCCTGTCCAATCTATCTAATCTAATCTATTGTATTGTATTGTTATTAATTCTGTGTATTTTATTGCTGTTTCTTTTCTATCCTTTTGTACGGTGTCCTTGAGTGCCAAGAAAGGCGCCTCCAAATAAAATGTATTATTATTATTATTATTAGATTTAGATTTAGATTTAGATCTGACTTTATTAATCCCACAGCGGGGAAATTTCTTTGTTACAGCCCACCACACAAATTTCACACAAAATGATTTCCCTTTAAGATAAAGATAAAAAATAAACAATCTAAGAAAAAGACATATATACAATATATTATATACAACTTAGTGCAAATTAAGTGAGGAATGTGCAGAGTGCAAATTATATGCAAAAATGTGCAGAAGAGAAAGAAAGAAAACTACAACACGTCCAGTTATTATTATTATTAATAACTTTTATATCTGTTACAAGATGCATTGCAGACACTCAGCATCAAAGTGTTGCTGCTGTTAGATAAAAATAAAAAGCAGAAGAAAAATCTTTTCAGGCGCTAGAAAACATAGTTTTAACTGGGTCATTATATATTTATGGTATCTAAAGAAGAGTTTTCTTACTTATACTTACTTACAAAGCAATATCTAATCATTTAAGCAATCTGTGTGTGTGTGTGTGTGTGTGTGTGTGTGTGTGTGTGTGTGTGTGTGTGTGTTTGGCTCCAACTTAACACATTAAACATTTACACCTCTTAGAGAAACCAATGTTAATAGGGTCAAATTTAACAGATATTCACTATGAAACTGCCTCGGTTGATAATTTTCATTAAGGCAATTCTTTTTGGAAGTACACGTTTTCTGAAATGTTATGTTTAAATATGCATATTAAGCATTATCTTATGTATTAAATATGTGCTAATTTGCAGACATTTCCAGAAAGAGAAATCTTAACAGGATGAAACCAGGTTTAAAAAATCCTGTTTCATTTAGTTGACTTATTAGATTTAAAGGTTTTTAAGGGGATTTGAGATGTCTCACTCCATAAGTCAAACAATATTTTAGAAATAAAATGTGGTGTATAAGTCAGGCTACGGATGATGGTGGATAAACCTCTCTGTAAAAACCTTCAGAATATAGAGAGGAATGAACCTGGAAAGTTTGTTTTGAGTATGAGAAAAAACATATTTTGAGAAAATGTACTGTAAAATGATGTACACACTATAGGTAATTAGGGAAAAATAACAATAGATATCACTATGTGACTTTCCAAGTTGATAACTTATATTAAGACACAGTTAATTGTATTACCAGTTTTCTGAAATTTTACAAAAAAAATATGCAAATGAGGTATTATCTAAAGTGAACTTCTGGTGAATGTAGGATAAATCTACAGGCACAAATAGACAAAGTGTAATAAACAAAAATAGTTTGTGTATTTTTTATGTTTTCTTTCAAAAATAATCTGAAAGAAGACATTATGCAAAATAGAAAAATATCCCAAAAAAGTCACTGACCAGAGCTTGAAAAAGTTTTTTTTCCTGTTGTGTCTTGCATAAATTGTTTCATTCTTATTAAATTACTTATCTTCCAAGTAAAGGATGACTTCTTCCACTATTTGCCTGACTGAATTTGAAGTGATATCTGTGTTTCTGGCTGCTCCAGTATGTTACCTGATTTTTTTCGGGGCTGTAGGACCTTCAGAAAGGGTGGTTCCCACATTGCATGTTCTAGTCTTGTGTCCCAACGATGTGCTATAGACAAGTGTGTGTGTGTGTGTGTGTGTGTGTGTGTGTGTGTATGTGTTCTTGTACTTCCTACATAGTGAGGACCGGAACACGTTTTTAACCAACAGAGTGAGGACATTTTTGCAAAGTGAGGACATTTCAGCCGGTCCTCACTTCTTTAAAGGCTTTTTTCAGATTTCAGACTTTGTTTTAAGGGTTAAAGTTTACATGATAATGATAATTAACTGAAACTGTATTGTGTGGTTACAAAACTAACTCAAATTATAGTGAAAATGTCCTTCGTTTTCGTCTTTGTCAACATTTTTTTTTATAAATAATGAAGATGGGTAAGGCAAAGGAAGTAAAGGCAAAATTTACTGTTTACTTATTACTAATAAAAAGTAAACTAAAACTAGCAAATTCACTCTAAAAACCCATTAAAACTAACTGAATTTGAAAACAAAAATTCTCAACAAAATTTAAACTAAAACTAATGAAAAATCCAAAACTATTATAACCTTGCAAGGGAATTCACTATTACAATGAGGGTCCTCACAAAGATAGAAGTACAAGAATGTGTGTGTGTGTGTGTGTGTGTGTGTGTGTGTGTGTGTGTGTGTGTCTCACCCTCTCCTCCCTGCTCTGCAGCACTCTACAGATGAGCTGCAGGTTGTAGAGCTCCTCCAGGAGCTGCAGCTCTCCTCCCTCCTCCTCCTCGCCGCTCGCCGCCTGCTGCCGCAGCCCGCTCACCATCCGGCACAGGTTGGCCAGGGAGACGCGCCAGTAGGGGGCGCTCTGCTTATTCTGTTTCATCTGTTGGAGTGTGAGGAGGAGGAGGAGGAGGAGGAGGAGGAGGAGGAGGAGGAAAAGGTTTCACACTGATTAGATCCAGACAAACATAAAGTGGACTCAGTAACGAATGTAATTTAATCCAACAGTGTTGCTTTTTGTCCATTTTATTGTTGTTTTCACATTTTGTTCCAACTTTAATAGAAATTATTGTACTGAAGTAAGTATTAAAGAGTTATTTGATAATCATGTATTTTTCTCCATGCAGTCATTTATTTCATATCCTTAAAATGCCATATTTTAGATTTTTGTCTTGTATAGTGTCACAGGAATGTTGAATTTTCATGCTTTTAGATATAAACAATTAGTATAATAAGGGTTAGTTTTTTTTAAGTATAATTTTATGGCACTGGTACTCCTTTTTTAGGTAATGAAGTGAGTTTCTGCTTAAGTATTAAAACGTTATTATTATTAGTATAATTGTTAATGTTTCTGTTTCTCTGCTCTTTTGCCTCCCTTTATATTATTATAATACTATGTTTTTTATTGTTTTGTATAGATTTATGAGGATCTTAAACTCTAAGCTATATTTTTACAGGGTTTTTTTTTTTTTTTTCTCAGGGTAAATGTATATTGTAATTGTTTGTAATTTTATTCTATTTTGTAGATGGGGTAATTGTATATTGGATTTTTATAGAATTGTGGTTTTGTATGTAAGGAGGAGGAGGACGAGGTTTCACACTGGTGACAGAAAGCGATTGGTATTTACAGATTCAACGCTTGGAGATAAATGAGATCCTGGTTTCCAGGAAGAGGATTTAATTGAAGTTTCGATTGACGTTGTGAATGGAAATGAAGTGAAAATTGAGTCGAGTCCAAAGGGAGAAGACCACAGAGGATAAAGAAGCCTCATATAAAGACCCTGGACATGTTTTTATCTGTTATTTTAGTCCATTTATGTGATTCTTCTATTCAATATTCACTTTTTTTCTGCACTAAATTAAATATAAGCTTCTCTTCTTTGGATTAGATCCACACAAACATAAAGTAATGTGTTTTAGTCTTTTTGGTCATTTATTGTCTTCTTTTGGTAATTTTGTGTTTTTTTTGGTCATTTTGTGTCTTTTTTGTGTCATTTTGTGTCTTTTTTGATAATTTTGTGTCTTTTTTTGTCATTTTGTGTCTTATTTTGGTCATTTTGTGTCTTTTTTTGTCATTTTGTGGTCATTTTGTGTCTTCTTTTGGTCATTTTGTGTCTTTTTTTTAAGTCATTTTGTGTCTTTTTTGTCATTTTGTGTATTTTTTGGTCATTTTGTGCCTTTTTTTGGGTCTTTGTGTCTTTTTTTGTCATTTTGTGTCTTTTTTTGGTCATTTTGTATCCTTTTTTGGTCATTTTGTGTCTTTTTTTGTCATTTTTATGTCTTTTTTGGTCATTTTGTGTATTTTTTGGTCATTTTGTGTCTTTTTTTAAGTCATTTTGTGTCTTTTTTTGGTCATTTTGTGTCTTTTTTTAGTCATTTTGTGTCTTTTTTTGGTCATTTTGTTTCTTTTTTGTATGATCTGAACTGAGCGTGTGAGATTCTGTTCAGTGAGTGGGGGTCGCGGACAACATGCATGTTAAATTGGGGGTTGCGACTCAAAAAGGTTGAGAACTACTGATCTAAATGGTATTTTCTAGCTTTTCCCTCTCACACACGTTTATTTGCTTTGTTTTTACAGTTGCAGCAGTAAAATCGTTCCCTCATACGAAGATATATGTGAACTATTCTTTATACATTCTGAGGCACCAAACACCCGCGGTGGTGTTTCAGTCACATCTAACCTCACCGAGCCGCAGCCTGTTGTGTCATAATCTAGTGTGAGTGGTTTTAAAGACGGTGCAGGGGCCCCGGGGCCCCCAGTGTGCGTGGGCCCGCGATCACACACACACACACACGTTGCTGCAAAGACCTCTGGGTGTCAGAGGGGATGATGGAGGGATTCAGGGGGCGAGGGGGAAATTGTCGCTTTGGAGTTATTGTAAATGGTCACGAGCCCTCACAGCAAAATCTGTAGTGTTGTTTTTTCACTGTTAATAATTTTGAGTTAGTGGGAGTTGATTTTGGAGTTGTTTTAACGCTGATTTTCAGATTTTGTGACTTGTATGTTCGGCTAAAGACAGAATGCACTTTTAATGTATCGTAAAACAAAACAATGAATGTTAATTATCACATTAGTGAAAGGAAATAACACGATTTTAGGGTTAAAAAAATACACTTTAACGTGTCAAAGTAACACAATGTGTGTTAAAAATTAACACAAAAAAAAAAAAAAAAAAAAAAAGATTTTCCAGCATTGACGTGAAATAGCCACGGAATCACTCAAATTTCCGTGAAACTGACACAGATTTCGCTACAATGCAAGTTAATGACAGTCATATCCCGTGGCTATTCCAACATACAAAGTGATTATGTACATTCACTGAGTGAATATTCAGAAAATAAAACATATATTTCTCACTAGAAATGTGATCAAAATCCATTTTTATGCAGAAACTAAGTCAAAATATTGATTTTTTCACTAAAAATGAGAGAACTGTCCACCATGTTTTTTGTTCTGACCGCCGTTGTAGCGAAATCCATGTCAGTTTCACTGACAGCTACTGCTGTATTGCTATTTTTCTTATTCATTCCAGGAATTAAATAATTCATTTTTGCACTGTACATATTCTATTTAGTTTTTTGTTTTGTGGTTCTTTGTTCTAATGTACCCTTTAAAAAACTAAAATGTGGAAAAAAGCTGTGGAATAAGTTATGTCTTGTACTGATGCTTATGAATGCTAATTTCCAATAATAATAATAATTATATATATATATATATATATAAAATAAAGAGTTAGAATATTTACACTTTTCAAAGTGTAATTTTAACTCAGAATCCATGAGAACTACAGTATATATTAAAAGAAAGAAGAAAAAGTGTTAAATTTAACACTCTGTGAGTTTAATTAACACTCCTGATTTTACTGTTTAAGACTGACTGGATCATTTAGGAGCTTCAGAGGTATTCAGACTGTACGACAGTAGCCACGGCGACTACAGGCTGTTTTTGTTTCCCCGGTGACGAGGTGGACGTGTAATAACAGCTGTAGAAACATCAAAAAAACGACACACAAGGGACCAAACATAAGCAGCTTCTGACATTTACAGATCATCCACGCTTCGACCGTTTCTAGAGTTTTCATTTGGTTTCAAAGTGAGATCAGCTGGGCTTTTAATGAGCTGAAAGGTCACATGAAAGATTGTTTCTAATGCATCAGGATTTCCTGCAGGAATGCCAATTAATCAATGACTTTAAGGGGCTGAGATGAAAGAGTTAATAAAGGGTCCAACGTCCTTACAATCCCCAGTGGACCTCTGTGTTATTAACAAATCAATTAAGGTTTCTGTCAGCTTCGGAAGCAAAGAGCCACAAGAATGAAGCTACTTTGGCCAAAATTTGGAGACACACTTTGCTGTTTTTTTTTACATTTCTATGTGGCATTTTTACTGCTAAAGCTCCATCTACAGTCATGGAAAAAAATTATTAGACCATTGTTTCCTTCAATTTCTTGTTCATTTTAATGACTGGTACAATTAAAGTTACATTTGTTTCGACAAATATAATGATAACCACAAAAATAGCTAATTAAGGTTAATTAGTTTAATCAAGGAGCTGATATCTAGACATTTAACATGGTTTTATTGATAATAACCAAAATCATTATCAATTGTGTCTTTTAATTGGTCATTATGCGTCTTTTTTGGTCAAATTGTGTCTTTTTTTGGTCGATTTGTGTCTTGCATGGTCATTTTTACATCGATTTTGGTCATTTTACGTCTTTTTTGGTCAATTTGTTTCTTTTTTGGTCAATTACTTGTTGTTTTCTTCAATGCATTTTAATACCTTTAAATGGTTTGCTTTAATGATTTTGGTTATTATCAACAGAAACCATGTTAAATGTCTAGATATCATCTCTCAAATTAAACTCTTATCAGCTATTTTTGTTGTTATCATTATATTTGTCCAAACAAATGTACCTTTAGTTGTACCAGGTATTAAAATGAACAAGAAAGTGAAGAAAACAAGGCTGGTCTAATAATTTTTTCCATGATTGTATATTCAAACACTGCTTCACAAAGAAATGATTAATGATAAGGAATGAAAGATATACTGTATGTTTTATGTGGTAATTATGTTTGATGTTTGTTTGTGTCTAGTTTAGTTTTAATGTTATTTAATGTGTTTAAGTTCTTATTTATTATTGTTGTTTGATTTATTTATTTAGGTTGGTTTTGTGATTTTGTTGTTGTTCTTTTTTTTTTTTTTTTACTGTGTTTGTCCATTGGTGATGTATATTGTGTTTTGTTTAAATTAATTTAAAAAAAAAAAAAGTGGACAAGCAGGTCCATCAATTCAACTGTCACCCTAAAAAGAAAAAGATCATGTACATAGTTTAGATAGAGAGGCGCTCTATCAATCATCTGGCAAGTTATTATTACAATCATCACCCCTGAGCAACCTCCGCCATGAATCACATGGCTGATTTGTCACCGTCACGTCTCCGTTTGAGCGCCACGGTTATTTATCAGAGAGGAGAGAGGAGAAGACGCTGTCAGGTCCATCTGAACGCTGTTAGCCTCGTCCATCCGTCTCCTCCAGCCTCCAGCTCCACTTTTACCAACTCCATCCCTCAGCTGTCCCTCACCAGATGATGTAAATGTTAAACATCAGGACTGAATTACTTCCCTCTGCACTCAGATCTTATTTTCATCTCATAGGACATGATTTTGTGGATTAAATGTGTTGTTTTCTGCACATTTTGACCCTAAACATGTTTTTTTTAACCCTCAAAATCAATCAAAATTCAAAATTGCTTCATTCATCCCCGAGGGGAAATTCTGGGGTTTTGATATACCACATCATCTTTACTATACTCATGTTTGGTATTTTCTTAGCACAACTTCAGCATGATCTGACAATTTTTTTTTTCCACTTAAACCCAGTTTATTAACCCTTTGGAGTTTGGGGCTATTTTGAAGGGTTTTGACTATTTTTCATTCTGCCTGTATAAACGACTTAAAAAATGTTGGTATCATGTTTTTCAGCACAACCTCACCTGATTATTATTTTGTCATTTTGACTTACTGGATCAACATTTTGAACACAAAAAAAACCCACTCAAAAACCCACAAAAAAATAATACAAAAAACACACAAAAAATATACAAAAAACATACATACAAAAACACAAAAAATGACCAAAAAATGACCAAAAAAAACACAAAAATATACACAAAAACACTAAAAACACAAAAAATGGCAAAAAAAAAACACATTGCATTAAAAATGGTGAATGCACACTGCAAAATTCAATAAAATCTCTGCAAAAAACTTCAGTAATATCTAATATAAATGTGTTGTTCTCTGCACATTTTGACCCTAAAAATGTTTTTTTTTAATTGCAAAAAGTCAGTTTTAATGCATTTTAGACCCTGAGTGGCATATATAAGTCTTTTATAGTAAATTATTTCTAACACAGGCAAAAAAACGAGGCTGTGGCTGTTGTTCTCTGCACATTTTGACCCTAAAAATGATTTTTTTTTAATGCAAAAGGTTGGTTTAAATGCAGGTTAGACCCTGAGTGATGCAAAAAAAACCCTCTTTTAGTAAATTTTTTCTAACACAGGCAAAAAACAAGGCTGTGGCTGAAACATAGATGCAGATTTCATGTAAGAACAGCTGTCTGTGTCTGTGTGTCTCAGCTGCTGAGATGTGAAGGGTCGCTACTTTTTGGACACTCTCTCTCTGATGCCACAGGTGCAAAAAGAAAAGAGTGAGAGAGAAAGAGAAAGAGAGAGAGAGAGAGAGACCCCCGTACCTTAGAAGTGAAGAGATTGCTGAGTAGCTCCTCTTCCAGCGATCGCTGGTCCTGGTCCACGTCTGTCACTTCGGAGAGAAAACAGAAATATGAGCTTCAGCAGAATCTAATCGAGAGTTAAAGGATCCTGAGTGATGAAGCATTATGAATGTCAGTGAGATATGGAAGTAAAGCATGCAGGCATGCACACATTTAGACTGTTATATCTTCTTTGTGAGCTGTTGTTAAGAAGAATCTGCAACATTTACATCTTATTTGCTGGAAGTGAGCTTTAGGCATTCAACAGGTGATACACTGTTGATTTAGAGAATAAGACACTTAACACACACCAATTAAGCTCCATTAATCCATAATTTATTGATTTTTAGGATTCAAATTAGATCAAATTTTTCCATTTTACAGACTCACTGCCTCATTGGCTCACTAGACCAAAAGTACAGACTCATTTAGACTCTTAGGGAGTCATTTCATTTTAGCCTGTGTTTGATGGGAAATACATTCATGAAAAGGAGTTTTTACCTAATTTGCAAATAATAAATATGGTTAACTCTGCTGCAGTTCGTGTAGTGGTGCAGTTTTTGTATAAACATGGATCCAAAAGACTTAAATTACAAATGATTACATTACATCAAAGAGGAAAATGGTATTTTAGGAGCTTTAAAGAGGCTCAATAAGTCATAACTTGTGCAGAAAAAAAGAAATAACTCATGTTTTTAGCTTCCTGATAGATTGTGAGATCAAAAAATTGCAGTAAAAACCTTCAGAATAAATCATTTTGGCAGCTGAGCTATTTCACTATTTAATCTTTAAAATAGAAACTTGGTAAATAATAACTTTTTGATGTGCAAATTCTTGTTTTAAACACATATTTCCATAATTAAGAAGATGCAGTTTTGCAATACTTGTAACAGCATCACTAAAATGATGCACCTGTTGCATCCAGTAGCTACAAAATAAAATTGAGGCAACAGATTGCACGCAATATTATTAATTAAATCTAACTACGTTACAAGTTGACTTAATAACAACTTAACAGGAAGTACCTGTCAATTAAAAACGGACTAATTCTATTGTGTTGGATTCATTCAAAATTCTCTTGATTTAGAATTACATACACATAAAGATTATATTTAATGTGATCAAAATAAGTAGATTCTATCTCAAACATTTTATATTAAAGTTATTTAAACAACTGCCTCAAAATCAAAGACGCATTTATATTTAATATATCAAATATATTAAGACTACAGAATAATTGATTACAGTGTGAGAAGCAGAGAATGCAACAAGTGCAGCATGTGCATGCCTTTTATGCAGTTTTCCTCATTTTGTTACTATAAATGAAGTCGTAAAATCATGAAATTATGCATAAAAATGAATGAACGAATGCTTTATTTCGGTTACAAAAAACAAAGATAACAAAATAAAATCATGTTTTTACAAAAGAATCCATCAGACAGCAACCGGAAAAAGAATAGGCTGAAGTCCCACTAAAGGCTTATTTTTGAAATATTTTCAAATTCAATCAAATTTCATTGTAACCCTTGATAATTTTAGACTTTAAAGAGCCGTGGTGCTTACCTGTACAAAGTCCACCACACATGAAACAGAGGAGAAGCACACACGCCAACTGTGCCTGCATCTTGGTGAGAAAACCAACGAAAAAAAGGATCCCAAAGCTGAAGAATTCACCTGCGGGAGGATCTAGTCCATAAGGTTAAAGGTCAGATTCAGACAGCTAAAGAGGCTGCAGAAGAAGAGGAGGACTGGTGCTGATGCTGCTGCTTCTTCTTCTTCTTCTTCTTCTCTTCCAGCTCCAAGCACGCTTCCCCTTCCTTGCAGCTTTCTGGTTGGTTGTGAAGTGCAGTGGGCTCCATTCCCTCAGTTTATAAGAGCCAATGTGATGTCAGAGGATCAGTCTCTCTCTCCTCATCACCACCCCCACCTTCCCACCCACTAACACAGCCCCCTTCACCCATCCATCCACCCATCACTCTCTTCACGTTGTCTTTTTCCGTCCTGTCACTGTGTCATCGCTTCATCAGACGTCACTGTGGCATCACAAGGCGGAAAAAAAAGAAAAAGCGTTTCTGCGTCAAGATTCGGTTATTTCACCTCACGGATGCACACGGTCTGACGGGTGTTTTGCACTTGTCTCCCGGGGGACGAGATGCAGGGCTGCTGTGGGAGGACGCACCACAAACAGTCACTCTTTGTGTCAGTATTTTGAGAAGATGTGCTCCGAAACATTCAGCTTGTTGGAAAATATGTGTTCTGAAAGCAACAGGTGATCGTCTAGACTTAGAAACCATACGAGTGCCTGCAAACGACGTGAATCTCAGCGAAGCAGACAGATATATATATATCTGGAGATGTATTCTTACTTATAAGTATAATATTGTCAATATCATATCCTCTGAGCAGACATATATTATATTATATTGTTATATTATATTGCACTTAATTAACCCTTTGATGCACAACTTGGGTCTAAAGTGACCCGACAGAGTTTTTATGTTCTATATCTTTGCAATAAATTATTTCCATCATTCAGTATTCCAGGTTTTCCTCAATTAGTTTGTTTTTGATCATCATACATCCTAATTTTACGTTTTCCTTTATTCATTTTTGAATAAAATCCCTTTTTGTGTCACTACTCTTCTAATGCACAACATGGGTCAAAAATGACCCATATCCATTTTTTAGCTAAGTAGTTTGCTAAGCTAAATACTTAGCTAACTTCTTGGCTAAGTAACTTGTTAAGCTAACTACTTAGCTAACTTCTTGACTAAGTAGTTAGCTTAGCAAGCTACTTAGCCAAGTATTTAGCTTTGTAATAATGCAAAAACTTTTTTTCTTCATAAAGTATGAGAAGCAAAATGGAAATAATGATCTGTTGTTATCAAAAACAAGATATTTAAAGAATACTTGGAATATTCAATCATAAAATAAGTT
The DNA here is from genome assembly GCF_030273125.1 of Centropristis striata. Taxonomy (NCBI): domain Eukaryota; kingdom Metazoa; phylum Chordata; class Actinopteri; order Perciformes; family Serranidae; genus Centropristis; species Centropristis striata. Next base: position 37,083,873 of record NC_081522.1, read on the forward strand.
GATATCAAAAGATAGAGCACAGAAACACACAGCAGCATTAAATGACATGTGAAATGAATGCGGGTTATTTTTCACCCATGTTGTGGATTAGAAGGGGGATCAATATGTTGTGCATGGATGATATTATTATTTTTACAGTTTTGAAGTGTGATCTTTCAGAATCTGTAAATTAATTGTGTGTTGTTCAAACTATTTCTTATTAGGAGGGATTTTTTTCAAGGAATATTCTAGTGAATAAAATGCTCAGGAAGCATCTTTCTTGTTGGCTTAAGGTGAGGTTCAAAGTTAATTCTTGACTTGAAATACAAGTTTAAAAAACATTAATCCAAACCACTAGATATTGAATATGCATGTTTTAAATTAACAGATCTGCTTCATGCACCTCAGGGGATGATTTCTCTTGAAGCTGAAAAGAAAGAAGAGAAATATGAATGGCCCTTTAACAAAACATAAATAAATACAATTTAAATTGTCACTAATTCAATCATGAGTCATTTGCTTATGTGACAGTCAAAACAAACTATTGTGTTATGGCTTTATCATGCAAATAATCTTGAAATAGCCATAGTCGGCTATGATGGAGTCCCACAGGGGTCAGTTTTCGATCCTCTACTTTTATTAGTTTTTCTTATTTACTTAATTTGGATTATTTTCCTCTGATATATGTCTAACCTGACACAGGAATCAACATTATCTGATTAAATTTCACTACATATTCCATCATTATCTGAAAAATTCAGATGCTATTGACTTTGTACAATCAAAAATTAAATTGCATTATTGTCATAAATTGAGTATTAGCAGCATTCCTGCAGGGGCACAAGTCATTTTCTCATTTACCATTTATAAAATGACTGTTTTGTTTTCTGTTGTTTTGCAGGGCCATGCATAATTAATTAACAAATTGCTCATTTTATTTCAGCAAACATGATCATCTCTAATTGTTTTTCATTACTAAACAGCATTCTAAACTGGGATGCTTTGAATTATAATGATATAACTTTGATTGACTGGATATTTGTGTAATTCAGAACTGTCACAAAAATTCCACTTTGATTTAAAGCCACTAAATAAATGTATTTATATCAGTAGAGTTCCAATTCGAATTCATACTAATTGGTCCCTGCAGAGAGTTATATCCTTTTATTGCACAACAAATATCCCAGTTGGAACAACTTCAAAACATGTGTTCTGCAAAACATATCTCAAGCATTTTTATAAAAGCATCCAGAGTTAAAGCAGGCTGCAATTCCTCTTATGTCTGATTTTATCTTAGTCGTTTTAATCCAGCAGGGAGATCCCAAGAGGTCACATTTCCCTCTGCATGTCCTGTCCTGCAGCTCGGAGACTGTAATCATATTTCCTGTGTTTTGCCTCTTCATTGCATTCCATAAAAACATTTGTAGAGTAATAAACAAAGCAAAAAAATGCAGATTTGTGTCTGAAATTACCACTGTTTTGTATATTGTGTGGACTATTTCTATATATTTGTGCATATGTATATTTAATTTAGTTTAAAATGCTGCTGTATGTCCAAAATGTGCATCATATTCCTTTGATGGTGGTCGTGGTGCTCATTCTTTATGGATGTAGAATTACTTCAGTAAAGTGTCCACAAGGTCCATTTAGTAGTTTTTCTTTAACTTTTTATCACATTGTATGATCTTCATTAGCAGATGGAGCTTTTCTAACTATCACATAATTTTAGATGTTTACATTTATATTTTCCTGAACATTTTAACCTCCTAATCTGCATTATGTACTTGCAAAAAAATCCATATTTTCCATATTTTTTTTAGATGATATTATTATTTTTTACAGTTTTAAAGTGTGATCTTTCAGAATCTGTAAATTAATTATTATACTTTATTACATTGTAAGTGCATACACTTACAATATAATAAAATATGCTTTTTTTGTTTTAAATAAGATATGCAATTTGATACTGTTTTGAAAACATGAAGTCTTCAGAATCTGTTACACTTAAAAAAAATTGTAGAGTAAAATAATCAAGGCAATATGCAAAAGTATGTATGAAATTACCACTATTTTGTATATTGTCTTGACTTTTTCTATGATATTTGTGCATATGAATATTTAATTTAGTGTTAAAGTTTTTTTATGCTGCTTTCTTGGCCAGGTCTCCCCTCAACGAGACTTTTTACCTAGTTAAATTATAGTATTAGAAGTATATATATATATATATATATATATATATAGCTGCTGTATGTTCCAAATGTGCATCATATTCATAATATTGTGCAGTTTCTGGTATCATAATGTCATTTTCTGATTAATTTGACACCAAATTAGTTCAATAGTCACCCTCCTTTGTGTTGTGTGTTTTTTTTTTTTTAACCACAGTGTTTTACTGTTTTCACTGACTTTGTTTGCTTTGCCACAGGCTTTTTCTCTTCCCCTCCTCGGTGGTAGTTGCTCAGGTTGTCCCTGCAGGTGGAAGGAGGCGGCAGACACCACTAACTGTCGGGATAAACACCTCCTCCCTCCTCCCTCCCTCCTCCCTCCGCCTGTCGGACGGGGCGGACAGAGTTGGAGTTGGAACACCCTTCAACTTTTCTGCAACACTCCACAAAGTGTCCGGCGTCGTGCCATGCTGGGACTCTAACGCCTGTTCGGATTGCTGCTCTGTGTGGTCTTTTTTTCTTTCCTCCTCTCGCTCCTGAGTCATGGCTCCGTTTGGGAAAAACTTCCTGAAAGCTCGACAGAAAAACAGGTAATTTAATGAAAGAGAGAGAGGGTGAAGTTTTCTTGAGGGGGAACCTGTTTGAGTTTTGTTTTCCAGAGTTACGCACGGCGCAGCGCAGCGCTGCAGGTTTCTGAGTGAGCTGCACACGAGGCGGAGCAGAGTCACATAGAAGTTACATTACAAGTTTACTACAGTCTGATAATTAATATATATGATGCATGAAGCAAATGCACAAATTACACACAACTTAGAGCCACAGGGACACAAGATAAACTCTTATTATCTTTATTATTAGGCTGTTTTCCCTGCCTTTTCATTCGTTTTAAACCAGCATGAGGAAAACCTCGCCATTGTAGGATATTTTTGATTTTTTTTTTAAGTATGTTATTAATTAGGCAGTATTGCATGTGTGCAGTGGCGGAAAAAAAGTTTTTTTTTAGCATGTCTCAGCATTTATGGCATTTTAAGGCCACACTAGAGGGCACTTTATCAAGTTCTCTCCACTTGAATTGTGCTTTAAAAGGTACTTCACATCACATTTGCTTCATTTAAGGCCTACCTATAGGGTACTTTATCACGTTTTCTCTATGTAAGGTCTCCAAAAAGGGCCCCTTAGCAAAATATTTCCATTTAAGGGCACCCTAAAGGGCTCTTTATCATGTTTTCCCCACTGTAAGGGCAGCCTAAAAGTTACTTCTTCACATTTTCTCCATTTAAGAAAACTTTATCAAGTTTTCTCTACTGAAATTGTGCCTTAAAGGGTACTTCACATCACATTTTCTTCATTTATGGTCACCCTATAGGACACTTTATCAAGTTTTCTCTATTTAGGGCCTCAATAAAGGGCCCCTTATCAATATGTTTCCATTTAAGGGCACCCTAAAGGGCTCTTTATCATGTTTTCCCCACTGGTAGGGCAGCCTAAAAGTTACTTCTTCACATTTTCTCCATTTTAGAACACTTAAACACGTTTTATCCCCCATCTAAGGGGGATTTTTTGCTGTGTTTTTGTGTGGAGTCCTCCCGTGCATGTTTGCAAGCGACCTTTAGTTATATTATTGCCTGATAATTTGACACCTCTACTCAATGAAACTAGTGTAAGAAGTTCAGTAAAACCCCTTTAATAGAGGTTCTCTTGTTCCTTTACTGTACATCGACTATAAGAGCTTTCACCTTCTTCTGCTCTGTAATTACAACAAAGATGATACTTTTAATACGTTTCATGTGGGACACCGGAGTCCAAGAGGGTTTTTACTTTAAGTTGAGAGAGTTCCTGTCATCAACACTGGTATAATTTGCTTCAGCTCTTTTCTCCGAGTGGCTGGCTCGGCCTTTTGAAGCTGCGTTCCAGCCTCTGCAGGCTTTGAAAAGGTGGGAAAATTAGATCTGCCGAGCCACGAGCTGTCCTCTCTTATTGGTGCAGAGCTTCTATTGGATTGTTGACTGCAAACTTTTTTGTTGTGCAGAGTTGGTAAACAGAGTTTGTGAGTATCTAGGTCATGATCCAATCCCTGGCAGGGAGCAGACAGCACTCCTGATCCTGATCCTGGTCTTGGCAGCATGAGGGCTTTTAATTGTGGGTAAAGAACTGTTTTCATTGGCTTTTCTTCAGGGTTCGTACAGATGATGAAATCCATGAAAATGCTTGAATTTTAATGTTGAATTTCAAGGTTTGAAAAGTGCTTGGATTTTGGATTAAGTGCTCGTAAATGTTTGAAATTCTTACTGTATTTTTTTTGCAATCTGACTATAGATAACCGTATTTTCAATGGAAAAAAATATATAAAGTGAATAGCCTATAGCCTATCTGAAATGAAGACTGCTCCGCCTGAGTCTTCTTGTTTCTGAGATGTTTCTTGTTGCTCTTACCCAGGGGTCTCAAACTCAAATTACCTGGGGGCCGCTGGAGGCAGTATCAAAATGACCAAAAAAAGACACAAAATTACTAAAAAAAAACACAATATGACCCCCAAAAAGACATAAAATGACTGAAAAAAACCCACTAAATTACTTAAAGACACAAAATGACAAAAAAAGGCACAAAATGACCCAAAAAATACACAAAATTACTAAAAAAAGACACAAAATTACTGAAAAAGACACAATATCATTAGAAAAAGACACAAAAAAAAGAAACAAAATTACATTACATAACATTTCCACTACTTCCGGTAACAACAACACGGCAGATAATAAACGCTCCAATACTTAGCAAGTTACTTAGCTAACTTCTTAGCTAAGTATTTAGCTAAGTAGCTTAATAAGCTAACTACTTGGCTAAGTATTCAGCTAAATAGCTTGCTAAGCTAACTTCTTGGCTAAGTATTTAGCTAAGTAGCTTGCTAAGCTAACTACTTAGCTAACTTCTTGGCTAAGTAGTTAGCTTAGCAAGCTATCAAAAACAAGATATTCAAAGAATACTTGGAATATTCAATCATAAAATAAGTTGATATAAAAACAGAGAGCACAGAAACACACAGCAGCATTAAATAACATGGGGAATGAATGAGGGTCATTTTTGACCCATGTTGTGCATTAGAAGGAGGGTCAATATGTTTAAGTATCAAAGTACTCCTCTAAAACATGCCATTTAAAACCATTGAAAGGTACTGGAAAAGCTTGAAAATGGACCTAACCTCCTTAAAAAGTGCTTGAATTTGACCACTGAAAAACTGTACCAACCCTGTTTTCTTATTAAGGCTCTCATTTTACCACCAAACTCAGCAAAAAGGCTTTGGATTAAGTTCAATAATAAAACAGGCTTTTATGCTAAATTACTGTAAACTCTTTGACAGTGGCACCCGCAGCAGAATGGATGTATTTTCACATCACACACGGAGTTGAGATGAATTATCTCTGATAACTTCAAACAGTCTGACTGAGGCTGTCTCCAGTGGATGTCTTATTTTTTTTCATGTTTTGTAGTAATTACCATTGCAGCCCTCTATAATTACCTCAAGTGTTTAGATCTGTAGATATGTCAAACGCTTCATTTCAGAGGCTCCCGCTGAGCTGCATGTTTGTGAGACAACGACAACACCAAGCTGCTGCTGTTGGACTCACTTGAAACATTGAAAACTTTCACAATTTATTTTAATTACAGCTGACAACATTTGTTTTAACACTCTCTACCGTCAAAGAATCGGTGCGTCATTAACCCTCTGGAGTCTCCAAAAGAGCCACAGCATGGCTTCTCCATCACATCCAGACATAAAAACACAGTAGACCAAGAAAAGACACAAAATGACTAAAACAAAGACACAAAATGGCTAAAAAAAAAAGACACAAAAAAGAGACAAATGACCAAAAAAGACAAAAAATGACCAAAAAAGACACAACAACAAACACAAAATAACCAAAAAAGACACAAATGACCAAAAAAGACACAAAATGACTTACAAAGACACGAAAAGACATGAAAAGCATTAAGAAATGGACCAAATAGCCATATAAGGAGTTAAGGAGTCGTGTGCGTCAAACCGGCGTCCTATAGTGACCCGGCACGTCCACGCAAACACTCACACGGTTTGAAATTACTTCTAATTTCAATAAATGAATAGTCAAAATGAAATAATCATATGTTAAAGGCTATGTTTGTATACTCAATTTCCCAAAAAGCAGCTTCATAGTTCACTCCTGAGTGAAAGAAATAGTGAATAATGTCATCAAAATGACTTAAATATTGCTGTAATGCAAATCAGCCAATTATTCTTGGACATAGCAATAGAAACGATAAAGAAAAATATATATAACAGACATTTCTATGCTGCTTGATAATCCATATCGCCCTATTTTGAGGCCTTAAAGATTTTCAGAGCTTTTAGGGATATGCAAAGTTTTCACAGGGACTTATTTGGTATATAGAGAGTTGGATAATCAACAGACCTCACTGAGAGTTTCCATGGAGTAACAAAGAACAGTCCAGAGAGCTGTTGATTCTACAACTATATTTTTTTTTCATGTTTTGTAGTAATTACCATTGCAGCCCCCTATAATTACCTCAAGTGTTTAGATCTGTAGATATGTCAAACGCTTCATTTCAGAGGCGACAACACCAAGCTGCTGCTGTTGGACTCACTTGAAACATTGAAAACTTTAAGAATTTACTTTAATTACAGCTGACAACTAGCCTGGGTATACCCATACTGCCTTGCACGCTCGATTTCATTTCAAACTGCAACACAGTCTGGAAACTATGGCTGTTTCTTAGCCCTGTTTTAGGGATCCAATCACAGAACGGGGAGGGACGGCAAGACGATGACACGTACTACTGGACAGACGGACGCTTGTAGTTTTGTAGTTTTCTTACGGATCCAACATGGCTGCAGCAGATGTGAAGCTCTCTTTGGATCTAGCTGTAGACAGTGTTCTAGATAGTTTAGAGCCAAAGTTTATTTTAAAAGAAGAACAACGTTTGACTTTACACTCCTGTTTCACCACCAAAAAGGATGTTTTAGCCTTGCTTCAGACAGGATTTGGCAAAAGCCTAATCTACCAACTAGCCCCGCTACCGCTCGCTGCTGTAACCACGGTGATCTGGCTACGAGCCGGGGGACAGCAGAGCCGCCCAGAGACCCCCAGCAGCTCGTCTATTGACCATAAAATCAGTGGATGTGTGTGGCTGAATGACATGAGGGGGAATAAGGCGTAAAAATAAATTATCTTGCAGAAAGAGAGAACTGGAGAAGCAAAGCAGCAAGCAACACTCTCACACACACGCACACACTGTGAGCTGAAACTACAGAGCAGCCAGAGTAAGAACATGCTGCAGAAAAACATTGTAGAAGCAGAATTGAGCATTTTAGTCCCAAAGTAAAGATGGGCTAGTCTGGCTATGTAAACATCAATTTCTGTCTCTCTACATATGTCCTCTGGTATAACTGATACGATTGGCTAAGAGCTACTTGATGCTTTTGATAGACATTCGTAGCGCCCAATAAACGGCTCTGGAGGATCGTACTCAACTCTCAATTCAACTTTGTTTGTAAAGCACTTTAAAAACAACAATAGCCGCAACAAAGTGCTGTAAATAAACAAGCAACAAAGAACAATAAAATAAATAAAACAGGAAATAAACACTTAAATAAATAGTTTCATTGCTTTTTAAGAGTCTCATGGGTGGTTGAAAGCCAAGGAATAAAAATAGGTTTTAAGATGAGTTTTAAAAATAGACAGTGAGGAGGTTTGTTTGATGTGCAAAGGCAGCTTGTTGCACAACTTGGGGGCTGCAACAGAGAAAGATCTGTCCCCTCTGAGCTTCCGTTTTGTAAACCACGCCTCCTCTACGGAGAAATGAATGGTTGGTTTCCAGACTATATCTCATTTGTGATATAGTCTGGTGTTAGCCAGGCTATCATTAAGGAGTCGTGTGCGTCAAACAGGCGTCCTATAGTGACCCGGCACGTCCACTCAAACACTCACAGGGTTTGAAATGAAACGGTTGCCAGCCACTGACATGTGTCAGCGGAGCTATGTGGTAGCATGACAGCATTGTGCGTCCGGACCAATTAGCTGCTGAAATTGTTTGGTTGACACAAATTAGCCATCCACCGCGAACAATAAAAATGATAGCATTTGTGCTGAAAGAGGGAAAGCCATTTATTTTAACAGAGGGTGATTCACAGAGCTGCTGGGGGGGGAGGGGGTCACAGAGGAAGGGAAGGGGTGTGTTGTGTCTGCTCACAGATGCCTATCAGAGTGGGAGTCATCCTCCAGATCAACATGTCCAGATAGAAAAGTGATGTTATTTCCTGGCGGGATCCCTCATCCTCTTTCAGATAAGAGACAGAGGAAGCGTCTCCTGTGTCTCTCTGCTCCACTACAAGCTCTTCTCTTATACAAACAAACACACAAAACATGATGTTTACCTTCAACATTCTTTACCGTTTTTCTGGGAAAAACAACGTTTTTTATGTTTGAACTTAAACTGTTTTCAAGCTCTTTGTAGGTCAGTCTGAAAACAGAGCAACTTTAAGTAGTTCAGGAAATGCTAATGAAAGGTTTTATGGCCTGAACATTTACCAGATGGAAACAATGCAAAGGTTACATGTCTGTAATGTGATGTCATGCAGCAGAGACTTCCTTTAACTGGGTTAGGGTTAGGGTACCATTCTGTCTGTTATGGGACAGTGGTACAGTCTTAAATTTGTGAGCCACCTGCGGTCCACATAGTATTTCAGCCATTTTAATGCAAGCAGGTTTAATCAGTGTTTCCCCAATGTTGTGTGGCTTTTTGGCTTGCACAACAAGGAGAGAGCACTCAAAAGGAGCAACCATTGACTGCTTCTGGTCGCTTCCAGCTTCATTAAAACTGTCCATAATGTTTTGGGGCCTGTTTGTGACAACGAGTTCCATTTTTCTGAGAAAAAAACTCTTTGGGTTTACCCACCATCTCGGGTTGTTTAGTTGTCTGGTGTCGCTTCAGCTTGCAGGGTTTCAAACGTTCATTTGCCAGTTTCTCACTGCAAAAGATGCATTGGGCTCTAATTCTGTCCATTGCTTCTATGAAGCTGAACTCAATGTGACTTTCATGGTAGCCTTTCTTTTTCTTTTTGAGATATTCAGCATTCTCGTCTCCCTGAAGCGCCGCCATTTTTCCATTAGCTCTGTGTTTCTGTTGCTAGGTGAGGTTACCGCTAGGTGAGGTTACCGCTAATTAATTAAATGCTGACTCATCTATATTAACCACATTATAATGAATTACACCCCTTAAAATCAAGAGGGCTTTGCGACCCCCCATGGACCTTTGGCGCCCCCCTGGGGTGGTCGGGCCCCCCTGGTTGGGAATCACTGGTATAGAGCATGGGTCTCAAACTCGCGGCACGTGGGCCAATTGCGGCCCTCGTGACAATATTTTGTGGCCCCCACCTTTATATGAAAGTTTAATGTGAGTTTTATATGAATGGCACTTTACCGTGTTGTGTGTGGAAGGTCCCTTTAATTACTTTTTGGGGTAATTTTTTGTCTTCTCTTTGGTAATTTGGTGTCTTTTTTTTGTGATTTTGTGTCTTTTTAAAGTAATTTAGTGTTTTTCATTCATTTTGTGTCTTTTTTTGGTCATTTTGTGTCTTTTTAAAGTAATTTAGTGTCTTTTTTTAGTCATTTTGTGTCTTTTTTTGGTCATTTTGATACTGCCTCCAGCGGCCCCCAAGTAATTTGAGTTTGAGACCCCTGTTTTAGGTGGTCTTGACTACAACACTGTTAGAAGTTAACAGCTACAACAACAGAAGACTGCACCAGTCTCAGACACTAATAACTCAAGGAAAAACAACCTGCAGCACCCTTCTCTCTGAGCCTCACAACCTCATCAATGATTGCCGGCAGCCAAGACATAATGAATGTAAAAAATATTTGAAAAATACAAACTGTATCACAGTTAATAGTTCTTTTCTGAGGACAAACAGTTTGATAAGTCCCCTCCTCACCTCTCTACCTGTCAGGACAAACAGAAATACTGCACGCACCATCGGGCTGATTACATCTAATACGCTGCAGCTAATACGTCCATAAGGGCCGTCAGTCACTGTGGTGCCATTTGATATTCATAGTCTGGGATTAAGCTGCAGTTCCAGACACAACAAATGAGGGTGCCCTCACAGGTCACAGCTGTGGCTGATAAACCACAAAGCTGACACTGATATCATGATGAACCTCTGATTGGAAACGTGCAAAACCAGCCAGGATGTGTGATTATTAATAGAAATATTCAGCTGTAAGGGTATAATGAGGGTGGATGCCGTGAAGCGAACAACACCTGAACATTTCACACCTGAGTGAGCTAAAGAAACCTGAGCAGAGCCGCTTGACCTCAGGCTGAACTCCAGGGAGGAATCACACATGCAGGAAGAAAAAAAAAAACACATTTATACATTTTCATTATCCAGACTTTCTTTATTGTTTTTTTTCTTTTTTGCAAACAGTCAGGATCTAGAGAATGGTTCCAGAACAGGTTAAAGATCCAGTTCTTATGTATACATATCAGACCAGGTGTAGCCAGACCCTGAACTACACACAATCAATCCATTCACACTCACGACATACATGTGCAAGGCACATGTTACAAACAGGGAAACAGAAAGTAAAGAGACATAATACTAAGGAAAGATACAGATACATAGCAATTAATAAAAAAAAAAAAATATATATATATATAAGAATAAATTAAAAATTAAAAAAGAAATAAAAGAAAAAAGAAATGAATAAAAAAAGTAAAGAAAAGATAAATTAATTAAAAAAAATTTTTTTTAAATATATATATTTAAAAAAAGAAAAATTAAACAAAATAAAAATAAAAAAATTATAAAATAAAATATATAAATAAAAATAAATAAATAAAATTAAAAAATGAATAAAAAAATATATATACATACATACACACACAAATTAATAATATTTAAAAAAAATAAGGAATATATTTTTAAAAATTAAAAAAGCAGGGAGGGCTCAGGTTTCTGCACAATAGTCAGAAATTCAATGTATGTGACAAAGGGCTGCCACATCTTATAGAAACTGCTTGAGGACTCTTTTATTTATACATTTTCAGCACAAGTTTCTGCGCAGCACCTCCATGGCGCTCCTCCATTGTAAAACTCCTAATGACAACCCTGCAGACGTGAACAATCCCCTCTGTGTAATAAATTTGCAGGCTACAAGTTAACACAGAGGACTGCATGCTGGTGGTTTGAGCGAGTCATAACAAATGACAGAATTATAGCTGTGCAGCGTCTCGGCGTGTTTCCTCAGATCAATAGATAGATGTGATGGAGGTGAGGCAGATATTTCCAGCAGAACAAAGACGTGACGGCGTGTGAGACAACGTGTCCTGTAGCCTCGGCTGTCAACACGTTCAGATCTTCTCGCTACGGCAACAACAGCTCCATTAGTCGGGTGGTGACGAAATTACAAGTTTGCTCTTACAAGTGAAAATCATAGATAATAAGGGGCAGTAAAGACAGTTATTAAGTGTGAATAATTCCTTATGGGAGGTCTAAAGGTTGGGTTATCTGAATACACAAAACATGTATTTAGTTATTTACCTCTACCTCTCTTTACACAAACTAATTTGGGAATTTGTTTGTGTTGCTCAAAGCAATAAAAAGTAGGCCTGTCACGATAATGACTATATCGACATATCTTTCAATATATAAAAATTAGGGCTGGGACTCGATTAAAAAAATTAATCTAATTAATTAGAGGCTTTGTAATTAATTAATCGAAATTAATCGCATTTTAATCGCATATAAATATTTGAACAGTGAGAAGTAATTTTTTTCACATGGATTTTTAGTATACCATTGAATAATGACTGAATACATAAGCTTAAGCAACAAAAATATTGTTTATTTTTGTTCAAGTCCAACAGACCAGTGCAATTTTTGCCATTAAGTGTAGCAATAGCATATTTATAAATATAGTACATTTCATAAATTCAGGTAGCCTATAGGTAGGTAGACCTTCTGTAAACTATAATACTTTGTTTTTTTAAGTAAAACACAATACTTTGAAGTACATTCAGAACATTGGAAACCCTGACTATTAGAAAACATCTCTCTGTTGCTTCAGAGGCCATAACAGACTTTGTTGATTTACCAACAGCTGGTTTAAAAAAATCAATCATCACACAAAATGACCAAAAAAAATACATAAAATTACCAAAAAAAGTTATTAAAGGGACCTTCCACACACAACACGGCCCTTGTGACGATATTTTGTGGCCCCCACCTTGATATGAAAGTTTAATGTGAGTTTTATATGAATGGCACTTTACCGTGTTGTGTGTGGAAGGTCCCTTTAATTACTTTTTTTGGTAATTTTGTGTCTTTTTTTGGTAATTTTGTGTCTTTTTTGGTAATTTTGTGGGTTTTTTTTTAGTAATTTTGTGTCTTTTTTTTGTAATTTTGTGTCTTTTTTGGTAATTCTGTGTCTTTTTTTTAATCATTTTGTGTCTTTTTATGTAATTTTGTGTCTTTTTTGGTCATTTTGTGTCTTTTTTTTAATTTTGTGTCTTTTTTGGTAATTATGTTTTTCTTTTTTAAAGTCATTTATTGTTTTTTCAGTCATTTTGTGCATTATTTTGTAATTTTATGTATTTTTTTGGTCATTTTGTGTCTTTTTTTGTAATTTTGTGTCTTTTTTGGTCATTTTGTGTCTTTTTTTTGTAATTTTGTGTCTTTTTTTGGTCATTTTGATACTGCCTCCAGCGACCCCCAGGTAATTAGAGTTTGAGACCCCTGCTCTAAAGCAGCTCAGCCTCTGGGAAACGTTTCAGATTTTAACTCACAGTGATAAGATTCAGTTTAAGCGCTGCTGCACAGATTTGTCAACACTTTGTTCACATTAGAGCGGAGCTGAAAACAGAGCAGTGACCTGTATGTTCCCCTTCCTCCCTCTGTCCATTGAACTGCAGGATGTTGTGTGAGCGTTGGTGATTGTGGCTCCGGACAAATACAGGTGTTTCCCGCGCTGCTGTACCCTCTTCCTGCACAGCTGAGCCATCGGGTCACCCGCACCCAAATATACAATTGTGTGCAGAGTCTGTTTATCCACCTGAACGTTCAGATATGAACACAGACTCACATTTGTTACATGTTACGGCCAGTACCACTGTTTGTACTTCATGTTGTGTTTAACCCTCTGGAGTCTCCAAAAGCTCCAAATCATTCAGACTTCTTCATGACATCCAGACTAGAAAACAAAGCAGCGTGGAGCCCTACTGTAAATTTACCTCTAAAGTTCTGGCTGTAAACTCCATGAGGCCAGTTTCAGTTTGATGATGATATACCAAGTAAAACTGGAGACAAGCTCAAATATATTTAGTATAAAATGATAGAACTGGATGTAACCCTCTTATAGGTTAGATTTGACACCTTTCTTCACATTTGCAACATTTAAAATTCTTTATTGAGCATGATAGTGTTTAGACAAGTAAAAAAAAGATTCAAAATCACATTTTATGTTGGACTAAAGGACTAAAAAAGATACAAAATGACTAAAAAAGACACAATGACTAAAATAAAGACACAAATGACTTTAAAAAAAGACACAAAATGACTAAAAAAGACACAAAATGACTAAAAAAAGACACAAAATTACCCCAAAAATACACAAAATTGCTAAAAAAGACACAAAATTATTAGAAAAAGACACAAAATTACAAAAAAGAGACAAAATTTAAAAAAAAGACGCAAAATGACTAAAAAAAGACCCAAAATGACCCACAAAATGACCAAAAAAAATACACAAAATTATGAGTTTGAGACCTCTGCTGTAGAGCTTAATATACTCAATATTTGTCTGAAACAATTACAATTGCATTATACTGCACAGGTGTGGCATTTTCTGTTTCCACCCTGTTTTCCCTCAGTAGCGTTTGCAGGTTTTCTGCGTCGGTGGCAGTTTAAACTGTTGGGTCAAAGTCGCCGTGGTTGATGTCTCTGATTGCCGGAGGCGCGGTGGATTTGTTTGGTTTGCACATAGCTCAGGTATTTGCTCTGCCCTGCTCGTCTCCAAGGGTCTCCATAACCATTAACCAGACGGCTGCATTGTTGCATGCGTATCGCATTCCTGAGACCTTATTCACTGCCAGTTTACACAATGCTCCAGTTGTGTGTTTTCATGCCGTGTGGGAACCAAAACACGGTGGTATCAGACGGTGATAATGCAGCTTTTAACTTCTCCCGTTTGAATCTTTCTCCGTGTGTCTCACTTGCGTGTGTTGGCGTGCAGGCAGGTCGTATCTGCATCATCTGCAGAGCATGTGTAGTGTTGTAGCGGTTAATGTGGGCTGCAGTCAGCCGGGGTTATCTCCAGATAAAGACACGGCAGTTACATGATGCAGGGAGCAGATCTGATCTTTACTACATACCGAGGTGAAGAACAACACCTGAACATCTAAAGTTTTTGATTGTAATCATAAAGTTTGTTTCGTTTTTTGTGAGTGTGCTGTAGATACGGCTATGATGCACATAGATCCACATGATCCTTGAATGCACTTAAAAAAAGCTGTTTGTTAAACACAGTTTTGGCCTTGTGGTTTCTGTCAGATAACGTGAAGTGTCTCACTGATCTACAGCTAAACTCCCTCACTGATGTCAGAGTTTACTCTATGAAATCCCTTCAGAGAATAAATCAGAACTAGAAAATTTCCTCTGGGGAAATTCTGAAAGGGCCACGGGGGGCTACTGCCGGTGTGTGTACACTATGATGAGATTCTTCAGAGATTTCAAACAATTAATACTAGTAATGCTATGATACTATATAATATACAAGGAGCACACCTACAACAAGCATTCCTTTACAAGTATTTGAAAAGGAGTGTGCACGCTTACGCGTGCATGTGTGTGTGCTCGCGTGCGTGTATCTGCAACTGTAATCACATCAATATCAAAGGCAATCAGAGCAGATCAATCAACAGAATTAACTGCCACCTGAATGTGGACAGTGACTACAGCCAGAGGTGGACTGGAATTTCTGGCCTCGAACAGAAAGCATTTTTGGCAAAACCATAATACCTATCATTGATCCGACTTCACTTTGAGCGTCCTGAGTTCTTCCTGAACGTCTACATATGTTGTTTTTTTTAAGAAATATGAAGAAATAGCTTTGTTAGAGCGATCTAAAGAAACTGTTACATCTCCGTTTTTCAGAAATCTTCATGCGTTTTTAATATGGGAGCCAATGAGGCTGTTGGTGGTGTTGGTGGCGCATCTTTGCGTTGTACGCGCAAACTATAACTCTGACAGCTTTACCAGAGGATTGTGAGGGAGAAGACAAATTTTCCTACGTTTCTATGTATAAATTATTTCTGTAGAGTGGAATTTGCGGCCTGGAGCGCAGTTTTCAAATATATTTTTTGACAATTTCTTCTCTCCCTCTACACTCTGGCGATGATGTCACACACTGTGACACGAACATTCCGTGAAATACACACCCATTATAATCTCAGAATTTCTCCAAAAATGATCATGGTCATTGAACAGGGATTGATAAAAACCTATATGACCTATCGAAACGTGGATTAATACACTGATACACAAGACTTTTGTCTACTGTTTAAAGTTTCAATGGAGTCTCTAGGTGAAATTATGCCAGAGAAGTAGACGTTTAAAAATCTCCAATTATTGTTCTTTTTCGCTATTTTTTTTCCGGTCATCCCATGCATTTCAATGCAAAATTTTGGGCAGTTGTCTTCCACACACAACACGGTAAAGTGCCATTCATATAAAACTCACATTAAACTTTCACATCAAGGTGGGGGCCACAATTGGCCCGCTGGCCTGTAGTTTGAGACTCATGTTTTAAAGTGTTGCATGTTTGATTTCAGAGCAGTAAAGGAATGTTGCTCTGTGGTTTTGCAACCAGGAGGAGCTCCAGATAATTTCTCCCTGATTGAACTCTTAAATTCCCGGAGTATGATGGTTTGGTTCTTGTTTCTTCTCCCTGCGTTCAGACCTTTAACTTTAACTTTAAATGTGAGTAATTGGCTGAGACAGAAACTTGGCAGAGAGCTGCAGCACACCAGAGTTAACCCAATTAATCACACGGATTGCAGAATATTGCAAACATTTCATCTTCCGTATAAATAATAACACGATACATCATTCTTTTATCTTGAAATCAAATTGAAACGTCTGGTAACGTTATCTCCTTATCTGATTACTGGCTCATGTTGTGGATGTCTGCGTTGCCGGAGCCTATCATTTAATGACTGCATATTACCGGTGCTCCATTAAGCATGTAAAAAATTGATATCGTCGGCCCATCAGAGGTCAATTTTTGTGCAAGTTTTACGGCCCAGACGAAAAGGTAATGAGGGCCTCGGGGTTAAATAGCTCAGAACTGAACCATTAAGTGATCATCTTTGATGAGTCAGTCGATGAGTAACAGTCTAATAGAATCAAGCCAGAGAGCACAAGATGACTGAATGTAGTTTTCTGCTCATTGACCTAATGGAAAACCATCAAAGTGGGATCTATTTTAGAAAATATACTGCTCAGAATAGTGAAAAGACTTCTAAAGCACAAGTAAGGCTGCAGCTCTGTAGCTGGTGAACAGAACTTTTTTAAACCTGATTGAAAACAAAAACAATCGTTTTCTGCCCACTTCTATGAATAATATGAGTCATTATTACAGTTAAAAGTAATACTGTTGCTCTAAAGTCAAGTCAAGTAGTTTATTTGTCCCAACTTGGGCAATTTGGTTGCAGTCTAGGTGTATAAAAGACATAAAAAACAATACATTCCAACACACATACATACAACAGATCACAGCCCAATATATATATATATATCAGAAATATTTTAATATATAATATTTAACAGAAATATTTTTAACAACAAGAAAAATGCAACATGTAAAAATGAACAGAACCACAGGTTAAATATTTATAATAAAAGACTGTTGTGCAAAAAGAAACTGCATCTATGATAACAAGCTTCAGATACTCGATACTTTTGAAAATTTGTATTGTATCCAGATACAACGTTTTAGTATCGATACTTTTTGGAGTATCGATACTTTTGACAACCCTAATATATATATATAAATAAAACAAAACAAAAACAATAGTACAACAGAAGGCAATTCCAGGTGAAGTGTCAACCACATAGGTCCCCAACATCAACAACATCATCATCATCATCATCATCATCATCATCATCATCACCATCATCGTTCAGCCAGGTTCAGTTCCTTTATGGAAGTGGGGATAAATGAATATCTGTACCTGTTTCTTTTTCACACCAGCTGGTTTCCAGACAGACTCAGAGCTGAGAGGATGGTACCGTCTGAACACATACTTCTAGTTTTCCTCACTACTTGCCTTTTAAATAAACAATTCAAATCAACAAACTGAGTCCCCACAATCTTTCTAGCAACCTTCACAATGCCCTGTAGGGCATTTTTATGTTTAGGTCCAAGTTGCCATACCAGCAAATGATGGAAAATGAAATAACAGATTGGATAAAGGATCTGTAGAACAGAGTCATTAACCCATAAGAACCCAGACCCATTTATCCTTAAAGGAAAATTATGGGGGATATACCACAGACCAGTGGACCACATAGAACACATTTATGATGCTTTTTTTAAATTCTACCCCTAAATGTCAAAGATCTGCAGATGACACATAAACATAAATACCATAAACGCCTATTGTAACATATATTTCTTATTTTAAAATAAAAAACTAGACATATTTTCTGCACTGTAAAACCCAATGCTGCTTGTTTGTTATTATAATTCATTTTTCCTTTTCAATACAACAAAGATTTGTGCAAAAAGTCATTTTAACTTAAAATACTGAGTCAAATAGCAAGATTAATTTGAGTTAACTCCATTGTCTTCGTTGTCTTAACATAAAATTCTTTCGCAGCATGGACAATCAAATATTTTAGTTGAAACAACAAGTTGGTTTTACAGTGTGCTTACAGAAACACAAATTTGCCTTTTTCTTTGCACCTCCAAAACATTTATCAAAATTGTAACATTAATAGTGCTGTTTAACAACAAATTATTTTTCAGATTTGTTTTTAAAAAAAAAACCACCTTGGTGATACTGCAGAGCCAGAGTTAGAGCTGAAGGTGCCTCGCTAACCTTTAAATCTGACTCTGTAGTACAGGGCTCCGGTGTGGTTATAGTTAGGACACAGTTTTTGTTTTTTACTGTCATGTCCCACATGTTCAAGACACGATGTCATTTTAAAATCCCTCCTTGAAGTCTGACAGGACGTGTGCTGCGTGTCGTCCCTCCTCTCTGCCCCCTCGTTTCCTGTCATCACTCTGTCTGCTATGTAAAGAAAGATAAACAGGACTAAAGCTCTAAAAGCTCTAAAAAAAACCCCACTAACAGCCATTAAAATCTTCAGTGGGAAGGTTTACAATCGGCATTCATTCCTGGGACAAATGACTGTGCAGCAGTCGCAGGTACACTGGAAAAACCAACTGACAAAAAGAGAAATAAATAACTAGAATTAAGCAAATAAATGCTTGAAACAAGTACAATTATCTGCCAGTGCAGTAAGTACATTTTTCTTTGTAAGTCAAAATATCTCGGCACTGGAAAAACCAATGATGTCTTAAAAACAGTCCAAAATACTTACTACAGCTGGGCTTTTCAAGCCACAATTGCTTGAAATAACATTAAAATAAGCCAGTTATACCTGAAACTAGCACATTTTTTCTCATTTCAGTATCTGTGGGTAGATACTGGTGTGTAGAAAATGCTTTTGTAATAGCATTTAAACTACGTGCAATTAAAACTCTCAACTGGAACCAATATTTTATGTAATAACTCACCATATTCAATGGTTGAATAGATTGGAAAGCACGAAAAAGCTATCAATGTCAGTCCTAAAAAAAGAAGTCTTTACACAAGGCTGAAATCCCTGTGAAGAGGTTATTCACTCATTTTTGTTGGAAAAAGACACATGTTCTTAAAATAAGCACATGAAGTTATGGTCTGTAGGTAAATTATACTCAAAACAAGATAATTGAGATACTATTGCCAGATATAAGAAGAAATACTTGGTATGCTTCATGTTTTTTTCAGTGTATTAATCACCTCCAGTGATGGAATCATTACATCTGTACGGAGATATTCTGCTAAATCTGGCATCATGTTTCATTCAGAAGAACTCTGATTTAATAAACCAGCACTTATAAAATGTGTAAACTGAACCGTTATGACAGATCAGGTTTATTCACTTTACATGGAGCTGAGTGAGTGTCTGTGTATGAGTTCTTAGAAATCAGAAATTATGCTTTAGAACAGGGGTCTCAAACTCAAATTACCTGGGGGCCGCTGGATGCAGTATCAAAATGACCAAAAAAAGACCCAAAATGACCAAAAAAAGACACAAAATGACAAAAAAGACCCAAAATTACCAAAGACACAAAATTACTAAAAAAGACACAAAATTACAAAAGACACAAAATGACTGAAAAAACACTAAATTACTTAAAAAAGACACACAACTACAAAAAAAGACACAAAATTACCAAAAGAGACACAAAATTGTTTAAAAAACGAATTAAAGGGACCTTCCACACACAACACGTGGTGGGGGCCACAAAATATTGTCACGAGGGCCGCAATTGGCCCGCGTGCCGCCAGTTTGAGACCCATTTTTTTTAAGAAATAGATGTCTACTCTGCTCTGGAAAATTTAACAGTATGTTAGTTCAGTGAAATCATGTTATTAAAGGGTGTCAAACAATAATGTTGCACATCTTATTTTAGTTTTTTAACTTCAGTTCACAGAAGAACTGGTAAAGTTAAATACCAGCCAAACTGAAGTGTTTCTTTAGGAATCATATAAAGTCAAACGTTGTGTTTTCAGACTGTCATCTGTGTCACGTAAACCCAGATCTGTTAAATTGAGCAATATGTTAACTGTCTGCAAAGTGGTTAGACAGGACCGGCACGTTTATGACCTGGAGGGTGACACGCCAGAAAAATAAAAAAACAGAAAGGCACACTAGTCTGCAGGCCATGGGAAAGGAATCTTTCTTTTATCTTTTCTATCTATTTTTATGGGTTTTCTGGGGTTAAAAGTCTAAATAGGTAAACGACATATCTGCATTAATTTAGCTGGGAAAGAGTGTGATACTTACAGTTCTGCCTTGAGCTAAATACAGAAATCCTGTTTTTTTTACCAAAGTATTGGAGAAAAGCTTACGCCTGAGGATGTGATCATGGCGCTATAGACGAAAAGTTAGACGATCCAAAAGTTGTAATGAAATGCTTAAAACGGATTTAATTTAAATATATCTGATATTTGGCTTTTTAGTGAAGTGTCTCAACAACTGCCACCCTTTGGTAGCACTTGGGGTAATAGGAATCTACATTACATTCTCTTTAAATCATGTACAGTCTTATCTATTTTATTCTATTTCATTGTTTTTTTATTCTAACTTGTGCCTCTTTAACTTATTGTGTGTCTTTTTTTACTTATTGTACTGTATGTCTTTAAGCTGTGAGTCTGAAGGAAATGTCATTATCTTGTATAATGACAATAAAGACTCTTGAATCTTGAACATTTTTATGGGAATCCATCCAAATTTGGGAGATTTGATTGGACTAAAGTGGTTCCAACTGACCCTTGCCTTCTGAAAAAAAATACCCAAAGAAACATATTTTAACCCTCTGGAGTCCATCTATTTATTGAAAATACATGTTTTATTTACAGTAATAACTTTATTTATATATGATATGTAGACAAGCTGAGAAAGCCAGTTAAAGTTCAATCATAGGAGCTTTCACAGAGTGACATTTATGTTTCTAGACCATTTTTAAAATGTGAATTGTCTTTCTACAATGAGAACTATTACTATTTTTCATTTACATGCAAATAGACTGTTGTGTAGTTTTATTTTATTTATTTTTTTCAGCTGTTTTTGTGTGTATAAATGGTTTAAAAAAATGGTACATTTCCATAGAAATCTGTGTCTTTTGTTTGTATTTTGGGTTTGTGGCAGCTTTATACTTTGTTATTTAAAATAAAATGAAAAATCTGACTAATAGTCAAGTTTGTGTGGAGAAAAAGGAGCCATGCATGTGATGTAAGGACAGACTGAAAGATGCTGAACAGAGACAGAAATGAATGCATAGGAAGTTGACGAATTTGAACCAAAATCTCCTGGACTTCAGAGGTTTCAAAAGCAGTTTGAAGCCTGTTTTATTCTTTTTCTGCAGCCATGTTGATTTCATCAGTGTTTAGTGTATATCTGTGTTGTGTTGACTATTTAAAACCTCCAAATGTTTCATTCAAAAGCTACAATTGCTGTATAAGCTTAATTTCTCTCTCTCTCTTTATTAGGACAAAAGACCAAAAGGCCGAGCCTGTGGAAGGAAAGGAGATCCAGGTGACGGTCTGCGGCGAGGAGAAGGTCGTCTGTGGAGTAACCAAGCACACAACATGCGCCGATTTGATTCAGGCGCTGCTGGACGACCACAAGGCGATCCCAGAGAGCAAGCGGCTGCTGCACGGGGAGCCCAAAGACTTCTGCCTGGTGGAGCGCTGGAAGGGTTTCGAGAGGGCCTTGCCTCCTCTCACCAGGATCCTGAGACTGTGGCACGCCTGGGGCGACCAGCGGCCCTTCATCCAGTTCACTCTGGTCAAAACCAGCGATTTTGTCCCGCCACCCGCCAAGAAGGTTGGGAAGACCAAAGGGGCCAAGCAGAGGCACGGTCAGCACGGTCAGCACCCGCAGACGCTGCCGCCGGAGAGGCAGAAACGGCTGGTGAAGAAAGCTTTCCGGAAGCTGGAAAAGCTCCACAAGGAGAGCAAGAGCTCCCCGGGTTCTGAGGAGGTGGACCGAATGGTGCAGCTCATCCTCAACCAGGACCACACCATCCGGGAGCAGATCCAGCGCATGAGGGAGATGGATTTTGACATCGAGCGGGTTGAGCTGCAGATACAGAAGGAGGCGGAGGCGGAGAGCTCGTCGTCTCCGAGTTTGGACACCTACAGCGACGAGCAGCTGCAGGAGTACCTCTACACCAGCGATGGCGTCCAACAGCTGGAGGAGCAGGTCCAGATGCACCAGAAGCTCATCCTGCAGCTTTCCCGGGACATCGACGCCGAGCTCCGGAGGGACATCAAGGAGGAGGAAGGAGCTGCAGCGGCTGCAGCTTCCTGGACGCACACGGAGGCGGAGGAAGCGTTTTACGCCGCCGAGCTGGAGCGGCTGCAGGACCAGGTGAAACACAGCCTTTTCACCGGCGTGTCCCTTCACACCCAAACCGCAGAAATAGACAAGAAGCTCAAGTACTTTGACGCGACGCTGATCTCCAAGGATCAGGAGTGCTGGCGGCTGGCTGCACAGCTGGGCTCGCTGCAAATCGTGCAGGAAGAAGACGAAGAAGAAGAAAACGAAGAAGAAGAGGTGGAGAAGTCCAGTCCTGTCCCAGAGACTCAGTGCAGCGTCTCACAGACGGTGAAGCTCAAACACAGCCTGTCCCCGCTAGACATTACAGACACAGACTCAGACACTGGGATTAGCTCCACACACAGTCAGGACTCGCTGTCACCGTGTCTCGACTTCCCTCCCCCGCTGGACACGGACGTTTGAACAACCCGGTTGACCCTGCAGTTCATTGTTCACATGCACTAACCCCAGTTTGTTCCCGTCATGTCCGATTACATTCGAGTCACAGAGTTAAACATCTGCTTTATTATCAAAGATAAACGCCAGGAAACATGAACGGAGTTTAACTGCAGCTGAAACTATTAGTTGATTGAAATATTGTGAGAATTATTGTGATAAATAGTTTATTTCAGAATATTTTTTAGCAAAAATGCCAAACTTTCCATGGTTTCTCCTTCTTAAATGTAATTTTTTTCTGCTGTTTTTTTTTTACCATCAGGATGATATAGTACATGAAAGTGAATATCTTTTGGTTTTGGCTTGCCAACAATAAAAAAGCAATTATCGGACATCATCTTGAACTTTGATAAAGTTCCATGGCCATATTATCTTATTTGTAAAAAAAAATTTTAAATGGTAAACTATCAGCTGAGAAAATAATCAACCAAATGCTCAATACATCAAAAAACTAAAATGATAGCTGGAAGTTAAATGTCTTTTTTCACAATTTGTACACAGAAAAAAATGTTTTAAGCATATACGCACAATGTTCCTTTTCTTCAGGTCTATTTTTACAATTACATGACTTATGATCCAAAACTAGCAAGTAAGAAATGTTGCTAAGACAGTCAAACACAAGTTGCAGCAACACAAAACATAACAAGTCAGCTAATATTAAACACTAGTCCAACAGCAAGAAGACCATTATTTCTTTAAAAGTCAGTCCAAGATCTAATCTTGTATGGCGGCCTCTTGCTCGGTCACTCTACTTTTTGTAATTTGTACAAAATTTTAAGAAGTATATACTTCAGGTGTATTTATCCACAATGTTCCTTGTCTTTAGGTTTATTTATAAATATTTACATGTGTTTTAATTGGTAGCAAGATAAGACACTTTTGGATTGTGTAATGATTTTTTTAAAATCCAGATCGATCTAAGAATCTTGTTGACATACCTTTAAAAGTGGCTGCAGGTGTTAAATAAGCTCCTGGGTTTCTGAAAGGCAAATCTGTGACTCTAATGTAATAATACATGCAAAGCACCAAACTGGAGTTGTGTGTGCAGCAGCTACAGTCAATCACTGTTCATTTCAGACTTTCAGTGAACTTTTGCCCCAAAAGAAGCGAACACTTTCTTTAGCACAATCACTTCTGAAGTGCACCAGGCTTAGCATCTTTAAAGCATTATTTTGTTCATTTAAATGTGTTAATAATGTTGAATGTATGCTTCTTTTCCTTTTTAAGTTCTCAAGCTATTTATGAAGCTGCACTTCTTTGTACACACGTGAGTCTATTAACAATGTTTTATATTAAAACATATCTAACTGATGTGGATGTAGAATTTAAGATTTGTTGAGAATTTAACATTCCTCTTTGTCTACACTGTAAATAACCTGCTGTAAATGTAAATCACTGTAATGATTGCTCTTATGACACAGGCACAATTTGATAAAAAAAAAAGAACATATTTATTTATCCTGTAATTGTATTTTACAAATGAGATTTTGTTACGACTATTTCCCCTCGGAGGCAATAATCATCTTCTGCCAATCTGATCAAACATCATATGATCATATTCATCATCATGTTCAGAGCCAAAACAACACAAATATCTGTGTAAATCATGCCTAAAAACAAAAACTATGATAAAGCAAGATGTACATTTCAACTTTCATAATAAACACTAATACTGTAAATGTCACAAAGAGTAAAATCACTCTGTTGTTGAGTTTGTTGGTACCAACTGATATTTTTATTATTTCCACCAAGTTATCATAGCAACATCATGTACAATTTAGCACCTTTACAGTTTCAGAGTGCATTTAATTTCTACAACGCTATGTCATAATGTGAGCATTTTTTTTTATTTCATTACTTATGATCCAAAACTAGCAAATAAAAAACATTTGATGTTACATAGCAAGCCAGCTTATATTACAAACTAGTCACACAGCAAGAAAACCAGCATCTGTCTGTTTTTTTATTTCTTTAAAAGCCAGTCCAAGATCTACTTTTGTATGGTGGCCTCTTACTCGGTCACTCTCCTTTTTCTCCTCTTATTGTAACATCTTCTCCGGTCTTTTCATCTCTGCCATAATGTCTATAGTACAGGAACAGGCCTTAGAAGCATCAAAACAAGTTTGAAGCTGCATTTTCTAGGTAAAAAAGTAACTTAATGTTGCGTTAAATACAGCTTAGTAACAGAGTTGCTTTCTTAGAAGGTGTTAATGGCAAAACCACAAGAAAAAAACAACTCAAGGTGCCAAATTTTACAGATTCCTTCAAGTCTTTTCATCTCTGCCATAATGTCTGTAGAGGTCCGTTTGTTTGCTTATGCTGCTACGGGTCTTGGGCGACACCACTGAAAACCTCCTGCTCCCCGTGGTCCAAAGCTCCTGTGCAAATGGTGTAAACACCAACACTTCCCCCTCTTTCTCTGAGTAGTCCTGGCAGCATGGTTAAATGAGCTAGCTGATTGCTGCAGTTCATGGTTAGCTGTTCAGCAACAAGTAAAGCTTTTTGTCCATCAAGAAACTACGTAAATCAATGAGCTCGTACCTGCCCACACAAGTTAAATAGTGCAGGAACAGGCCTTAGAAGCATCAAAACAAGTTTGAAGCTGCATTTTCTAGGTAAAAAAGTAACTTAATGTTGCGTTAAATGCGGCTTAGTAACAGAGTTGCTTTCTTAGAAGGTGTTAATGGCAAAACCACAAGAAAAAAACAACTCAAGGTGCCAAATTTTACAGATTCCTTCAGGCTCTGAGTCACCAAAGAGAAATGACACAGCTCTCCCAGAACCCAACCTTCCCGTCACCGCTGCAGCATATAATCAGACAAGATGGTCGCCAGGCAAGCACAAACAACAGCAAGCACTCTCTTCTTGTCAAGGTACCGCTGACAGACTAACACTTTGTACTCGGGGCAGAGCGGGGCTGGCTGCTCGAGAAAAGCAGAGGATATCTATTTCACACACTAATTGCTTCACCTCCCCCTCCCTCGTCCCCCTTCACCGCTCTGAGCCACTAAGTAACTCCACCAAGCTTGAAAGGGCAGAGATCTTACAATGTGAACAGTCCTGCAGCGGCGCCTCACACTTGTTGACGGAGCGGGGGGGTTTAACCCTCTGGGCTCTGATATACCACATCATATTTACTATACCCATGTTTGGTATTTGGTATTTGCTTAGCACAACTTCAGCATGATCTGACAATTATTTTTTTCACTTTAAAAAACCCCACAAAAATCATACAAAAAACATGAAGCACAAAAGATTGCATTAAAAATGGTGAATGCACACTGCAAAATTCAATAAAATATGTCACAAAATGACAAAGAAAAAAAGAAAAACATAAAAAAAAATACACAAAAACACACTTTAACCCACTTTATTAACCCTTTGGAGTTTGGGGCTATTTTAATGGGTTTTGACTATTTTTCAAAATTCAATAAAATATGTCACAAAATGACAAAAAAAAAGAAAAACACAAAAACAAACTTTAACCCACTTTATTAACTATTTTGATGGGTTTTGACTATTTTATCATTCTACCATTTTTTTCAGCACAACTTCACCTGATTATTATTTTGTCATTTTGACTTACTGGATCGACATTTTGAACACACACAAAAGAAACACACAAAAAAAAAATACAAAAAACACACACAACAAAACATAAAACACACAAAATACACAAAAAATCATACATAAAAAAACACATAAAAATACACAAAAATGACAACAACAAAAAAAAGAAAAACAGAAAAAATACACTAAAACACACTAAAAACACAAAACAATGGTTAAAAAAATACACAGGGGAAAAAAACTAAAATCACACACAAAAACAAACACAAAAGATTGCATTAAAATGCTGAATGCACACTGCAAAATTCAATAAAATCTCTGCAAAAACTTCAGTAATATCATGTTCCACTTGGTCGAGGTGTTTTTTACCTTTGCTGAAAAAGAGTTGATGCACTAAATTGGACATGGAAACTTGTGGAAAAGCCAAAACTTTAGAGTTCAGCTGACAGCAGGGAAACATGCTGCTTCATTTTTACGTTTCAACGTCATGAGGTGTTATTCTCCGGCGCTTTTGTGGACTCCAGAGGGATAATACAGTACGTCTTGTGTGTTTCACCAACATGTAAACTGGAATTCAGGGGCATTTTGCAGAATATATGCAGATGCAATGCAGATCAAACCTGTCTTGATCTTGTTGGTGGAAATGTTGTTAGAAGGAGACACACTCATTTTATTGACAGACATGTTGAGACGCCTGCTGTTTTTAATGGCAATCCATTATGAAATGAGCTGATGAAGGACGTCCTTGTACTTTTTCCCATATATTAGTTGCTGTTGAAGCAGCTGAGGCATCAAAGGGAGCCAAACAAAAGCCCAGGGTGTATATTTCCAAATGGTTGGCACATTGTAAAAGCCTCAGAAACTGTACGCTAAGACAGGACAATAAAACTCTCTTTGGGATACAACTGGGCCTTTAAATTCAAACTTTTTGTCCCACTGTTTTATATACGCTCGTAAAGTGGCGTTCCCCTGCTGCAGCGTGACTTCACTTCCTGCACAGAGGGAGGCTGCAGGTAATGTTTACCTCCTCTGGCTGCCTGCACATCAGCAATTCAAAGACTTGCCAACTCACAAGTGTGTTTGCTGACAACAATAATTACACTGACCAAAATGGCAATTAGGCTGACTGCAAACCCGTCTTTGTTCAGCCCTCCCAGTTACCATGACTGGCCAGCTTGAGTAAACCATAATTTGTTATCAGCTGCAGGTTCCTAACAACAAAAAGCTGGAATTTTACAACCGTGTACGCGTTTATACAGAAAGATATGATACAGACTGATCGAAGACGTATTTTTTATGCAAAATAAATTGATAAGTTCATCTTTTCTGTGCTTTATTTCAACCTTTTCTACACTCCTGTATCTCCTTGCACAGACCTTTTAACCCTCTGGAGTCCAATGACACCCCATGACGTTGCAACGTAAAAACTGTGCAGCATGTTTCCCTGCTGTCAGCTGAACTCTAAAGTTTTGGCTTTTCCACAAGTTTCCATGTCCAATTTAATGCATCAACTCTTTTTCAGCAAAGGTAAAAACCACGTCGACCAAGTGGAACATGATATTACTGAAGTTTTTGCAGAGATTTTATTGAATTTTGCAGTGTGCATTCACCATTTTAATGCAATCTTTTGTGCTTCATGTTTTTTGTATGTTTTAATGTGTTTTTTTCTGTGTGTTTTTTGCCATTTATTGTATTTTTTGTGGGTTTTTGTGGGTTTTTTTGTGGGTTTTTTGTGTTTTTCTTTCTTTTTTTCATTTTTTGTGTATTTTTTGTGTTTTTATGTGTGTTTTAAGTTTTTTTGTGTGTTTTTTGTATTTTTTTTTGTGTGTTTTTTGTATTCAAAATGTCGATCCAGTAAGTCAAAATGACAAAATAATAATCAGCTGAGGTTGTGTTGAAAAAAATGATACCAACAATTTTTAAGTGGTTTATAGAGGCAGAATGAAAACCCTTCAAAATAGCCCCAAACTCCAAAGGGTTAATAAAGAGGGTTAAAGTGAAAAATAATTGTCAGATCATGCTGAAGTTGTGCTAAGAAAATACCAAATACCAAACATGAGTATAGTAAATATTATGTGGTATATCAGACCCCAGAGGGTTAAAAGAAGCGGTGACATAATCGTCAGGAAGGTGTCCTGTGAAGGCCGACATTTGAAGTTGTTCGGAAGTTCTCACCACCAGTGAGGAACAAAACCTGATAGCCAATTAACACATTTCAACAGTCTTTATTTAGAGCAGCGGTGTCACACTGATCCATGTGAGGGCCGTGTGGCTGCAGCTCTTTGTTCCAACCAAGCCAGAGCACACCTGACAAATAAAAAATCAACTGAGTGGAGGCTGTGCAGCTGATTGAATGAGCTGAGGCCATGTTTATACACAGCAGGGTATTTAGAGAAACGAATACCCCCCCCCGTTTTCAAAAATAACATCGTGCACACAACATCGTTTTCAAAAAAAGTTGTCATTTACATTATCCCGCATAAATACGGCGTCGAGCGCCATTATAACTATGCCAAACCTATTATATGGACGGCAGTGTAGGGAGAAGGATAAAGCCATGCAAGCCAATCAGAATCCTCAGAATCAACAACAACGAATGACATGAGAGACTTCCTGTTCCTTTCTAAACAACTAATATTGCGCGAGGTTCGTTCGTGTGGACGCACACTGCAAAAACTTGTATTTTTTGGCCTAAAACAGTGATTTAAGTTGGTAAAACTTGGGAATATAAATCATTGACATTTAGGGCAATAATGTAAGTTAGCACAACAAAGGAAGCCAGTTGTCTGCTCAAAAACAAGTTTGTGAGTTGTTGTTACGTATATCTTTAAGTTGGGGTTCACAACAAGGGACAATAGTTCTGATAACTCTTATTTCTTTGTTGTGAAATGCGGGAAAGCGGTGAAATTCGGTCATTAGTGAAAGCTAGCGGCTAACTGATGCTAGCGGCTAACTGATACTATGTGCACTGGCAGTGCACATAGAATGAGCGCGAGAACCTAAACCCCCGTTTGTTTCTCCCAGTTGACACGACAAAACGTAACCGGAGTTTTCCAAAATCTCCACTTTGCCCGGAGTTTTTAGAAATAATCATTTTCTGTGATAAAAACTGGGTTTTTGTGTAAATGAGAGGCCAAACCGCGTGGAAATATCTGTGTTTTCCCTTTGTGTAAACGGGGCCTGAGTCAGTTGTGCTGCTCTTTGGTTGGAACAATTATCTGCAGCCACAACGAGCCTTTTATGAATCAGTCTGACACCTTCTAGCACCATTTCGATTAACAGCTTTGGAAAGAAAAGATTGCTTAGATTGTCTTCCAACACACTAAAGGTATAATTAGCTATAATTAGAGCCCCGATCTGATACTTTATGTCCATATTTATAGATGTATTTATTAGCAAAAATCTTAGGACAACAAACAGTGCAGTTGTACTTTGGTACAGAGATTTTATTGAATTTTGCAGTGTGCATTCACCATTTTTAATGCAATCTTTTGTGCTTCATGTTTTTTGCATGTTTTAATGTGTGTTTTTTTTTTAATTTTTTTGTATTTTTAGTGTGTTTTTGTGTGTGTTTTTTTGTGTTTTTCTCTTTTTTGTAATTTTTTGTGTATTTTTTTGTGTGTTTTATGTTTTTTTGTGTGTGTTTTTTGTATTTTTTTGTGTGTGCTTTTGTGTGCAGTTGTACTTTGGTCTTGAAATAAAAGTCTGAGTCCGCTTTGTCCGAGACCGAGACAAGACCGAATAAAAATGCAGTCGATTCCATGACCGGTCAAGACCACGACTGTGCATTTTTGGATTTACTTGTTAATATCATTACTGTGATTTTGCATAAATCATATTGCTTCGAGCACAAACAATAACATGACTCGTATATCATTTGAAATTGTTGTCACCGTTAACGGCTGTCACCCCTCCCGCCTCCTTTCACACGCCCCCAACAATAGTGCATGTGAGTGACAGGAGAAAGATTTTTTGTGCACAACTAAAAAAAAAAGAAAACGCTAACAGAGACGTCTGGGACTGGTCTTGGTCCTGTCTCGGTCTCAACCAAGGTTATAATAGTTTTTGTTTTCAAATTCAGTTAGTTTTAGTTCGTTTTTAGAGTGAGTTTGCTAGTTTTTTTGGAAAATTCTTAGTTTTAGTTTAGTTTTTATTAGTTTTAGTTTTTTTCTAACGGGGTATTTGTTGGGTGCCAGACTCAAAAAAGTCACAATAAATGTTTCCTTTATTTCCTTTGTCTGATCCATCTCAGCCCCGATAAGTTTATTAAGTCATAAAACCAGATAGATGAAATAGATTTCATATCAACCAAAAAGGTTTAAGTATGAAAAAAATTGACAAAGATGAAAACGAAAGACATTTTCAATTTAATTTTAGTTAGTTTTGTAACCACAAAATACAGTTTCAGTTAGTTATCGTTTTTTTTAAAAACTCTCGTTTTTATTTTTATTTTTATTTTTTTTTATTTTTAACGAAAATGTTTTTTTTTTATTCTAGTTTTCGTTATTTCGTTAAGCAAATAACAAATAAGGTTATCACATAGCTTTTATTTGTATTTTCTCAGGAGCTCTTCATTGGAGAAGAAATATCCATTATTTCAATCACATTTAAGATGCATAAAAGCAGTGTGACCTAAAAACAACTTCTTCAAACTGTTCTGAGGTTGTCAGTGTATTCCAGGGTTCATAGTGGAGTCGGGCACTTCTAACAAAGCGTGCAAAAACTTCCTTTTTGCCTGCACACGTTATGTTTTCCAGGAGAGACATACATCACGTTGTGCATGTGCCAAACTCCTGCACTGCATCTGTCGGCGTTCCCACAACACGCCCAACAGTAAATTTTATTTTATGATTAGGCCGACAGCAAAAAAAAAAAAATCAATCTTTCCAATAGTTGTTGCATCAAATCTCCACATATTTACCAAACACAGAATGCAGCACAGAATGGGACCCCAAAAAAAAATAAAGCATTAATTGCATTAAATTATATTCCTGCAGTGGTCCCTGCAGCCAATCTCTCACATTTACATTCAGCTGGACGAGTCAGGACTTGTCAGAGTAGTTCAAGGGCCTCGGGCTTAATTGCTTCAATCAAAGTACATTTGGAGTGCCATCCCATCTAAAAGGCATGAATCATTTGATAAAAGAGCCGAAGGAGCAATAAACTGTCCCTGCTGCCAGGCAGCGACAGGAGAGCAAACAGGGGAGAGTGAGCGTGGGTGTGTGTGTGTTCTTGTACTTCCTACATAGTGGGGACCACAACACATTTTTAAGATAGATAGATAGATAGATAGATAGATATACTTTATTCATCCCAAGCTGGGAAATTACAGTGTAGCAGCAGCATTCCACACATAGACAATGACAATTAAATAAAAAGAACAATCTAGGCATACTTCAAGCAATAAAATATAAAAATACAATAAAATATAAAGTGTCTAAAGAAGGAGTATGTATTTAGGAGTAGAATTCCAGTGCAGAATAAATATGAATATACGGTATAAAAATGTTGGTGCTATGAAACAAATAAGGTGCAATGAACAGTGTGCATAAAGAACACATAAAGTGCATAGACAGTATGTAATTAACCAACAGAGTGAGGACATTTTTGCAAAGTGAGGACATTTCGGCCGGTCCTAACTTCTTTAAAGGTTATTTTTTAGATTTCAGACTTTGTTTTAAGGGTTAAAGGTTACAGTTAGGTTCATGTTAGGGTTACCATGGTTACCGTAGGGTAAGGGGCTAGGGAACAAGGTTATTATAGTTAACGAAAAGGAAACTAAATAACGAAAACTAGAATTGAAAAAACATTTTCGTTAACTGAAATAAAAATGAGAGTTTAAAAAAAAAAAGATAACTAACTGAAACTGTATTGTGTGGTAACAAAACTAACTAAAATTATAGTGAAAATGTCCATTGTTTTTGTCTTTGTCAACTTTTTTCATACATAATAAAGATGGATCAGACAAAGGAAATAAAGGCAATATTTACTGTGACCTCTTTTAATCTCCCACCCAACAAATACCCCATTACAAAAAAACTAAAACAAATAAAAACTAAACGAAAACGAAAGCATTTTTAAAAAAAAATAAACTTAACTAAAACTAGCAAACTTACTCTAAGAACTCATTAAAACTAACTGAATTCACAACCCAATTAAAACTAAAAACTAAGGAAAAATCCAAAACTACTATAACCTTGCAAGGGAATTCACTTTTACAATGAGGGCCCTCACAAAGATAGAAGTACAAGAATGTGTGTGTGTGTGTGTGTGTGTGTGTGTGTGTGTGTGTGCGTGTGTTTGATGGTGGGAAAACTGCTGGCTGCTGTTTTTAAAGACGGGAAATTCTTAGAAATATGACCTGGGTCGTGTGGTTTCTTGCATTCTGATGCATAATGTTCACTGATTTAAATTAAATACAAAAATGCTTTCTGTGCACACAAACACACTTGAGATGCTCTTTAATCCTCCTCCTTCGCTCTCGGCCCTCTTTAAGTAAACACATTTTACCTGTTGGCATGGATGTGAGTTCACCTCTTTATTAGTCGCCGTCCTGGCAGCTCTACAGGTGTTTTTTCTGTCACACGGCCTGTCATTACAAGCAGGAGGACACACACACACACACACACACACACACACACAAGTTAGTTTTAGTTTTAATTGGTTTGTGATTTTTTGTTTTCAAATTCAGTTAGTTTTAATGAGTTTTTAGAGTGAGTTTGCTAGTTTTAATTTCGTATTTATTTTTTAAATGCTTTAGTTTTACTTTAGCTTTTATTAGTTTTAGTTTTTTGTAATGGGGTATTTGTTGGGTGGGAGATTAAAAGAGGTCACAGTAAATTTTGCCTTTATTTCCTTTGTCTTATCTATCTTCATTATGTATGAAAAAAGTTGACAAAGACGAAAACGAAGGACATTTTCACTATAATTTGAGTTAGTTTTGCAACCACACAATACAGTTTCAGTTAATTATCATTATCATGTAACCTTTAACCCTTAAAACAAAGTCTGAAATCTCAAAAAAAGCCTTTAAAGAAGTGAGGACCGGCTGAAATGTCCTCACTTTGCAAAAATGTCCTCACTCTGTTGGTAAAAAACGTGTTGTGGTCCCCACTATGTAGGAAGTACAAGAACACACACACACACACACACACACACACACTTATTCACTGACATTTAAAAATATATATGAATTAATTTGTTTGGTTCTAAGCTGAACTACAGACAGGATTGATGTGAATGGAGTAATTAACAGGGAAAGCTGCAGTTTCTTTGGATAAATAACTTTATATTCATTAATAAATTCATTACACAGAGGATAAAGAAGAAACCTTTATAATGAAGCTCTCTCCAACAAATAACAACAAAAAACATTTTAATGCCACTTTTAAATACTCTACTTATTCTGTCAGATTGCTGTAAAAGGGAACTGTCAACACAAATGCTTGTTGTCTTGTTTTCCAATTAAAAAGCTTGTTTGCTTTCTGTTTTTAGATGTCATGCAGAGGAAACAAGACATTAGTAGACAGCAAAAGGTCACTTCAATGGGCTCAGATTTATAAAACGTTGGGATATGCTTTAGGAATTATCTTAAGAGATCAAGGGAGCGAGTCATTTGTGTGGACTCGAAATAACAGAAATAAAAAAAGCAATGGATGGCGCCATCCAACGCCATGTTTAGAGGTTAACTTATTGATCTTAAAAAGGTCATTCTTATTATGGCATCGCCATTTAGGGAATATACTGACCTCCATGTTTCATAAAAGCAATGGTCAAGGATTAAAAGACAAACATATTCCATTGCACCTGGTTGGAGAGAGCTCAAAACATTTACCTGACATAAACCTTCACATGTCCCATGATTGTCCACATCTGATTCCAACTGTGTAATTTCTATGGTTGCACATATTTCTGTGATAAACGATTCAATTTGCATCTAGATACACAGGTTACCATACAATTAACCCTTTGATGCACAACATATTGACCCCCTTTCTAATGCACAACATGGGTCAAAAATGAAATTAATTCCCCATGTTATTAGGGCCTCGGGGCAATCGCACCGAGCACTGGTCCCATACAGCAATAGCTGCAGGGACCAGTGCTCGGGGCGAAAAACTGCCCAAAATATTGCATTGAAATGAATGGGACGGCTAACAAAAAATTTGCGAAAAAGAACAATAATTGGAGATTTTTAAACGTCTACTTCTCCATAAAAACTCTGTCGGGTCACTTTAGACCCATGTTGTGCATCAAAGGGTTAAATAATGATACAGTGTAAGAACGATACGATTTGATTTGATTCTACGGTTAATATTTGTTGTAGGTATTTTATAGTGTGTCACTCTCAAGTTTTATATTTATTTTATCTTCTGATTCGCCATGGGGTTAATAATCTGTTTTATTGTCGGTCTGAACAACAAAAACACCACAAACATCTTTCTACATTTATAATAAATGAAAAGAAAAATTGTTCTAGAAGCTTTTTTTCATTTCATGATCTGTTATTTCCCCCATTCAGATTTAATATGGATACAATTACAGTAAAAAATGCGGCCAATTGCGGCCCTCGTGACGATATTTTGTGGCCCTCACCTTGATATGAAAGTTTTATATGAATGGCACTTTACTGTGTTGTGTGTGGAAGGTCCCTTTAATTACTTTTTTTTTGTTGTCATTTTGTGTCTTTTTTAAAAATAATTTTAGGTCTTTTTTGGTAATTCTGTGTCTTTTTTGATCATTTTGTGTCTTTTTTAAGTAATTTATTTTTTTTCTGTCATTTTCTGTCTTTTTTAGTAATTTTATGTATTTTTTTTGGTCATTTTGTGTATTTTTTTGGTCATTTTGTGTCTTTTTAAAAAAAATAATTGTGTGTCTTTTTTGGTAATTATCTGTCTTTTTTGTAATTTAGTGTTTTTTTCAGTCATTCTGTGTCTTTTTTAAATAATTTTGTGTCTTTTTAAAAATAATTTTGTGTCATATTTGGTCATTTTCTGTCTTTTTTCATAGTAATTTAGTGTATTTTTTTGTAATTTAGTGTTTTTTTCAGTCATTTTGTGTCATTTTTTAAATTTTGTGTCTTTTTTAAGTAATTTAGTTTTTTTCTGTCATTTTTTGTCTATTTTTTTTTAGTTTTGAGACCCCTGCACATGAAGCTGATCATTACCGAGTGCAGGTTTGATATGAGTGACATCTTTTACATTTTCCCTTTATCATCTGACCTAATAAAACATTGGCCGGTGTTCAGCGGACACAATCATGTTCTGGGATATTAAATAATGAATTTATCACCAGGATAGTCTATATACAGACAAATAATAATAAAAAAATAATAATATAAAGCCAAATAAATAATATAAAGCGATAAAAGCCATAAGCCCGTGGCCCTGAGCAGGACACAGTTCATAGTATAAATACAGAACGCAGGTTGTTATTCATGTGCAGCTGTTTGTTAACCAGAGAAAACACTTTCCCATTACTTCTTTACAAACTGGGAGAAACTACCTTGACCTTCTGTTCCTTCAGTCATAAGAGTGCTTACATGATAGGGAAGTTCAAACATTTTATAAATAAAATGTAACAGGAGTAAATAAATATTGACATTTGACATTCATGCTTTTTATTCAAATTGTTTCATCTGGAATTTGACTGAGTTGACAAGATCTCCAACCTAAACAACAGAATATGTTGTGTGTCAGTACCACACATTACGACACGTATGTAGGTATCGCGGTTGTAAATAAAAAAGCTGCAGCGTCTGTGGATTTCTGTTGTAAATTCTCTGGGTGAAAGTCTGCCGTTTGTTTGACCCTTCCTCCAACCGAAGGCCGAAATCCACCTTTTTAAATCTGGTTCGCCGTCAATCACTACTACGTCAGCAACATGGCGGCGGGTGCATTGCAGTGGTGAAATACGTCAATATAGCTTGTTTTTCGCTGCTTGTGCACACCCATACGTTTTTGAGGAGAGAACAGGCTGGAGTTGGACATCTTAATGAAAATGGTGCATTTTGTAATTCTTAATCCCTTAAAAACAATGTTCCTACTGTGTGTAGATTATAGTTATGTTACAACTATTAATCAAATTCATAACGGGGCAGTGCTTGTGTTTACATTTGAAAATATACGTATGAAGAAATATTGTATTGTATTTATTTGCTAAGGAATATATACATCTTTAATATTCTTTGTCAACTACATGTTTTGTTAATACAAATAAAGTTATTTCAATTGAAAATAAAAAAATGTTTGAATGGAACCATGTCATCATGACATCATCAGTTATTTTAGGACATCAGAGAATTAGTTCCATGATGACATCATCATGGAACTGCTCCAAAGATCAATAGAAAAATAGAATTAAACATCAAAGCAATGCTTGATGATGTCATCATGACATCATCGGTTCACTTCACAGAAGTTTATATATACTTGCACGGTTGATCTGATGGTCTCATATCCCTGACTCAACTAGTTTTTACACTGTGAGAAAGAGAACACTTTGTTAGAAAACCAAAGCAGATCATTGATTTAGACAACATCTAATCAAACATCGTTAGAAAATGCCTCCAACAAGAGACCCCAGAGGAAACAGAGCCTTTAGACAGCAGAACAACCGTCCGGCTCCGAACCCCAACATGTCTGAGCTGTATGCTCTTCGCCAAGAAGTTCAACATCTAAAGAACCTTCTTGGTAGAGAGAGTGCTGGCCATTTCCAAGAAAGGAACAAGTCAGCTCAACTCATCCAAGAATTAGACGCAACAAAGCAAGAACTTGCTCGTCAGAAGACCCTTAAAGAAATGTTCATCAACAGGGGGAAAGAGTACAAGAAAGACCTGGAAAGACTCGAGAAGTACGTCGATCCAGCAACTCTGAGCACTGCAAGAATTGCCACACAAGTGAGGGACACCACCAGGCAGAAGAAGAAGAAGGAGCTTCATAAAGATTACGAGGAGCTGAGAGTCGCTCATATTTTGCTGCAGGAAAAGTTCACCACTGAACTCCAAGTAGAGAAGGAGAAGAACCGGCTGCTCCAAGAACAACTAGAGAAGGCCAAGGAGTCCCAGCACCAGCTCAGCCTGAAGTACGAAGCTGATGTGGTCGCTGTCAAACAGCAGGCGACCTTCCTTCAGACTGAGCTAGACCATCAACTCAAGATTAATGCAGAGAGGGCGTCAGCGGACCAGACTCTGATCCAGAACCTGAAGGCAGAGAAGGACCAGGTTTATTCAAAGATGCAGGAGGACTTCAGGACTCTACAACAAAACACCATTAAAGATCAGAGCCTTTTCCAGGAGGAGGTGGACAAGCTGGCAACTCAGCTCAGTGTCCAGTTGGCGCTCAACTTTGAGCTCTCCAATCAATCTCCGATCAAAGCTAAAAGAGCTGACAGAGCTGAAGAAGTTCACAACTCTCCTCCCATGAGAAAAAGGCCCAGGACTGAAGATCCACCTGAGGAGCAGCAGGACGAGGAGCCGTGCCAGCAGGAGGCGTCCCTCCCCAGTCCACCTGTCCTGAAAAGAGTCTGCCGTCTGGGGGTGAGGAGACAAGACAAGTGGAGGAGGAACAGGAACCTGAAGGACCTGGACCTGGACTAACTTAACTCTCCCTCCCACCACCCAAGTCACACTGTCATCTGTGAAACATCCTGAACAACATCCACAACAACATCTACAACAACATCATCACAAGATCATCACAACATCAATAACAACAGATCATCATAACTTTTGGGTTTTCTCCGGGGTTCTCCGGTTTCTCCCGTAAGTCTGAAGTTTAACAGCAGACTTTAAACACATTAAAAAAACACCAAGAACAACATCAACAATAACTACAACATCACAACATCAATAATTACAGATGATCATAACTTTTTTCAAAACCCAAAAAAATAAACTCGAGAAAAAAAAAAAAAAAACTCAAGCAAAAAAAAAAACTCGAGAAAAAAAAAAAACTCAAGCAAAGAAAAAAAAAAAAAAAAACTCGAGAAAACCAAAAAAAAAAACTAAAAAAAAAAAAAAACTTGAGAAAACCAAAAAAAAAAAACTAAAAAAAAAAAAAAACTCGAGAAAAAAAAAAAAAACCCAAACCCCCCCCCCAAAATCCCCCCCCACCCCAAAAAAAAAAAATCCCCCCCCCCCCCCCACCCCATCCCAATAACTCCGCCAGAGTGTCTCCTTTGGGTCACTTTCGCCGGTCCCAAGCCCGGATAAAGGAGGAGGGTTGGAATTATGATGTTTGAAAAACAACAATCAACAGAAGAAAGTTAATTTGAAGTTCTAAACATTTTTAGGTTTTTTTTACTCACTTTTTGTCTCTCCCACGACATGATTCCTCTCTCCTGAAATAGCGGCCATCTTGAAAAAATGGCAGACATTTTTGCTGCATTTTGTCACAAACAGACAATAAAATGTATAATCAATAAACCACATAGGCAGAATAACCTAGTATTGTGTTTATTTTGAAGTATTTCTGACTTTTAGAGTAGTTTAGTTTGGAGTATACTGTTATGAAAGTTACAAATTCAACCACTTCTGCACAGAAAAATGAAAAAGTCAAAGTCAAAGCCTTTTTACCCAAAAAGTGTTATATAGTGATACTTAGGGAGTATCAGTGCCAAATGTCATGCTTGTATACCAATTTGAACGATTCTATTGAAATATGCCATTAATCTGCTGCACTATTGTGATAAACCAGAAACAAAAGGTTGTTGATGATGGTTTCTGCCCCAGTGCTCATTCTGACAGAATCAAGGTGTTCTGTGATTGTGCGCCACCTGTTGAGTCTTTTGGTAGTGCAGGCCAGATTTTGCTTCGTATGTATAACACCCCAAGAATATGACCCCACTGGGCACTCACCAGCAGTAGTGGAAAAAAGTATTCTGATCCTTTACTTAAGTATAAGTACTAATACCACACTGTGACATTACTCCTAAGTAACTAAGTAAAAGTCCTGCATTCAAAACTGACTTGAGTAAAAGTACAAAAGTACCATCATCAAAATGCACTTAAAGTATCAAAAGAAAAAGTATTCATTATGCAAATTGGGCCCACTCAGATTGTTATATGCATATATATATATATATATATATATATATATATATATATATATACACAAACACATATATATACACACACACATATATATATACATACTATGTACTTTAGTATTAGTAGTAATACCACACTGTGAAATTGTCTTTATTGTGGGGAAAAAAATATAATTGTGTAATTATCAGACCGCCATTATATTTTTCATCTCGCGCACCCCCTAGCGGCAGCCTGTGCACCCCTGGGGGTCCGTGCACCACAATTTGGGAATCCCTGCTCTAATTGCATACCTCATCACAATGAGAAGGCAGCATCAACCAGGACGGTGGTATAAAGTAAGTAAGTAAGTACATTTTATTCATAAAGAGCTT
The DNA here is from genome assembly GCF_030273125.1 of Centropristis striata. Classification (NCBI taxonomy): domain Eukaryota; kingdom Metazoa; phylum Chordata; class Actinopteri; order Perciformes; family Serranidae; genus Centropristis; species Centropristis striata. The sequence continues at coordinate 37,123,671 of NC_081522.1, forward strand.
TTCACAGGAAAAAAAAACACAAAGTGCTTTACAAGGGTAAAAACACAATACATCAAGAAAACATAATTAAAGCCTGGACGTCTAGTTGACCAGGTACAGCAAATTGAGAATAGTTGAATTCTTGGTGTTAAACTAGACATACACTAGTAGAGTTAATTATACTCTGGATAGAGTTAATCCATTATAATTAACTCTCACTCGATAAATAGTTGTTGTCAAAACCGAGTGTAAAAAGGAAGTGTAAGTGTAAATGTTTAAAAATGAACTCTGAACTTCTTACTCTAAACTCTGACACGCAGCAGAGTGGTGTTGTACGGTGTGAAATACAGGATCAATCGGTCTGCTGAAGATAGAGCTACACCTCAACTTTTAACGGTTAAACTGTTCAGTAAGTACATGAAGTATTATCTGATGATATTGTATTTTAATATTAATATCACTCTTCGGGCACCCGGTCGTTTTGCAGTGGTGAGCCACTCGTCACACTGTTACTAACCACCCGAACACCTGCTTAATAGCTTAATGAGCTAGCGGTTAGCATGCATGCTGGTTTCACTGTAACATAAAAAGTGAGTAACGGCAGTAAATGGTAAGTTTGGCTTGACGTTTTGGCTGAGTGAGACGAGTGACGCACTTTGTAACTGTATGTATAAAACGTGATAAGATGATGCTATGGTTCGGAGTTGCTAGCTAGCGTGCTAAAGTGGTGCTAATGCTAGCTAGCGTGCTAAAGTGGTGCTAACGCTTGCAAGCCCTTCCTCCAAAGTAATTTCTAAATTTTTTTGTTGCGGAAAAAAAACACAGCTCTTGGTGAAGTATAATATATTTTTTGTCAGTAACAAACACACTGTGAAATAGCAGTTTTGGACAGACTGCTCATGTTACCGTGCCAAAAAAGCACAATGTCTTTTTCCTGGGTCACACCGAAATATTACTATTATTTTGAGAGGGAGTTATATTTCTAAGTGTCATATGATTTATATTGGGAGATGTCAATGTCGGTTCCCTCAATGACATGAGAATAACTAACATTATTTTTTTTCTGTACCTTATGTCTTTTAAATGTGTAGTCAACTAAAGGCCTGTCTAAACAGATATGTCTTAAGTTGACATTTAAAAGACTCCACGGATAACTGTGTGCAGGGGAAAAAGGGGGGAAAAAAACAAGAAAAGAAACCATGTGACAGATTCTCTCTGCAGTCTGACCTCTTCCACATTCCCCTGAAACACACAGGATCCCTGAAGTCCATCTCCCACGCAGCAGGCTGTGTGGAGATGACGGTGGCGGCTGATCGCTGCGTCTCTGACGAGGACGAGGAGCCCCCCGCCGCCCGCTGCCTCCCTCTGATTGCCTGACTGCGGCGCTCTGATTAGCTACTTAGGTAAACATGGAATCCGTTTATGTCGCCTCACCTCTTGTCAAACAGTGTGACCTCTGCACTCCTCACCACTTCCTCTGAGGTCCTCTCAAAACACACACACACACACCTTTATTCTCCAGTGTAGGATTCATGATTGCAGGCTGTTTTCATGTTATCGCCTGTATATAATCAGCTGTTGACTCGTTGCTTTGACACATGGATGTTAAATCAGACGGTTACATCTGCGGTGTGTAACTCGTTATAAAAAAAATCGGGCCGACAAAACCAAGAGAGGAGATTGGACTGGAAGTGGCTGTAGAAGCAATTCAGCTGCACAAAGCTCTAAACCCTCTGGAGTCTCCAAAAGCACCAAATCCAGACTTCTTCATCACATCCAGACTAGAAAACAAAGCAGCGTGGAGCCCTACTGTAAATTTACCTCTAAAGTTCTGGCTGTATCTGTAAATGATAGAACTGGATGTAACCCTCATATGTTATATTTGACACCTTTGTTCACATTTGCAACATTTAAAATTCTTTATTGAGCATGATAGTGTTTTGAAAGTAAAAAAAAAAGATTGAAAATCACATTTTATGTTGGACTAAAGGATTAAAAAAGACATAAAATGACAAAAAAAGACACAAATAACCAAAGAAAGACAAAATTACTTAAAAATTACTAAAAAAGAGACACAAAATGGCCAAAAAAAGACACAAAACGACTAAAAAGACAAAATGACATAAAAGAAGATACAAAATGACCAAAAAAAGACTGATTTTTTTATTCTGTCATATAGGTGAGGTTGTGCTGAAAAAAAATATACCAACACGGCATGTAAACATTTTTTAAGTGGTGTATACAGGCAGGATGAAAAGGATTCAAAAATGGACTTAATAGCCCAAAACTCCATAGAGTTAACATGGCTGAGCCTGGTCTCTAGGAGTAAACATGACTGCAAAAATAAAAGTCCTAATAACAGCAACAGTGTGACAGCTGACAGTGAAAGCTGGCAGGGAACTGATGGAGGCAGTTATGTTTCTGCAGAAAAACCCTGAAGGTTGGAAGGAGTCATCAGAGCTAACCGCTGTATGAGAGCAGGGCTGAGTGGTGGCAAGAGGGACTCACCTACTCTAACGGTGTGTTCAGACCGGACGCGTAGCGAATTTTCGCGTCGCGTTACTCGCGCGAGTAGTTGAATTTACTCATGTCACTCGCGCGAGTGAATAACTCGCGAATTTTCGCCCAAGAGACTATTTAGCCGGCGAAGGCTGCTAATGCTAATGCTAACTTTGTAGAGAAGTAGCTACAACAGATAGCTGAAATCACATTGTCACAACTTACCAGGCAGACCGGTGACCTCACTCACCCTCCTCCAGGCAAGATCTTTATGGTTCCGGTTGCGGTAGGAGGGTGATGATGTGTCAAAAAGCTCGGGAAGCCCACAGACCGCAACAATAAGTTTCTCCTCCATTTTTCCGGAATAGGCGGGTTCCCGGGATGCATGACGTCACTGTCGTCCAGAATCTCAACGCTGATAGGCTGTCCCGACACAGCGTCACGCGAATATTTCGCCAAAGTTGAATTTATTGAACTCACTCGAATTCGCGTTGTTTCATTCCCGCCGCGACATTCGCGTCAATCGCGGCATTCGCGTCGCGCATAACCCGCGATTCGAAAAATTTGCGTCTATTCGCGTGTTTGCATTGACTTTGTATGTAATCTTGTCGCGCGAAATATTCGCTACGCGTCCGGTCTGAACACACCGTAACACGTACAACTGTGTTTAAAAAAGAAATGGTACCAAAAAAAAGTTCTTTCACTTGCTTCTAAATAGTGATGGGACGGACTGTGCCGAGGCTTCGGAGCGTGTGTCGAGAAATGCGGGAAGTCTTTTATGAAGCGCGTATCGAGGCTTGTTTTTTTTAAGGGCGAGTGACGTCACTGATGACGTTTGAAGCCTCGCTGGTTCAGGGAATGGTTTGAGTGTTGGCGTCAGGTTGGTGTCATATATGAACAATATATAAAGCGCAATGGATCCCCGCCAAATTGAGTCCAAGCACAGTGGCAAAAATATTCTTTCTTAATAAAAATGAAGTGATCATCATTATCATCACCCCAGTATTCATAAGCACAATCACTGTCTAAACTTTGGAAAACACTCCAACAGTTTTAACATAAACATCTCATGTCCTATTGGATTTATTCAAGTATTGATTGAAATCATGCTGACACGTTTTAAAGGGGGGAAAATAATAAAGAACACAAAATCACTCCAAAAGAAGGAAAAACAAAACAGCTGACTCAAAAAACTAAGAAACTAAGAACTGCGCCTAACTAATAAATTACAATAAAGAATCAGGGTAACTGGGGATTTCCACCGGGCGCGTTACAGCAGCAGCACGTCAGCTTAGCGAGCCGGCCGTATACACGCAAGATAACGAGATCACGCGATAATCCTGACCATACGGGAGACCGCAAGATCCTGTGATAAACTCTAAACTCTATTTATACAGTCTATGGATAAACTGTGTGTATAAAGTAAAGAACAACAACAAAAACCAACTTACTTTGCTTCTCTGAGGTGAAAGATATGTTGATCTGACCATCTATCCTTATAAAAACAATATGTTATGTCATAAATGATTGTATGATGTTCCACTTCAACAATCAGTCTCGTGTCGTCCGTGTCGCCGATCCTCTGAGACCCTTTGATTGATTGATTGCTGATCCGGTCATAACATAATGTTGATGTGAAGTAGTTTTAGGCTGCATGAACTGCGTATTGTGTTTTATTTTGAAAGGGGCGGAAGTGTTTTACGCTGATTCTGAGTCGGACTTCCTGTCTGGTGCGATCTGCTCTGTTGAGATTCCCGCGATTTGGCAGCGTCTCGCGGAGAAATAGAAGTCCTACCTAATGCTCGCGTAGAGACGCTGACGCGACGCTGCTGTAACGTTACGCTACGCGCCCGGTGGAAATGCTCTCATTGATTAGAGTGTTACCTATTTGCAACGTCATACGCGACGCTGACGTTACGCTGCAGTAACGCGCCTGGTGGAAATCAGGCTTTAGTGACCTGAAATGAGAGGAGAGTTACTATTTCAAAATAAAACAGGAAATAACAAGACCAGAACACAAAATAAAACACCACCTCACCGCGGTGTGACATCACCATCGAAAAAGTTGCAGATTAACATACAATGCCAACATCTATTGCTGGCAACTGGGCAGGAAACACTGCTGCTTTTGTCCACAGGGGCCGCCAAAATCAGCACAAAATTATATTTCTTTTAGTTGCTTTTAATTCACAAAAGGGATCACCCTCCACCAACTGTAACAAATAAATAAAAAATGAAAGCTGGCATATGTTTGGTGCTTGCATTCATTTTCATGTTGTAACATTGGATTTTGTTGTTAATATCAACCGCCTCTTTTACTCTCAAATGAATTCCTCTTATGGAAGCTGCTGTGAGGAGTCCACTCCAGTTTTCATCCAATTAGTGTTGGTCTTATGTCACTGATCATCTGAAGAGTCTGTGCAGTCAGGTTATTCTTGCTAATAAGATCCCTGCAGTAAATCTGGTCTGACTCGTCTCCTGCACATGCATTTAAAGCAGATCTTCAAAAAAGGAAATATAAATAAATAATAAACTGCCTCCAAGATCCAGTAAGTAGTTTGACCCCTTTCAACCAAAATGATTGAAACACGCAGGAAAGAGTTATTTCATTTTACTTTTCCACTTTTGTTTGTTACCATACACATATAATATTGAAAAATGATCATGTATCAAAAGATGACTGTGCATTTTAGCACGCGTTTATGGTAAAGAACATAATACACCACCCAGCCTACTTACATAAATATATTTATGTTTTTGTTTTGTAACATTTTCAAAATTTAACATAAACTTTTGTCACCAAAACAATTTTCCTCACATAACAGATCAGTCAGCAAATTAACACATATTTAACTCTCCATTGAAACTTGCCAAAAACACAGTTTATCGTAGAGAGAAAACAGGCATTATCATTGAAATTTGAACTTTCCGACAGCCCTTGAACAGATAATGGATTTCCATAAGAAGTGACCAAAAAGAAGCTTAAAACTGTGATATTTCTGTCAGAATCACTTTATTCTACATGTCTCATTTAAAAAACAAACTGTTAAATAAAACAGATCCTGTTAAAAACATTAAATTCTGCTCTGTGCGACACTGTGAAGACATGATTGATTCTGCTGAGACCAACGGTCACGTGACAAATATTCACTGAGAATCTGTTTACACAGAGCTGAGAGGAGAGGACAGGAGAGGCTGGAAACATGACGATACTTCAATTTGTGGAAACCGTTTTTTTTTTAGCACTGTTGGCAAAAAAGTTATATATATAAAATTTGATTTTATTCCACTTTTTCAGGGAAATCCGTGCCAGCTCTTGCAGAAGTTTATCATGTTTCTCTCCTGTATATCCTCCCACAGAAACATGAGCGTGCTGAGAAACTTTTTATATTCTAGGGAAAAAGGAAACAAAACATCTCAGCAGCTCAACTATGCCCCCCCCCCAAAAGAACTGGTGTGAGCGCTGTTTGTCTCGAGCATAGCGACATCAAAATATTTCTCTCGGGGAGAGAGCAGACTTTGAAGAAAAGGCTCGTCTGGGCTGGAGGTTTGAAGTGGCAGACTGACGATCAACATGGCCCGTGTTAGATCTGTCGTGCCTTTGATGGTGGCCAAGAGGCTCTCTTGTTTCCTGTGCCATGTCGAGGCTAGATGACAGCACTAATCTAGGTGCACTTCCCCTCTCCAGAGCTGGCACTTTGAAGACCTCGCTCTGTTTGAGAGATTAATGTGATTTGGGGGCTAATTTCCTGGGAGGGGTCCGGTCATTGTCGCAAACACGCCCAAAACTCTGCACACAGTATCGCACTTTACTGTAAACACACACAGGCAGTCCTGCACAAAAGCAAACACACACAAACACAAAAACACACACACTTTTTACAACCCTCAGCCCTTGAGTCTTTCACCAAGGGTTGCCATGGCAACTGAAAGCACACTCAGCTCCTTGGCAGTTTGTTCCCATCTCTGGATTTTTAAAAAGGTGCAAAAGTCCCCGTGGAAAAAAGCTCAGCAACCTTCCTGTTACACTCACTGGAGCCACAGGTTTCAGCTAGACTTTGTTATTATTTTCAACATTGTAGATTAATATTAAACACAAAACTATGAAGGAGCACATATGGAATTATATAGTAAAGAAAAAAAAGTGTTAAACAAACCAGAAAATGTTTTATATTTTAGATTCTTATGTTATTCTCTCAGTCAGATTCACCTGGACGGTTTTCAGTTGTCAATAGTTAATTTGTGGAATTTCTTGCCTTCTTAATATGTTTGAGAGCATCAAAGCAAGAGGTTAAAGTCTTATTTTATGTTTTATATTTTAAGTTATTCACAATAGCCTTTATTTATCCCGCAGTGGGAAATTTACTTGTAACAGCAGCCCAAGATACAGACATATAGATATCAAAACAGAATTAAAAACTAACAAAATAAGACATATACATAGATTACATACATCTTATATACATACAATGTGGCTGTTATTTGGCATTTATTATTATTTTCCTCTTTTTTTTCCTTGTTTGATCTTTCCTGAGAGTATCTTTTTTTTCACAGATATTGCACCTCACGTAATATATATATTTATATAAATATTTTTCTCTATTATATATTTTAGCATGTATAGCATATATATATATTTAAATATATTTATTTATTCATTGATGTTCATATAACTACATACAATCTATTTAACATGCTAAAATATATAATACGTAATATATCTGAAATACAAACAAGCAAAAAACAGGAAAATAATAAATGCCAAATAACATACACAGATTATATACATACAATATGGCTATGTCTTATTTTTTTATTCTGTTTTTATATCTGTCTGTACCTTGAGCTGCTGTGATGATTACATTTCCCACTGCAGGATAAATAAAGTATTATTTTATGTTTTATATTTTAGGTTATTCACAGTAGCCTTTATATATATATATATATATATATATATATATATATATATATATGATTTCTTTAACATTTATTTGTATACTACACAATTCCATATGTGCTCCATCATAATTTTGATGACTTTAATATTAATCTACAATGTAGAAAATATATTAAAAATAAAGGAAACCACCATTGAATGAGAAGCTGTAATATTATACCTCTATATAGTATCTGAACCGTCCTGTTTATCATAAAGATGCAATACTTTCCAAACTGAATCCCTCAGAGATGAGATGTGCAGGAATTCATCTCAATTTTCAAATGGAGTCCAGATAATGTGTTTTGTTCTGCTGCAGACTGTTCTGCTGTTTGTCTCTTTATCTTGACAGGCAGCGAGGCTGCAGAGATCAGAGCTGCTGTTGACTCTGACACACAGAACGCTGCATTCAGGGCCCGGCTCGGCCCGGCCGCTGGGCTGGGCTGGGGTCTCTCCTGTGCACTCATGGGCAGTGGCTTCCTGTGATGCTTCCTGTCAGAAGCTGGCTTTCAGGGCAGCACTTTGGGAGGAATGTGGAAGATACGAAATGAGCTGGCTGCAGACCTGCACACTGCAAAAAAAGAAAAGTTGGGTTAACTCAAAATGTTATCGAAGTTTGTTGCCTTGAAATTTTAAGTTGGACAATTAAACTAAATATTTTAAGTTTTATTTTTGAGTCTGCTCAACTCTGAATTCAGATTTTTGTCAAATCAACTGTAAGTTGTACTAACTTATAATTTTACATTGTAATAACTTTTAATCCTTCCTTCTGCTAACTTCTGCAATGTGCTGAATTGGCATGATTGTAACGCCGCTATGAAATGTAAGCTAATGTTGCGACCACAATTTTGAGTTAGCATTGATACGCTAATGGCTACTCTTGTAGCTGTAACAAGCAGCGCCGCTAGCATCAGTTAGCCGCTAGCATCAGTTAGCCGCTGGTATCAGTTAGCCGCTAGCATCAGTTTGCCACTAACATGAGTTAGCCGCTAGCATCAGTTAGCCGCTAGCTTTCGCTAATGACCGAATTTCACCGCTTTCCCGCATTTCCCAACAAAGAAATAAGAGTTAGCAGAACTATTGTCCCTTGTTGTGAACCCCAACTAAAAGATATAAGTAACAACAACTCACAGACTTGTTTTTGAGCAGACAACTGGCTTCCTTTGTTGTGCTAACTTACATTATTGCCCTAAATGTCAATAATTTATATTTCCAAGTTTTACCAACTTAAATCACTGTTTTAGGCCAAAAAATACAAGTTGGCTTTTTTTGCAGTGCAGACCTGGACTCACAAGTGTTTGCACCGAGTCAGTTTTATGGTTTGTTATTGTACAGGGGCGTGCACAGCCTCTGGGAAAACATAGTGAAAGTCAGAGAGTAGTAAAGGTTTATCTCAGAGAGTTTTACCAGTTTTCCCAGGAAGCTTGAAACCCTGAGGACTCACACAGAGCTTCATAAATCATAAGAAATATATTATAAATAGGAGTGATTTTCCTGTACAGTTCTGGTACAGTAAGACATTCTTACACACACCACTTAATGATGATTCACTGATAAATCAGGAACAATTGTGAGTCCGTCATTATAATCCACTGTCTGATTGTCAGGGTCAGGAGGTGCTGCTCTGTCATTATGATTCTGTAGGCAATCAAAATGATAAAGAGCTTTCTATAGGTGGTTTCAGATCAGGAGCTTTCTTATATTTCTCAGAACTTTGTTCCAATAAAAAGGAGAGTTCTTAGATTGTTTTAAGAACCAAGATGGTTCTATTTTTTTAATAGTATTTTTCAGAGTAGATACTTTCCCGGCAGAAGTGGAACTATGAAAGTGCATTTAAGAAAAACAACCTGTTAGCCCTTTGATGAAAATGGATGGACGGATGTTCAGTTATAGGATGAACCTCTGGGTTGGTGCAGCATCAGCAGTGATGGAGGCGTTGACACAAGCTGCTGCAAAACAGACACATAAAATACATCCATCCATTTTCCTCCGCTTATCCGGGGCCGGGTCGCGGGGGCAGCTTGTGACAAAAAAAAATGTTTAAGAAAACTACATGATTTTGACTCGTCAACCACATGCGGTTTAAGTCAATTATTTGAGTTGAGTTGGGCAAATGCAGACAGAAACACACTGCAAATTATTTGGTTCTTACCACGATAAAACAAGATCAATTATATAACACTTTTAATCTAAGTGGGTTTTTTAAAGGTATTTTCTTATTTTAAGTGTTCAACATGCTTATTTCTAGATTTAACAATCTTAATTCAATAAATCTTGTAAAGTGAAATTATATAATTAATTGTCATTAATTAATGACATTGATGTGTTTTTTATTTGAAATTTGATTTTGCATGTCAAGCGTTGCTGGTTCCATCCGTTAAAGCAAAACATTTTTGTTTGGTATATGTTAAAAGGTTTATTTGTTCAATGTTGGCCCGCGATTTTATTCAAGTTTTAAATTTTGGCCCATTGTGTATTTGAGTTTGACACCCCTGGTGTAAAGGCTCAAATACACCTGTTTTTGAACCGTACCTATGCTTGGAGAACCAGCTATGTCGTGAATGTAAATATTCACATACTTGCCTCTGTACAACACGTGTTACTGGAACATTCCTCTAGAGGGTTATCACATAAATCAGGTCCCGTAAGGGCACAAAAATGCGCTTGGTGACACTTGAGGAGGTTGATTTGATGTTGATTCTCAGATCACGGCAGCGTAAAAAAGGCAGAAAGTGATTTGCCAGCTCAGACGTCTGATGATGGTGGACAAAACACGCCATCTGCACCGTCCCCACTCAGCTTTTCCATCATTTTAAACTGTGCAAAGACGTACTGATACATTCAACCCTACACTGGTAAATGGTGAATAGACCTGCACTTATATAGCACTATTCTAGTCTCTACCTGGTCTTTTCTCGATCTCGATACACTGTGGTCTTGGTATTGACTTGGTCTCGGTTTAGATTGTCTTGACTACAACACTGCACATAGTTAAAGCAACTATATTTGAGCCTTAACTCTGTATGAGTTTGGACTTTGTAAACTCTTCTATAAGTGACTTAAAAAACAAAGCTTATGAATCAAAGTAATCGACAGTAGTTGCATCTTTTCAATGGAGGATAGATTTAGTCAGAACTTTTGCAGGTCATCAACACTTTGTCACGGCCTGACACAACACATGACACATGACAGTATTTAGGACCCGTGTGAGCTGCATCAGGCCTCTTAATGTTATTAAAGGAGGACTTGTTGATCCAATAAACAGGGTCTGACCCAGGAAAACGCTGTTTATGTCCCACGTGAAGCAAAAAGTCAGCGTTGTCGTTAATTAGTTTAATTTTGGTTTGATTTTTTTGGTTGATTTTTTTCCCACCAAGGGACTGGTGTTGGAGATTATAAGTGAATTGACTTGTAAGGCCTGAGGGCAGATAAACAGTGTACCCAGAGATAAACTGAGACTCCTGGAGGCTGGTAGCAGACGGGACAGGAAGTGAGGGAAGTGTTGTGTTTGTGCTGAAAGAGGTCAGCGCTCACAATGGAGCCGAGGCTGTATGCTGTGTGTAGGGGGCCGGACTGTAAATCAGCCACTTCAACACACACACACACACACACACACACACACACACACACACACACTCAGAACAGAGTAGCCTATAGAGAGAGGGCTTCACTGGGAGACCAGAGAACATTTGACCACAGAAAATGAGATATAAAGATAGAGCGTTCATGTGGAGCAATTCACAGCACAACATTGATATTTTTGTCTCTCTCATCTTCACACACACACACATACTTGTACTTCTTAATTTTTCATTAGTTTTAGTTTTTTGTTGTGAATTTTTGTTTTCAAATTCAGTTAGTTTTAATGAGTTTTTAGAGTGAGTTTGCTAGTTTTAGTTTAATGAAAACTAAACGAAAACTAAAGCATTTAAAAAAAAAATACTGGTTTCAGTTTTTTGTAATGGGGTATTTGTTGGGTGGGAGATTAAAAGAGGTCACAGTAAATTTTGGCTTTATTTCCTTTGCCTGATCCATCTTAATTATGTATGAAAAAAAATTGACAAAGACGAAAACGAAGGCCATGTTCACTATAATTTTAGTTAGTTTTGTAACCACACAATACAGTTTCAGTTAATTATCATCATCATGTAACCTTTAACCCTTAAAACAAAGTCTGAAATCTCAAAAAAGCCTTTAAAGAAGGGAGGACTGGCTGAAATGTCCTCACTTTGCAAAAATGTCCTCACTCTGTTGGTTAAAAACGTGTTCTGGTCCTCACTATGTAGGAAGTACAAGAACACACACACACACACACGAGAAACTTTCACTGAATGGTGTCAATAGCCTGAGAATCTCAAGTGTCTCAAGGCACAAGATTCATTTCTACGTGAAGTAGTTAGGAGGACAAAAGTGACTACTGGAAGTGACATAGTTCAGTAAAAACGTGATGCAGGAAGTTAAGAGAATCACATGCTGCACTTTGGTTTCTCATGGGACACCAACACCGTTCTCCTGCTGTTATTTATGGTCTTTTATGGTCATTGTACATCTTTTTTTGTCATTTTACGTCTTTTGTTATTTTACATCTTCTCTCGTCATTTTAAGTCTTTTCTCTTCTTTACGTCTTTTTGTAATTTTATGTCTCTTTTGTAATTTTATTTCTTTTGTCATTTTACGCCTTTTCTCGTCATTTTACGTCTTTTTCTCATTTTATGTCTTTTTTTGTAATTTTATTTCTTTTGTCACTTTATGTATTTTCTCGTCATTTCATGCCTTTGTCTTTTCACATATTTTCATTTTATTTTTTGGTCATTTTATGTCTGTTTTTGGTATTTTTACACCTTTTTTTTGGTCATTTTTCATCTTTTTACATTTCTTTACATCTCCTGGGGGAAAGTCCTGGGTTTGTTGGACCTCTCCATTCTCTTGAATCTATGAGGCAAACAAGTCCTAATTGGCTGTAATTTTAGCTTTACTGCTAAATATGTACATGGATAAACTTTCTCTGCATCAGCAGTTATATGAGTGTCCTGTTAAAGCTTCTTGTTTACCTTTTGGTCTGAAACTCGTTTATGAAAATGTCTTTTCACTGCAATTGTTTTACCCCAAACTTTAGAGAAAGAGAGAAAATATGCTGCATACCAAAATTCAGGCCTTTTTTTTATTCCTGTGGGTTTCGGGTGATTGACAGGAAGTAAAAAGAGCTTTAAAGCAGCTGAATAATTCATGTTTACTGACAAGAGAAACTCTCAGACTGAGTGTAGACAGCAGCAGGAAGAATGGACAGTTAACCTTCAAACTGCTCCTACATGCCATTACACAGCCTCAGTCTCTCTCCTCCAGTCTGCCATGAATTAGATTAGTGATCACATGCTGCAGCAGCAGTCGTCTCATGTCTGTGCTGTGCATTATGTCTTCATTAACCTCATTTAGAGAAGGCTTGGAAGGCAGCGAGGAGATCTGGACCCAACGTTTCAATCAAAGAACAGCTGATTTTATAACTTTCTGTCATTTGACGAGAGAGAGACGACAAAGTGCTGCTTTGCTCTGGATGTGACAGGAAAATAAATGTTCTGAGGCTTTGATTGCTGCTGGGTTTAAGATGTTACATGAAAACACTTTTACACAACAAGATCTCCAACCTTAACGACAGAATAGACCCTTTTTCAACACCACCCTATGAGCAACTGGAGGCTCACGGTACAGAGCAGTGTGTGCAGTTCTAAAAACAGCACAGACATTATTATTGTAGGGATGCGTTTGTGGTCAGTTGAAGAAAGAGATTGATTGATTGTCTTCATTTCGAACATGCAAGCAAGTAAAAAAACCAACAACAAAAAACAAGTTTAAATATTAATAGATGAATAAATAAAAAACAAAACAAAAAAAATTGAGAAGACAGACACTTTCTGCAAGCTCAAAAGGGAGTAGGAAGAAGTAAAAAAACTTATCAAGTCCTACCCCTTAACAGGTCTCTCTCTCTCTCTCTCTCTCTCTCTCTCTCTCTCTCTCTCTATATATATATATATATATATATATATATATATATACTATAAACACTTTATATTACATTGTAAATGTTACAATGTTACATCTCCGAGAGGAGTCGGAGAATGAATTTTCGAGAATTTTCGAGAGTACACAGTATGAGTCTGGCTTATATGATCTCTCTGGCACATTGCCAGTTATTTTTGTCCACTGCGAGGTTGTTCAACAAGTCCAAACATTGTAAACATACGTCATCACAGCACAGTGGTCAACACCTCAAGTTGACAGGAGAGAGGCACAAACTATTCTCGAAAGGTCAGTCTTCTTTAGTAACAGTGGGCATTTCTTTGAAATGATGCTCAAGCATGTAACACTAACAATTCAACATGGTCTCACAGGAATCCGTGAAATAGCCACGGATTTGCTTAACTCAAAATCCGTGGAATAGCCACGGAATCGCTCAAATTTCCGTGAAACTGACACAGATTTCTCTACAATGCAAGTTAATGACAGTCATATCCCGTGGCTATTCCAACATACAAAGTGATTATGTACATTCACTGAGTGAATATTTAGAAAATAAAACATATATTTCTCGCTAGAAATGTGATCAAAATCCATTTTTATGCAGAAACTAAGTCAAAATATTGATTTTTCACTAAAAATTAGAGAACTGTCCGCCATGTTTTTTGTTCTGACCGCCGGGACCTGAAAAAGTCACGTGACTTGGAACAAATCAATAGCCACGGGATATGACTGTCATTAACTTGCATTGTAGCGAAATCCGTGTCAGTTTCACGGAAATTTGAGTGATTCCGTGGCTATTCCACGGATTTTGAGTTAAGCGAAATCCGTGGCTATTTCACAGATTTCTGTGAGACCAGGTTGGGAGCAGACCGTTCTAAAAACCGCACAGACATCATCATTGTAAGGATGCGTTTGTGGTCAATTGAGGAAAGAGAGGAGTCGGAGAATGAATTTTCGAGAGTACACAGTATGAGTCTGGCTTATATGATCTCTCTGGCACATTGCCAGTTATTTTTGTCCACTGCGAGGTTGTTCAACAAGTCCAAACATTGTAAACATACGTCATCACAGCACAGTGGTCAACACCTCAAGTTGACAGGAGAGAGGCACAAACTATTCTCGAAAGGTCAGTCTTCTTTAGTAACAGTGGGCATTTCTTTGAAATGATGCTCAAGCATGTAACACTAACAATTCAACATGGTCTCACAGGAATCCGTGAAATAGCCACGGATTCGCTTAACTCAAAATCCGTGGAATAGCCACGGAATCACTCAAATTTCCGTGAAACTGACACGGATTTGGCTACAATGCAAGTTAATGACAGTCATATCCCGTGGCTATTCCAACATACAAAGTGATTATGTACATTCACTGAGTGAATATTTAGAAAATAAAACATATATTTCTCGCTAGAAATGTGATCAAAATCCATTTTTATGCAGAAACTAAGTCAAAATATAGATTTTTTCACGAAAAATTAGAGAACTGTCCGCCATTTTTTGTTCTGACCGCCGGGACCTTGAAAGTCACGTGACTTGGAACAAACCAATAGGAAAAATTATTAACTTGCATTGTAGCGAAATCCGTGTCAGTTTCACGGAAATTTGAGTGATTCCGTGGCTATTCCACGGATTTTGAGTTAAGCGAATCCGTGGCTATTTCACGGATTCCTGTGAGACCAGGTTCAACAATTATACATACATGTTCATGGTTGTAAAAAAAACAAACAAACTGTAGTTTCTGTGGATTTAGGCTACAAAACTACTGACCTAGGTTTAGGGCAAAACACTTCCTGGTTAGGCGTTATAAAAGACAGTTCAAAGAGGAAATAAATGTAAATAAATACCGGAAATGAAGTAGTTACGAGGGTGACGTGAGCTGAATGAAATGTTACATTAAAAGTAATTTAATTTTGTTTTCACACAGGACCTGAACCCCGTTCACCTCCCCTCCCTCCCTCCCTCCTTCCCTCAGAGTGTGATATCCACCATTAAAACTTTTGGGTTGAGTTGAAAGTGATATAGTTCAGTAAAAACGTGATGCAGGAAGTTAAGAGATGTTTGAATCACATGCTGCACTTTGGTTTCTCATGGGACACCAACACCGTTCTCCTGCTCTTATTTAAAGTATTTTCTGGTCATTTTACGTCTTTGTCATTTTACGTCTTATAATTAAAAAATGACGAGAAAAGACATAAAATAATAATTATTTTACCTCTTTTTTTGTCATTTTACGTCTTGTTAGGCGAAAAATATAGGGGGGGCTGTGCTGAAAGAAATAATACCAAGGTATCATGGTAATAATTATTTTAACTGGTATATTCAGGCAGAATGAGGGAGTCAAAAATGGCCAAAATAGAAATGTCCAAATCTCCAAAGGGTTACTGTAAAACAAAAAGCCCATTGTGCTTGAAAAAAAAGGTCACACAGTTGTGATAAGGTGCTGATGATCTCTGGCCTCACATTCCTAACGTAACATCCTCTGATTCTGTTCTCTCTCACAGCTGAGGCAGATGCTTTTACTGCATTTGGTTATGGAGGAAATGGAACAGTGTAAAATAAAAAAAAAACCCTCTCTGTTCACCTATTTCAGTCAGGCATTTCCTGCAGCGGTCCTGTGACATTTCACTGTGACAATGTGTGCTGAACTGCACATCACCTCAGCACAAAGGGGAATTAAATTACCTCAGAAGAACAAGAAGTTCAACTTTGAAAAGCTGGAAAATGAGATAAGCAGCTTAGGGTGTAGTAGTGGAACAAGAGCGAGATTTAATGACCGGTTTGTCTTTGTGTCCTGTTTTACAAATACAATTTCTGGGTAACCATTGAAGTAATTAATGTGATGACTCAACCTTTGTATTCTCTTTCCCTTAACCCTATAAAGCCGGATGTATGATGTTTGAAAACATCAGGTTTCCCAGGAAAAAAAAAAATCACATGGATGATGTAGAGGTCTCAAAAACTTGTATCAATCAGATACATGCAGAACCTGGATAATCAACCAAGGATCAGGAATTTATGCACCAGAGGGCCTCCACTGGAGACATCCAATATGGCCGCCGTCAAGTGACCTATGTCATTTTTATAGAATATTTGTCAATTTTGAAAAAGTTAAGATAACAAAAACTTTCAAATGGTTACTAATACTTGAATAGGAAAATTTAATGGACTTATGTAATGTAAAATGAATATTTCATAACTTAATTGACAGATTTTCAAATAAGTTATGTAAATGACCAAAAAAGACACAAAATGACCAAAACATGACTGAAAAAACACTAAATTACCACACAAAAAAGACAGAACTACCAAAAGAATACACAAAATTACTAAAAAAGGACACAAAATTTTAAAAAAAGACCCAAAATTACCCAAAAAAATAAAAGGGACCTTCCGCACGCAAGTGCCATTCATATAAAACTCACATTAAACTTTCATATCAAGGTGGGGGCCACAAAATATCATCACGAGGGCCGCAATTGTGAGTTTGACACCCATGTTTAAGAAGAAATCTGGTGATGCATTCTCATTATGAGCTGAAGCATCATTACACTAAAATCACTCGTTTCCTTTCATCCCACTGACGTCACAGCGCTGCCTGCACTGTGTTTAAATGGCATGATGTCAAAGGAAACAGTGCAGTGATTACAGCAAATGTCAACAAATGTCACAGCGTGAAGAAGGAAAACAAAAGACGTGATGCTGGTGAATGAAAAGTTATTCACTCACTCAGACCAAATGTAATAATTGTGTTAAAGACTTTATGACGTTGACACCTCGTCTTCCTGAAAGCTCTCTGCAGGAATGCAGTTTTTTTTTCTCTCCCCCTTTTAGACTCTGTGATGTCTTCAGAGTTTCCATTAGCTCCGACTGTCACATTAAGTCTCTCCAGGGAGACGCGGCATGCCGTAAACATCACCCCCCGCAGGACTGATGACATCACCGGCCTTTTCTTATCTGTCCGTCCCCTCCCTTGGACTTCAGTCAAAAGCCTCTCGTCTTAATTATTACTTTGGCTGCAGCCATTTCTCAGTGGAGATGAACACCCCCTGCAGACAGTAAACAAACAAGTGGGCTACTTTTCATGATGCATCATCACAAAAGTTGATTGCTCCACAAAATTGGCCACTGCCAACACAGTAAACAGCAATTACTGCGCCCGTTGGCTTTTTATCTCTTTCATACATATAATTCAAGAGCTCCTTTGCCACAAAAGCTTCATTTCTATTAATGTCTGTGAATATGAGACTCAATGGCCCTTTGAGTAGTTCATTGTTGATTTGAGTAGTTTATTGTTGATTTGATATCATTTTAAGTGTCAGCGAGGGTGAGAGGAGCTGGATAAACAGATCTGGAGAAGGGAGACAAAGCCGACTGTCCAGGAGACGTAAACACTTCCTGTACAGAACACAAAGGAGGAATTTAAACAGTGGACTGACGAACCAAACCTCCCTGACAGGAGAACAATACGAGCCAGCTGCCTGCTGCGGAACAATGCCTTTAAAACATAACCTTTTCCTGTTGCCAGAAAATCTCCTTACAGTCCCCTGAAACCTGTTTGTCACAATGAGAGCGAAGAATTAAAGCTGGAATGTAATCGCCCACACTGATAACGTGACAAGTAAACAGATTAATCTCGAGGAACTTTTCCAGCAGAGAGCTGCAGCAGTGGTTTCACTTTTACCTCTGTGTGTTTGGACTTAAGAGTATCGTGTTGCTTTGGAAATGAGCCAAAGCTGAAAACTCTCGCTCCGACAGAGTGATGAAATGTTACCGTCAGTAGAACATATACAGAGTTCAAATATCTGCCTTCTATAACATGCTGTGCGAGGTGTATAAACAACTTTATATAGAATTAAACAAGAAACCCCAGAGTATTTACTGCAGAGGATATTTGACGAGCGCTTTCTAGAATAACGGATCAATGTCAAAAGGCCACAGCTAAAGAAATCTGGCAACCTTAAATAAAAAAAAACAAAATGTGTGTGAAACATGTGAATCTGCAGGAGTGTGCGCGCTTAAGTGTGCGTGCATCTGTAATCGCATAAAGTGACATGTGTGTGTGTGTGTGTCTGGGTCTCTCTTTCTGTAAGAGATACATCAAAGGCTTTGGTATCAACCAATCAGAGCAGAGCAATCAACAGAATTAACTGCTGCTGTAGAATGTTCCGGCACAGTGACAGCAGCCAGAGGTGGACAGACTGGAATTTCTGGCCTCGGACAGAAAGCATTTTTGGCAAAACCATAATACCTTAATACCATTGATCCGACTTCACTTTGAGCGTCCTGAGTTCTTCCTGAACGTCTACATATGTTTTTTGTGAGAAAAAAAATGAAAAATAGCTTTGTTAGAGCGATCTGAAAAACTGTTACATCTACCTTTTTCAGAAATCTTCCTGCGTTTTTAATATGGCTTTAAATGAGGCTGTTGGTGCGTGTTGGTGGCGCATCTGTGCGTCCTACACCCAAACTATAACTCTGACAGCTTTACCAGAGTTTTCACAGTTTTCAAATTTATTTTTTGACAGTTTTACCTCTCCCTCTACACCCTGGTGATGATGTCACACACTGTGACACGAACATTCCATGCAATACACACCCATTATAATCTCTGAATTTCTCCAAAAATGATCATGGTCATTGAACAGGGATTGATAAAAAACTATATGACCTATAGAAACGTGGATTAATACACCGATACACAAGACTTGTGTCTACTGTTTAAAGTTTAAATGCAGTCTCTAGGTGAAATTATGCCGGAGAAGCGGACATTTGAAAATCTCTAATTGTTCTTTTTCGCTAATTTTTTTTTCCCGCCGTCCCATTCATTTCAATGCAAAAAAATTTGTCGACTTGCATCGCGAAAAATTTGACCTCCTGCCATCAGTTAATTTATTGTGGAAACGCTCCTATTTGAGGGTCGGAACAAACAATGTGTGATTATATTGCTTGATAGAAGCATTGTACGTGATTTACTTAACAGCAATACTAGTGGTCAAACAATTACTGTAGAACATTTGTGAGATATGTTAAGATATTTTGCAAACAAAATGACCAGTCTATCAAGTCAAAGAGCATTTATGAACCGTTTTATTTTACCACAACACAAACTAATTTTAAAAAGTTTGTTACTTATATTTTACCATTTCTTAGCATTCATTTAATAAGACACTGATCGATAATGTGATGTCCAGTTTCTGCTATTCTGTGTTCATACTAGAGAAAAATCATTTTATCCAACAGAGCAGACGCACTGTTGCTTTCCTAAACTGTCCTGATGTTGGATAAACGGAGCCTCACATGCTGCCCGGCTCCTCTGGCTCCATGTTGGCTCTCCGCCTGAGAAATCAAATTGCTAATGAGGTTGTCCACCACACGTGTTTTCACCTCTCCCTCTCACATTGTCTTTGCTCTGCTTTATTTGGCTGGAGTGCTGCGCTCTGGGATATGATGTCAGGACAGACGTAGGGAGCACCTGTTGATTTACGCAGGCAGGCGGGCAGCGAGCTGATAGGTTCACGACCCCGAGCGGCCCTTATGTGGAAGCATCTGGCTGCTGAGACGCTCTTATGTCCCTACACCCACTGAATGAAAGCGGCGTGGCGGCGTGAAGCACCTCTCGGCAGCGTTAGAAGGTATTACAGAGTGGCATCTGCAGTCCTCCTTCAGTCTATTTCACACACTTTAGCGCTGCAGACGCACTCCCTCAGCAATCAGAGGAAGCTGGTAGCAGAGCAGCTTTGACTCCTGCAGGAAACTCCCTCCATTGTTCTCCACTGGTAGCCAACCAACACCCACACACCGGCCGCACATTAAAATGCCATTTTTACCTCATGTTTCATCGCTGTGACAGGCTGCTGTGTTTTAATATAGCACACATTTTCCCCATTTTACATTCCATTTCCATTTAAGGCAGGGGTCTCAAACACAAATTACCTGGGGGCCGCTGGAGGCAGTATCAAAATGACCGAAAAGACAAAATTACCAAAAAACATACATTAAAAAAGGCACAAAACTACCAAAAAGGACACAAAATTACCAAAAAAAAGACACAAAATGACTGAAAAAACACTAAATTACTAAAAAAAAAAGACAGAATAATTTTTTTTAAAAGACACAAAATTATTTTCTTAAAAAAAGACACAAAATGACAAAATTATTTTTTTAAAGACACAAAATGACAAAAAAAGACACAAAATGACTAAAAAACCCTAAATTACCAAAAAAGACACAGAATTATTAAAAAAGACAGAATTATTTTTTAAAAGGAACACAACATTTTTTTTTTAAAGAAAAAATTACCAAAAAAAAGACACAAAATGACCAAAATAAAGTAATTAAAAGGGACCTTCCACATACAACACGGTAAAGTGCCATTCATATAAAACTCACATTGAACTTTCATATCAAGGTGGGGGCCACAAAATATCGTCACGTGGGCCGCAATTGGCCCGCGGGCCGCAAGTTTGAGACCCTGATTTAAGGTGTTTAGCTGACACGATAAAACCGAGCAGCGTTACAAAGATGCTGCAGGTACGGAGAAAAAATGTCTCTTAAAGTGCATTTTTGTTTTTTTTAGAATCATGTAATCTACATAATGATGCCACATATATTTAACCTAGAGAGCAACCTTTTAAGCAGGCATCAGCGGCTTCAAACTTTTAGGCTAGTAGCTGACAACACGTCAACGGTTTAATTAAAGCATTTGTACATTGACTTCAGTCTCACAACGACAAGCTGCTAACCATGGCTCTAGTTTATTCTTTAACAGAGAAAGGCAATATGTAACTGATCAACACCTCAATTCAGTGTTACAGAATTCAGAAAATTGTAATTGTTAAAGCCGAGCTCTATTTATTCACTTTGTCTCAGCAGTCTAGTTGTTGCACCTGTTACACTTAAAATGTGTATAGTGAATGTCGCCTGCAGCACCTTTTAAATCAGGCTGTGTTAGAGTGGGACCGTACATTCGGTTTAGGGATACGTTTTGTGTGCATTCTAATTTTTCAACATAATCAAAATTTAAAATGTCCTAAATTATTTATAGCCTACATAAAATCTTGGCTTCCTCGTGCAAAAACTGCACAATTTTTCACAGAATTTGATGCACGGGGGAACGTTTATACAGCCTGGAGATCACAGTGTGTGTTCCATCTGCATTCATCTTTAGGCTGGAAACCATAATCTACATATTAAACACATCCTCCACACATCCGTCCAATCAGGCTTCAGGATTGATGAGGACAGAAAGCCTCTCCAGCACGTTTACAGTAGGTGGGTGAGGATGCGTCATGGAGGATCTTAGTGACCGCAGGCGGCAGATTTAAAGAAGGAAACCGGACGATGGCTTTAACGTTCAGGTTTCCTGTTACTGTCCTTAAATAGAGTTAAGGAGTTTCTTTATAAGGCTTCACAACATTAAAGTTAAAGAAATACTCTGCATGTTGCTCCAGTTTTTCATTGAAGAGGAGAAATATTCAAAACCAAGATTTATTGTTATGGTTCCACCATCAAATGAATAATTTCATCGCCTTTGCCCAAAAATGATTTCCCTTCCTTCATCTCTTCTCTCTTTTTCACCTATTTTCTTCATCTTTTTTCTTCTTCCCCCCCTTTTTTATCTCCCTTATCATCCCTTCTTCATCACTCTTTTTTTTGCTTTTCTTCATCACTTTCTCTCCATCAATTCTCTCTTCAACTGTTTTCTTAATCTTTTTTTCTTCTCCCCCCTCTTTTCATCATCCCTTCATCGCTTTCTCTTCCTATTTTTTCTCTTTTATTTCTCTCTTTACATCTCTCCACCTCTTCTTCCTCTTTTTTCTCTTTCCTTCATCACTTTCTCTCCATCTATTCTCTCTTTTCATCCCTTTTTTCCTCTTTTCTTCATCTTTCCTTTTTTCTTCATCACTTTCTCTCCATCTATTCTCTTTTCTTCCCCTTTTCCCTCCTTTCACCCCATTTTCTTTATCTTTTTTCTTCATATTTTCATTTTCTTCATCCCTTCATCTTTTTCTTCAGCTCTTCCTTCTTTTCTTAATCTCTTTTTCCCCCTCTTTGTCTTTTCTATCTCCCTTCTATCCATCCCTTTCTCTCTTCATAGCTTTATGATTGGAAGCTTTGGGATATCACCACAATTTCAAATAAAGTTCGGTGGGGTTGACAAAGTTTTTCTGGGGAAGTTGAATACATGTGACCATAGTTTTCTAACTGTTGCTGTAAAATGCTCCTCTCTCTAATTTCCTGTCTGAGTTTCCCTCCTGATCAACATACTATCTGTTCCTGTGCAGAGCAGAAAGGAAGGAGCTTCTAGTTTCAGTGTTTCACGCCTGGATTCCACTGGATGCGTAACGGCTGCAGTTCCGTCGTCGGAGCCGTTACGCACCCATTATAATCAATGTGTGAGATTCCACCGACTGCAGATCCGCTGCGTAATGAGTCCGACAACGCAGGGCCATCCGACAGCCCTTGCAACACTTGCACAGAGCTTCTATTTTTGTCGGACAATGGAGCACTACGCATAAATTCTGCACAGAGCAGATCGTTCGGGACAGGAAGTCTTGCACAGACACAAAATAAAACACCGGTATATTTTCAAAATAAAATACCTCGGGTTCGCTAACGAGGTCAGCCGGCTCGTTAACAAGCCGGCCGACCTCGTTAGCGCTCGTTAAGACGGAGTCGCTGGATTTGTCTCCAGTCATTAACGAGGAGATGTTGATTATCTTCCAGTTATATCAATTGATTAGGCGTGAATTTGCGAGATCTCGTGCGTCCTCGGGACTCTGCTGTCCGCAACAGCTCCGACACAGACGGATCCGGTGGGTGTTGACGGACTGCGTAGATACGCAGCCGTTGCGGACAGACCCCTGTCGGAGTCGTTACGCATCCAGTGGAATCCAGGCGTCAGGCCCCGTTCACACGAGGACGCTCGCGGGTAAAAACGGCAAAATATTTTATCGGAAGTGCCTCTCGTTTAGACGGTGACGGCGTTTTGGGGGCTTAAAGACGCAAAAATCTGAAACCACCTTCCAAAGTGGAAAAGTTAAATACGCTCCTCCGTATCGTGTCGTCTACACTGACAAGACACAAAACTCTGATCTGATCTGCTCACGTCACGTATGTGTTTACGTCACATACATGCTCCAGTACAGGGAAATAAACAAACGTGGGATTATTTCCATGCGTCGGACCTTCAAGCTGCTCTGGCAGCTCTAATAAACTTACAGGAGTCTTTCCACCAAATGTACAGGATATGTACAGATAGTATTAGTGAACAGAGAAGGATCTGGAATTACCTCTCTCACATTTTGGATGCAGCAATTGGTCGGAGGCGAGCCAGACGGCTGTGAACGAGACCTGGGAGATCTAGTGATGGTGGAGAACTTTGTGGAAGGAGTAGCTGATGAAAATGTGTGGCGTGAAAACTTCTGCATGCCCAAAGATGCTCTTATCGCTTTAAGTGATGCCGCCTGGCTGCATTCAATCGAATTTCACACACTTTTGCGTCACCGTATGCAGCAGATTTCCTCCCGAAAACGCTCGTCTAAACGAGGAATAAAAAGTGAAGACGCGACGCCACTTTTGCGTCTTCTGTTGAGACCGTCCTCGTGTGAACGGGGCCTCAGACTGCCACACTGACTTGTGAGAGCACCAGGAGCAGCGTCTCCTCTCTATTTTCTACCTGACTCATCATCAGTCACACCTGCAGAGCTCGTTGGAGCGGAGTTACCTGCACATGAGCTTAATTACAGCTGCAGGTCGAGTGAATCAGCAGGAAATTAGGGAGTAAGGCCGAATGCAAAGAGAGGGAAAATACTGGGGCACTGATAGAAAAACTTTCCCTCCATTCCCCACAGCTCAGACACAAACAGCAGTTAACACCTGCATATTGTCATTTGTCGACAGACGTCTGTATTTTTGTTTGCAGACATCTCTTGATTGTTGAGTGTTATAATCTTGTGACATTATCTCTGCAGAATTTTAATTTCTTCAACATGGAAAGAGAAGTAAACTTATTAACACAGTGACACTGTGCATGATTCAGCGTGCGGTTTGAAGAAATATTTGCCGCGCCCGATTTCTAAACCGTATTTCACCAAACTGGTCTAATGTCAATACAAACTGGTGTAATGAGCTGCAGAGAGCGGACGACTACAAAAGGAGATAAAAACCACAAGAAGAAGCTCAAGAAAGGGCAGAATGTTCTTTTACAAACTGTGGTCAAATTAGGAACAAATAATTATACTTATGCTGCACGGATTAATGCTGCCGTTATGTCAAAAAGCTGCATTTTAGGAAAAACTCAGTATTTCATTTTCTTTATCTCTGACTCAGAAAAAAAGTTCAGGAATGTAGAGATGCTGCCCAAATATTACCAAAGTGCTCAGAAACGGCTCCCTGACGTGCCTGGAGGCGCTGCTGCCTGGTGCCAAGCAGGTCGTGTGATAGTTTTGTCTAAAGTCTCTGTTCCTAATCTGAGGCTGAGGAGTATCTGGTGTCTGCTTCAAGGCCGCGGCGTCCATACGGGTGAAGAGGGAGCTCTTGTTTTGACACCATGCGACAGCTCGCTTTGTTCTTACTTATCTCCCTCTTCTGTAGCTCAGAGTGTTTCCCTGTGATGTCTGGGGGGAAACACTGCACCTTAAAAATACTCAGAGTTCAGTCGAGCTTTATTGCAGAAATATGCTGCATTTTGCACAGCTTTTTTTTTTAAATGTGGCAACAATAAATGAGATCAATCCTTAAATATTGTGATTGTTTTTAATGTGCATTGTGACTAAATTAAAAGCCATAACACTATATACTTTGTGTTTGTAGCAGTCACAAATGTAACACTTTCAGCCTGTTGCATCACCAGATAATAATTTAAACTTTAGAACAGTTTATAACTGTTTTAAAATTATAAAACCAGATTTAAATTTTAATTGCTAAATTAAAATATGGAATTTGGTGGCCTTAAAGATGATTTTGTTTGTTTTTTGCAATCACCAAATCTCACACTTATCATAACTGAACAAACACGCACGCGCACACACACACACACACACACACAAACACGCCTATATTACCAACAGTGGACCGACCTCCCAGCCAAGCAAAGTGTGGACTTCCATTTCTGGTCTTTTTTATTTATTTATTTTTTTAAACTGAATATAAATTTTCCTTTTTCACATAATATTACTGCAAATGTGCTTTTTAAAGTAGTAAAGTAAAGAGGACAAAAGTTTTAACTGATGTACAGATAAGTGTAATGAGCAATATTAAACATATATAATTGCTAAGTTCTCATTGGAAAAAGTCAAAATAGCCGCCTGTATAAAAGTAATTGTGTTGAGTTATTTCCTCCATGGTAATAAATCAAGTGAGAAGTTGACTCATATTGTATTGAGATAGATAGGACCCAAATGCTTCTGCAGCCTCCTGCTGGAATCTTTGTTCTTTGTTTCAGTACACATAAGCAGTATTTACGAATCACACTGCTGGGGTTTAAACTAAACTTTAACTTGAAGAGTCAACAATAGTTAAACCCCCAAAACACAATACATAACTTCAATAAGTAAAACAAAGAAAAACACATGCTAGAAGCACTTTAGCTGGTTATATGGCCGACAGGCTCAAATTCAACTTGTTTGAAGGAAAATCTTCAGTTTTAAGTGACGGACAGGAGACAGTAATGTTGTTTCGGACAGATAAAAACAGACACAATTACTGTTACTCACATGTTTGCAGGCAGAACTTTTCTGCAGCAGTATAAAAGCATAGACTGTATAAATATTGTATGTAGTCACTGTGACGTCAACCGACTTCAGCGTTATAAGTCCAACCAAAGGCTGAACAAGACATTTTTTAAATGAACAAAATGTTCAAATAAATTGTGAAAAGGGTCGAAGTTATGAAACGAAACTAGATGAAACATGGACACTGACAAACAAGTTCACAGCTGTTTTAAAAGTCCACGTTGCTATGGATACACGTCACTTTTCTTCACTCCAGTTACCCTTGTTAGCCACCTGTCAATCAAAGGTAGCCACGCCCCAAATCATACGATTCTTTATCATCTATTTTCTTCTGAATTGGACCATTATTTACACAATTACATTACACACATATTACACACATCATATTGTCTTGAAGATGATTTTTTTTACTAGCGTCTGAGTGTTGTCAAGTGAGAAGTTGACTCATATTGTATCGAGATAGATAGGACCCAAATGCTTCTGCAGCCACCGTCAGCGCCCCCTGCTGGAATCTTTGGTAGAGTGCAGGCTGGAGGCCTCACTGCTCAGACCCGGAGGTTGCCGCCTGTATAAAAGTAATTGTGTTGAGTTATTTCCTCCGTTCTTTGTTTCAGTACACATAAGCAGTATTTACCGAATCACACTGCTGAGGTGACACACAAGTCTTCCAGGCTTGTTGTCAGAAGCAGCAGCTTTCAGGAGCATTTGCAGAAAGCTCTCACCCAGTTTTAATAAACGAATTCCACTTGATCCATGAGAATACGATCCTTCCTCCAATTTCCAGGCCAATATGACGGAGCTGATATATTGTTTCCATCCTGAAATTGTCAAAATGGTGCATGTATCTATTACAATCCATACCATCCACTTCATTTTATAAGCACACGGCCCCCCCTCCGCCTCCTCTACCCACCCTACAGTACCCGGTGTATTGTTTCCCAGGGAGCCTGTGTGATTTGCTGTGCAGAGCTCCAGATTATATTTCAGCCCGAGGCTTTGGAGCGGCCATACGTCTTGGGAGAGCGAGAATTGGCTCCACGGGGGGACGGCCAAACAAGTAACCACCGACCGGTTCACCTTCTAATCCTATTGAACGGCGGTAAGAGGTGAGAAACTCTATCGCACATAAAAAGACAGAGGCCTCATTTTACACACTCTGCACCCAGATCCCAGCTTCCCACAGCCCGTCCACAACAGCAGTTAATGAGTTTGTAGCTTTGTGCAACAGTGTTTGGCCAAAACAGCCTGAGATCTGCATGAGAGAGCCTTCAGTCGGAGACGCGGAGAGCACGACTTTGTACCCAGTTTCCCTCGGCTGCACTGAGCAAAGGATTAGTTCCACACCTACTTTTATAATAGTGTTTGATACACTTTGCTAGACTTGACTCACAACAACAGCATGCAGAGTAAAAACTTCTCCCAGTGCATCAACACAAACTAATAGAAATGTGTTTCTGAGTATATTATTTGGTCAAGTGAGTAAATTAAGAATACATTTGCTTGATTTTTTCCTGATGGAGTGGGCTGCTGATGGATATTTGTGCACACAGGAGATGGAGGAGAAGCTCACAGCTGCATCACATTAAAACTAATCGTAGGAGGTCGGGTCTTCTCAGGAAAAAAGTGTTAATTCTTTGGAGGAACATTTTGCATGCCATTAGGCGCTGATTTGGTTATTTGCAGGTCAAAAGGCCTCTAGTAGTTCTGTTAACAGTGTATCTTTCTAATTAGTCAGTTTTAAATTGCCTTTTTTAGTCGAGTTTTCACACAGTGTCTGTAACTCGTGACGGCATTTACTAAAATGTTTTCAGGAGTGAAATAAATGCACTTTCGTTTCGTTTCGTTTCCCTTTATTTCGGTCAATACATGTCTTTAAAAGAGAAGTAACAAACCAGAAAAAACATTGATCAAAGTAAACAATAAGTAAACAGAGAAAGAAAATTGAAGAAAGAAGCTGCTTCGTTTTTCTTTTTCTCTTTTTTCTTTCCTTTCCTTTCCTTTCCCTTCCTTCCCCCTCCCCTTCCTTCCTCTTCTCTTTTCCCTTCTTCCTCCTTTCTTCCTTAAAAAAGAAGAAAAAAATATATATAATAAAAAAAAAAAGACAGAACAAAACAAAAACAGTAGCAGCATAGCACGTGTCACTCCACTGTTTTACAGCGAGGAGATGCAAGTGTCTGATTTGGGATACAGTTAGCACCCGGCTAATTCACCGGCGTTAGCATCCTTTAGCCGACTCTGATAAACCCAAAGCTAATGTATACGGTTAAAACAATATACGGTTTGAAAGATAAGAAGTTCGACTTTAGTGTCACACCATTTAATTAATTGGAAGCATAACATGGTCATTTATATTAGTAGTTACTGTGAAATTTTGATAGAATCTTAGAGCTGAACACTGTCCGATTTGGGATACAGTTAGCGCACGGCTAATTCACCGGCGTTAGCGTCCTTTAGCCGACTCTGGTAAACCCGAGGATAACGCACACGGTTAAAACTATATACGGTTCTAAAGATAAGAAGTTAGACTTGAGTTTCACACCATTTAATTAATTGGAAGCACAACATGATCATTTATATTAGTAGTTAATGTGAAATTTTGATAGAATCTTAGCTGAACGCTGTCCAATTTGGGATACAGTTACGCTAGATATAAGCACTGGATATAGCCATTTAAATGAAGGTATTTACTGTATTTTAACTTCTGTGTGTCTTGCTTTATGTTACCAACTTATCTTCCCAACAAGAAACCTAAACAACAGAATAATAATAAACACCATGTATTGATGTTTTTGAGGGAAGAGCAGTCTTTATCTACCTAATTTCCAGTAGTTACTTCAGCAAAAAAAAAAAAATATCTGACTTCCTGCAGTAACATGCATTTTTTTCACTCTTGTACACCTTAATGAGTTGTTTTTGGCCATTCTCCTAAGAAAGTAGTTATGTCGCCTCACAAACTAGACAGTTTTACAACTTTAATGACACGTTTAGTATGTTAAGAATGATAAAGAGTTGATCGCCTGCTTGAAAAACGCTGCTGTGGGTCGAATTTAATGGGAGGAATGAACAACCTATGTAGTCATATTCATATATGTATATATTATATGTAGTCATGTTCCTTTCTGAAAGGAAAGGAACACTGTCATACTAAGTTTGTTGCTGCTGCACCTCGATTTAATTCTCTGTGCCTTCACTGTTCATGTTAAATATGAGTTTCACCAGTTTGTTCTGTAAAAACATCTATTACACGTCTGTCTGTTTCTATGACGGCTTATTAGGGCTAAGTAAGAAAAAAAAAACACGAATTCTCGCAAATTTCCGAGATTCAAGTGGCAAATCTACGGAGAAAAAAAAGCAGCAGATTTATGAGGGAAAAAAGTCAGAAAAATAGTGTTTTGTATTTTTCAGGGAACGGAAAGCAGGGGATGCCACAGGGACCGTTAGTGAAGAGGTGCAACGTATTCATTTCAGTGAGTCCGGACAATCGGCTCCCCAAATACCTTTTTCTTTTTACACTCTGATAAAACACCCAACACAGAGTGAGTCATGGAAAAACACTACCCTATTTTTCCCACTTTTTTCTCATAAACTTGCTATTTTTTCCTCGTAGATTTGCCACATTTTATCTCGTAAAAGTGCTACTTTTTTCTCGTAGATTTGCCACTATCAATCTCGTAAATTTGCGACATTTTCCTCGAAATATTACCCCCCTTCCCTGGGTCTGTATTTTTTTTATTCCTACTTGGGCCTAATACGCTGTCGTATGTTTCTCTCCATGAGGTTTCTTCTATTTTTCTCTGTTAAAGAGTTCTTTTTGTTGTTGTTTTGAGGAATATTTCCTTTCCAAATGATTGATTGATTGATTTCGATTGTCACAGTAGTCCGGTATTCAAGTACAATAAAATACAATAGAATAAAATACTGAGGGAGAATAAATAAAAACAACAATAGAAAAAAACACAGAATAGAACAAAGACACTTAAGAAGTTAAAAAAAGAAGATCAGTTGGTAGATTGGTAAGGTGATGGTAATTATACTGATGACATGATGACAAAAATGCTATAGTGACTAGACAGTAAATAATAATAATAACAATAATAGTACAGTATATAATATATAATATAATAATAAATAGTGACAATATAAAATAAAAATAAATAAAATAATTATAAATAAAATAAAATATAATATATAATAATAGTACATTATATAATATAATAATAAATAAATACAATTAAAATAATTATAAATAAAATAAAATGATGTATGATATATAATATAATATAATATATAATAATATTAATAATAATAATAATAATAATAATAGTAGTATATTACACTGGTCACATTTCAGAGGGAGATCTGTGATAAATTGTATAAATAAATCTAAACAAACTGAGCTGAATAGTTCTGAGTCTGGACAGTTTTATGGTTTCCATCTCCCAGACTTTCCAGTAAGATTTGAACATACTACAGTGATCATCTCCCACTGTGGCTGAGCATCTCTGACTCCACTGAAAGTCCCTGACAACATGTCTCTGTTCACGCTCACAGAACAGCGCGGCGCTCTCATTAATCAACTGTGCAGTAGAAGTTTGAGAACTGCTCGTACTGCTTGTTTGTGCTGCTCGGGGATATGAAAGCATGATGCAGTGTGTCTCCATAACGCACGACTGGCACGCTAAAACGGTATCCAGGAGCTTATTACTTCCACCTTATTAGCAACCTGAGAAAGCGCACACAGTTCTTGTAGGAGAAAATTGATCCTAAGTGGTGGGATTAACTCGCTGTTATGGTGACAAATTAGTTTTGGCTTTGTCTTTATTCAACTCCGTCCGCTCCGAAAGTCTGAGGAGCAGAAAATATGTCGGAGCTGCGTGGATGATGTGTGAGATTTGTGCCTCTGCAGCTCAGTGTGTGTGTGTGTGTGTGTGTGCTTCAGCGTGTGAACATGCGTTGTGCATCAGCTGGGAATCGGCCCCAGAACTGGTGCACAGGTCCAGACATATTCCAGGATTCTCATCTGCCTTTGGGGAGTTTGAAGGAGCCGTTTATCACGGAGCCAGCCAAGAGGGAGTTTCTTCACACTTCTTTCTCTCTGAGCAGGTTTACACGTCTCTCCTGACTGACGTGTGGTTTGTTAACTTCTGCCAGGTACCAAATGTTCGACCACACCAAAAGGTGAAGCTGTAAATCACTCACTGACTTTCAGACGAGTGTCAGAAAAACTGCTCGAAGCTCAGCTCTTTGGAGCAGGGGTCTCAAACTTAAATTACCTGGAGGCTGCTGGAGGCAGAGTCAAAATGACCAAAAAAGACACAAAATTACAAAAAAAGACACAGAATGACAGAAAAAAAAACTAAATTACTTTAAAAAGACACAAAATGACCAAAAAAGACACAAAATTACTTTAAAAAGACACAAAATGACCAAAAGACACAAAATTACCTAAAAAAAAGACACAGAATTACCAAAAAAGACACAATATTATTAAACAAAAACACAAAATTATTTTCTTAAAGACACAGAATTACCAAAAAAAGACACAAAATGACCAAAAAAAGACACAAAATGACTGAAAAAACACTAAATTACCAAAAAAAAGACACAAAATGATTTTTAAAAAAGACACAAAATTATTTTAAAAAGACACAAAATGACAGAAAAAAACGAAATTACTTAAAAAAGACACAAAATGATCAAAAAAGTCACAGAATTACCAAAAAAGACACAAAATTATTAAAGAAAAGACACAAATGACCCACAAATTTTTTTTTTAAAAAGACACAGAATTACCAAAAAAAAGTAATTAAAGGGCTCTTCCACACACAAAACCAGAATAGCCACAAAACATCATCACAAGGGCCGCAATTGGCCCGCGGGCCGCAAGTTTGAGACCCCTGATGTAAAGTGTAGCGTGTTAGCTGTGTTACTGGATTGGCAGTGCGTCTCTCAGACTGTCTGTGTTTGCATACCTGTGGATATGATGAGTGTGTTGTGGTCAGTGGGTGTTGGTTCTTCAGGCTGGGAGCCTGTTATTAGCTGCTGACTGACTGTGACTCAAACAACAACACTGGGAGTAAAAGCTCTACTCTAATGTGTTTTCATGGCCTTTACATTGTCCGGAGCTGAGAGCCAAACTGCCTGCTTTTGTTTCCCGAACAATCGTCTCAAGGTCTGACCATGAAAACCAGCTCCACTTTCTCCCCTCTGGACTGATTACAATCATTTCTTGCCCATTTTTAATTTTGAGCTCAGCAATATTTCCGAGCACTGAGACGCAATCAGGACACGTAAATATCAACGTTTGGACAGTAAACTCTCTCATGTTGAATCCTTTCCATCCTGCCTGTATACACCACTTAAAACATGTTTAAATGCCATGTTGGTATATATTTTTCAACTATATGACCTGATAATAATAGATGTTTTATTCTGACTTACTGGATCAACATTTTGAACCAAAAAGAAACAAAGAAAAAACAACATTAATGTGATCTTGTGATTGTGTGTGATCCTGTCATCAACTCTGGTTTTTATTCAAGTGGGACTCTATTTTATTTGTGTCTTGTGTGTTTAGCGTAATAATTTTGGTCATTTTGTGTCTGTTTTATTCATTTGGTGTCTTTTGTTGTGTCTTGTTTGGTCATTTGGTGTGTTTTGTTGTCTTTTTTTTGTTATTTTGTGTCTTTTTTGGTTATTTTGTGTATTTTTTAGTCATTTTGTGTCTTTTGTTGTATCTTTTTTTAGTTATTTTGTGTCTTTTTTTGTCATTTTGTGTCTCTTTTGGTCATTCTGTGTCTTTTGTTGTGTCTTTTTAGTTATTTTGTGTCTTGTTTTGGTCATCATGTCCCTTTTTATTGTCATTTTGTGTCTTTGTAAGTCATTTTGTGCCTTGTTTGGTCATTTTGTGTCATTTTTGGTCATTTTGTGTCTTTTTTTAGTCATTTTGGGTCCTTTTTTGGTCATTTTGTGTCTTTTTTAATCCTTTAGTCCAACATAAAATGTGATTTTGAATCTTTTTTTTACTTTCAAAACACTACCATGCTCAATAAAGAATTTCAAATGTTGCAAATGTGTCAAGAAGTCTGGATTATTTGGAGCTTTTGGAGACTCCAGAGGGTTAACGGACACAATTAAAACTCTCTGCATGTCGAGTCGAGTTTCACTTAAAGGTGACTGATTCCCGATAACAACAACCTCCACGTTAAATCTAACCAAAAGACTCCGTCACCTGTGAATAATGAGTCCGATGCACGCAGAGCAAACACATGATTCAGGTTTGTTAAAACTTCAGCAGCAGCTTCAGGTACGCGAGGCTGCACATTACTTTCAGTGGTTTACTGTGCATTTTAGTTAAAGTTCTTAAAGTTTGTAATTATTTATCATAGAAAAAGCACATTTCTGCAGCAGCAGCTATAGTTTCACTCGTCAGCAATATGCATACATGACAAGTTGTAACAATATTAACAGTTTTTCTGCCACAAATATAAAGTCTTTTACATTTTAAACAAGTGTTTCGACCTGCTTTGAAATCTCTCAGCTATGTGGGCTATAATACAGGTCTCAATATCTCATCATCTCAATAAATTAGAATATGATAGAAAAGTTTATTCATGTCAGTAATTCAATTCAAAAAGGTGAAATAACACATTATATAGATCCATTACATACAGAAGGAAACATTTCATATCGTAATTGATTTAATTTCTTCTAATTATAATGATTATGCCTTACATTTAATGAAGACCTAAAATTCAGTGTCTCAAGAAATTATAATATTACAAAAGACCAATTTTAAAAAGTACTTGGTTGGGACTATTTGACTTGAACTACTGGAAATGGACTTTTCCATCATATTCTAATGTATTGAGATGCACCTGTTGTTACTGTTTATTTGTGATAAACAGGCTTTCTGTTCAGTTGTTGGTGTTTCCCTCATGCACTTATTAATGGAGACAAAAATTATTTAAATACAATAATAATAACACAACCGTAAAAATGTGAAATCATTCAGTAGATTAAATCTTTACAACTCAGGTCATTGTTAAATATATATTCATTCAAATAGTTTATTGCAGGGCTTGATTTCATTTGCGCATTTTTATTTCCAAATGTAATTTCTCATAATGATCATATAGTGTATTACTAAAGCCACTTTGAATCACAAGGGCAGAGCCACTTCTGCAGCTGAGTGTGATTTTTGGTCTGTATAAGCCATTAAATAAATGAAAAGGCCCTGCAATAAACAGTTATTTAATTATTATTATTCAACAGTTATTTTAAAAAGGAGCAAAATGTGCAACAAGTGTTCCAGTTCCAGTTAATTCTGCACAACTAAAACTGACATAAAACAGCACCTTTGGCTATATAATACTGTATTTTAGAGCATGTTTTATTCAAAATTAAGCTAAACTGTTGGCTCAATAAAACATGAACAACAATAAGCAACATTTCTTTTGATGCATTATTATCAGCAGCATTTCACAGCCAAAAGCAGAGTCAAATTGTAGTCATTAAGTATAATATTCGGCGAGAAAATGATGATGTTTTTGGCTGCAGAAGGGATCTGTGGTTACCAATGAAGATCGCAATCAGTGTCTAGATAAAAGCAACTTTTTCTGTGGTTTAGAGAAAATAAAAGCTGCGATTAAATGGGAGCGAGTGAAGGATGTGACTCTATTCAAAGCCTAATTATGATTTTGATAGATTTATAGGGCAACTCAGATCGAAGGGTGTGTTTTTTTTTTTTTACTTCCTGAGCTCACAGGTCTGTGTCCCTGCTCAGAAAGGCTGTGGGTGAATCAGAACAGCAATCAGGCAATGTGTTTCCACAGATATTAGGTAAATTAAAGCACACAGATGTGCGTTATGCAAAGCGTTTCTGCTAATTCATTTAATTGTTAGCTGAGTAGTAAAGGCAGGGGAGGAAACACTTTATGTGATTACGTTGTAATTCTCAGTGTGTGTCAAGACTAAAAGGGTGTTAATTCACAGTTTGGTTACCGTCATCGTTTCATCTCCTGCACAGCAGCTTATGTGTCATACATGTGGAGTCTGAACACGTCCGGTTACAGACCGTCTGCTTTAAAAAACTCCCACTCAGAGGAGGTTTCACCAGCAGACCTGCTATGTGCAAACAGGACAAATCTACAGCAGAACAGTCCAACATGTTGCTTTAGTTGACCACTCGTTAATGTGCCCAATTTTGTTTTCATTAAATTTGTTTCCGTGTAAATTACCGTTTCTATGCAGATGATACACGATTGTACATCTTTGTCTCGCCAAATGACGTTAATGCACTGCATGTTCTTATTCTCTCTGACATTAATGATAAATGGGGGGAAACAAATGCAAAGCCAAATGAGGAAAAAGATTCCTTATATTGGACCCAAAAAACTGCCTGAGCAACCATATTAAATCTGACATCACAAACACGGGTGATGAGTGATTTTAGATTCTGATTCTAATTTTGAATTATCTTTTTATGAAAGGTCATTAAACCATTTTTTTTTATTTGAAGAATATTTCAAAATTCAGTCTTTATTTACTCAAATAAAAGGTTGAAATACTCAATTGTGCTATTAAATTTGTTTCCGTGTAAATTACCGCTTCTATGCAGACGATACACGATTGTACATCTCTGTCTCGCCAACTGACGTTAATGCACTGCATTTTCTTATTCTCACTGACATTAATGATGAATGGGGGGAAACAAATGCAAAGCCAAATGAGGAAAAAGATTCCTTATATTGGACCCAAAAAACTGCCTGAGCAAACATATTAAATCTGACATCACAAACACGGGTGATGAGTGATTTTAGATTCTGATTCTAATTTTGAATTATCTTTTTATAAAAGGTCATTAAAACATTTTTTTATTTGAAGAATATTTCAAAATTCAGTCTTTATTTACTCAAATAAAAGGTTGAAATACTCAATTGTGCTATTAAATTTGTTTCCGTGTAAATTACCGCTTCTCTGCAGACGATACACGATTGTACATCTCTGTCTCACCAACTGACGTTAATGCACTGCATTTTCTTATTCTCACTGACATTAATGATGAATGGGGGGAAACAAATGCAAAGCCAAATGAGGAAAAAGATTCCTTACATTGGACCCAAAAAACTGCCTGAGCAACCATATTAAATCTGATTTTAGACTCTGATTTTAATTTTGAATTCTCTTTTTGTAAAAGGTCATGAAAACATCCTTTTTTTATTTGAAGAATATCTCAAAACTCAGTCTTTATTTACTCAAATTAAAGGTTGAAATACTCAATTGTGCTATTAAATTTGTTTCCGTGTAAATTACCGTTTCTATGCAGACGATACACAATTTTACATTAAAACATCCCTTTTTTATGAAAAATATCTCAAAACTCTGTCTTTATTTACTCATATAAAAGGTTGAAATACTCAATTGTGCTTTTTATTAAAAGCTTTTAGAATGGGACCTTTTTACTTGATTAGACACTACATGGCAACCTGCATCTTCACTAGGGTTGCAAAAGGTGGAAAAGGTCCAGTAAATTTCCAGAAACTTTCCATGGGAAAATAAGCTGGGGAATTTTAGAAACATTCAAAATAAATAAAAAACATGATGTTTTCATCAAGATTATGCTAAAGTATATTTTCCCACCTTCTGTAGCATTTTACTTATAACAAGAGAGTTATTAATAAGTTATTAAGTTTTGAAGTTATTCATTTTTAGTAGCCTTTGGTTCCTGTGGATTTGATTATTTTATTCTTTTGCTGCAGTTTTTCTAGTGATGCATCTAATGTTTAGTGAAGTTGTTGCTGTTGTTATTTGCTTCTGTTTTGTCCTTTTGAAGTGTTTTTTTGAGCTCTCTTAGTCAAATACACACTGCATATATACATATATACATGCATACATTTGCATTTGCAGTTATCAGTTTGCAAAGAACGCTGCCGTGTTGCAGGAAATTGAATATACTTTTCCAGCATTAGTAATCATTGCCATTCATTTAGGAATAAAATGAAATCCATCCAACTATTAGTTCAGTTGCCTAATAACTATAATGCAATTTTGGTTTAAATTGACTTACTGTAATATAAGAAGTAAGTAAGAAGTAACAAGGTGAGGATTTTTCAAATCAGTTGCCACTTAATCTGCTTTATTGTGCAGCTGTAATGTAACACAGACAGAAATCACGGCAGAATAAATCAAAATTAAGCACGTTTCATTTGATTTGATTTTAAGAGATAATCCTGCACAAAACTAATTAAAGAAACATTTTTTCTTGGGAGCAGCACTCAAAATAAACGTAAAACTGCAGAGTATGCATTAAAAAATACCGTAAAACTGTATATTATGGTACATTTTAAAAGCTAGTGTAAGTGTTTCCTTCTTTAACTCCACTCAGTCTTTTCAGCAGCTTGTTTCTAGTGTTAAAGAGTGGACTTTTGTGCGTTTTACAGTCTCTATAAAGCTCAGATTCCTCTGCAGCAGTATATATAAACAGACTCCTCCTGGCTCCAGCACCTCGTCTTTAAGATGCAGTTTGGATGTTTAGAAAGCAGCGAGGTCAGCCAGAGGATCCTGAGATGAGATATAAACCTTATAAACCTTTCACTCTCTCCCCCCTCGCTCTTTCTCTGCCATCGCGTTTGAAAAGCTGCTCCTGAATGATTTCCAAGAGGTTTATAAAGCAGCTCCATAAATCTGTCACAGAGTGAAAGCACCGCTGAAGCAGCTGTGCAACAATCACCACATTTATATTTTACTTTTCCTTTACTGGCGTACATGTTGGTCTGTGTGCTGCAGTGGGAGGTAACCACTAAATCTTTATTTAAAGCAGAATCATCTGTTTGCACTGAAGCTGCTGCAGGATGAGAGAGAGCAACTGTAAACACTCACAGCTAATTAAATGACTGATTAATCTCATTTGAATTTAAAGGAATAGTTCATTTATTATGAATTAATTCTATGAAAGACCCGAAACAGTCAGTAAGTTTGATTTTCTCTTTAAATCAAAGGTCTCAAACTCAAATTACCTGGGCGCCGTTGGAGGCAGTATCAAAATTATCAAAAAAAGACACAAAATTACTAAAAAAAGACACAGAATTAATGACCAAAAAAGACACAAAAATTACAACAACAAAAAAAAGACACAAAATGACCAAAAAAGACACAGAATTACCAAAAAAAGACACAGAATGACCGAATAAAGACACAAAATGATCAAAAAAGACACAAAATTATTTTAAAGAATACACTAAATGACCAAAAAAGACACAACATTATTTTTAAAGAAGGTCATTTTGTTTCTTCTTTAAGTAATTTAGTTATTTTCTGTCATTTTCTGTGTCCTTTTTGTGTTATTTTGTGTCTTTATTAATAATGTTTTAATTCTGTGTATTGTTTGGTCATTTTGTGTCTTTTTTTGTCATTTTGTGTATTTTTTGGTCATTTTGTGTCTTTTTAAGTAATTTAGTTTTTTTTCTGTAATTTTGTGTCTTTTTTCTGTAATTTTGTGTCTTTTTTTGGTCATTTTGATACTGCCTCCATCTTTTTTTCCCTGTGTGTCAAATTTCCAAAAAACACGAGAAACCTGTGCATTTGTTTGGGACTATTTTTAGCATCAGATAAATACACATTCTGTGCCTTATTTAAATAGTTATGTATGTAGTGTGTATATGGTACCTGCCATCTAGTGCATCAGAGTTTTTATTGATGTGTTTGAAAAGTTTTCAGACAGTAACGGAGCTTTTTTGGAGCAGTGAAACAACAAGCAATACTTTGTTGGTTTTATCTGTTTCGTGACTTTAGCGGTAGCCTTATAAAGCTGCTGTTTGAGATGTAAACATATTCAGATATTCATCTTGAAAAGGCTGCAGCTATCAGCCTCTCAGAGCTCAAATGATGTTAAGATGTATATGTGGCCGTGAGTGAGGAGACGAGAAATATGGTAAAAAGGTTCCTCCAGAGCCGCAAATATTCATTAAAGCCGAGACAAGAAACTGCAGCAGCTGTCATTAGGAGCCATGATGAGACCGATGTGGAAATACTCCAAATAAATAGAGTAATTGAGTTGTTTGACACAGAAATAGAGGGAAACTGAGCGTGATTTCATCATCAATAGAAATGCAAATTTCTACAAAAAGGAAGAGGGAAAAATCAGATTGGAACAGATGGACGAGAGCAAACAGAAATTGCAGGTTGTCAGAACTGTCATGTAGAGAAAATCAGTCATGTGTTGATGTGCAGGCAGCATGTGTGGAGTGATAAAACACTCTGAACGTGCAGATGCTCCAACATTTTCTTTTGTAATGATACATATGTTGGCAACACAAGACAAACATAATTAAAAATCATAAAAGGAGATTATTATAATCTTCTTCAGGTGCGTCACCACAAACAATCAGTTACACATTTAATATAATAATTTAGCCATTTTTAACCCTCTGAACCCCAAAAAACCTTTTACATTTTACAATTTCACTGCTATATATATATATATATATATATATATATATCTCAGCACAATCATGGGTAGAAGTGGGAGCAACTCAAGCATGTCTTTTTTGCAGAATAATACAATTATTATTACAGATATCATGGAAAAAAGAGAAAACACAAGTTGAATTTCTCTGATATATTTTTTTAATTGAATAAAATGTAATTTATAGAAAAAAACATTTTCCAAGTTCCCAGAAGTGTCATGAACAGAAAAAATAATTGGGTCTCCACATATTGTTAATTTTGAAGTATTGTCATGTTTCCAGCTTCTCCTGTCCTCTCCTCTCTGCTCTGTGTAAACAGCCTCTCCTGTCCTCTCCTCTCAGCTCTGTGTAAACAGCCTCTCCTGTCCTCTCCTCTCTGCTCTGTGTAAACAGCCTCTCCTGTCCTCTCCTCTCAGCTCTGTGTAAACAGCCTCTCCTGTCCTCTCCTCTCTGCTCTGTGTAAACAGATTCTCAGTGAATATTTGTCTCGTGACCGTTGGTCTCAGCAGAATCAATCATGTCTTCAGTGTCTCTGAGGAGAATTTAATGTTTTTAACAGGATCTGGTTAGTGCAAACGCTTTACTTTAAATGACACATGGAGAATAAAGAGATTCTGACAGAAATATCAACATTTTAACACAAGTTTTGGTCACTTTTTCTAACAGAAACCTTTGTAACTAACGATTCGTTTAAGGACTGTCAGAAGGTTAAAATCCAGACAATAATGCCTGTTTTTACAGTTTCTTTCTATGATAATATCATACATTGTGAAACAGGTTCAGAGGGTTAATATGAAGATTTTGACTGCTAGAGTTTTAAGATGGTAAACAACTTCACTGTCCCTTTGAAAGAGTAAAGACAGTAAACTTTAAGTGGGTTCGATTTAGACATTTTGTAACTTTGGTTCTTTGTTCTTTCTGTCGCTTAAAAGTAAAAATAATGAGACTTTTCTGACCTTCCAAGCAACACTATTGCAAAATAAAAACATTATTTTTGTGTGATCGGGACTGATGCTTGCAGGACCTGTCTGCTCTGCTGCCTGATGATGTCACTCAGCTGTGAATGGCTCCCTGCTGACTACGTCTGAGTCTATGAATCATCACAAATGGTGACGTCCAGCAGCGGCAGCAGGTACGGCTCAACAAGGTCACAGGTCCCACTCTGAAACTCTCTCAGAGTCATCTACGTCAGAGGTGACGCAGCAGTGTCTCACAACACACAGTCACAGTCATTATTATTATCATGTGTGGTGAAAAGTAATACTCATGAAACCTGCACCAAAATTACTATTTTACAGCTACATGCAGGTTATTATATAAGGAAATATGATGTATTGTTGTAGATCAGGGGTCTCAAACTCAAATTACCTGGGGGCCGCTGCAGGCAGTATCAAAATGACCAAAAAAAGACACAAACTTACAAAATTACAAAAAAAAAGACACAAAACGCCTCCGGAGTCTCCAAAAGCTCCAAATAATCCAGACTTGTTGACTCCATCCAGACTAG
Organism: Centropristis striata; assembly: GCF_030273125.1. Lineage (NCBI taxonomy): Eukaryota > Metazoa > Chordata > Actinopteri > Perciformes > Serranidae > Centropristis > Centropristis striata. Next base: position 37,164,809 of record NC_081522.1, read on the forward strand.
AAAACAAAGCAGCGTGGAGCCCTACTGTAAATTTACCTCTAAAGTTCTGGCTGTAAACTCCATGAGGCCAGTTTCAGTTTGATGATGATATACCAAGTAAAACTGGAGACAAGCTCAAATAGATTTAGTATAAAATGATAGAACTGGATGGAACCCTCTTATATGTTAGATTTGACACCTTTGTTCACATTTGCAACATTTAAAATTCTTTATTGAGCATGATAGTGTTTTGAAAGTTAAAAAAAGGTTCAAAATCACATTTTATCTCGGACTAAAGGACTAAAAAAGACACAAAATGACCAAAAAAAGAAACAAAAAGACTAAAAAAGACACAAAACAACAAAAAAAGACACAAAACAACTAAAAAAAAGACACAAAACGACAAAAAAAGGCACAAAACAACTAAAAAAAGACACAAAATGACTAAAATGAAGATACAAAATGACACAAAATGACCAAAAAAAGACACAAAATGACCAAAAAAAGACACAAAACGACTAAAAAAAGACACAAAATTACCAAAAAAAGACACAAAATTACTAAAAAAAAAGACACAAAATGACCAAAAAAGACACAAAAAGACTAAAAAAAGACACAAAATGATCCAAAAAAGACACAAAATGACTAAAAAAAAGACACAAAATGAATTTAAAAAAGGACACAAAATGACACAAAATGAATTTAAAAAAGGACAGGAAATAACCAAAATTGTTACGCTAAACACACAAGACACAAATAAAATCCCACTAGAGTCCCACTAGAATAAAAAACAGAGTTGATGACAGGATCACACACAATCACAAGATCACATTTATGTTGGTTTTTCTTATGTTTTTTTTCTTTGTTTGTTTCAGGTCATATTTGTGAGGTTGTGCTGAAAAAATAAAATGTTTTAAGTGTTGTATACAGGCAGGATGAAAAGGATTCAAAAATGGACAAAATAGCCCAAAACTCCATGGAGCTAAACAAGAGTTACATGAGTCATAAAGCTGCGGTGTGAATCGCTGTTTTACGCATCTTTGTCCAGATAAATAAAACCGTTCCTGTCTCTGTAGGCACACTGGACCTGCAGCTCGTTACCTGAGGGCTTCAGACAAGAATGGAGCTTTTCAAGGATCACTGCAAAGCCCCTCAGATCAGGGAAGGAGGCACAGACACAGTAATTGTTGGAGCTTTTGAGTGCGTCCAACACTGTTCGCTCAAGTAGCCTGGGAGATTTCTTATAATGGGATTTTTTTCAGCTTTCCAGTCTTTGACCTGCACGACGTTTAGTGCAGAAAGAGAACTAAATATTCCACAAAACAACAAGCCTAAAGTGTAAAAAAAAGGAAGATACAAAATGACCAAAAAAGACACAAAATCACCAAATGACCAAAAAAAGACACAAAAAGGCTAAAAAAAAAGACACAAAATGACACCAAATGACCAAAAAAAAAGACAAAATGACTTAAAAAAAGACACAAAAACACCAAATGACAAAAAAAGACACAAAAAGGCTAAAAAAGACACAAAAAGACTAAAAAAAGACACAAAAAGACTAAAAAAAGACTAAAAAAATGACCAAAAAAAGACACAAAAAGACTAAAAAAAGACTAAAAAAATGACCAAAAAAAGACACAAAATGACCAAAAAAGACACAAAATGACAGAAAAAACTAAATTATTTAAAAAAGACACAAAATGTAAAAAAACAAAAAAAACAAACAAAAAAAACACAGAATTACCAAAAATAAGACACAAAATTACTAAAAATAAAAGACTCAAAATTACCAAAAAAGCCACAGAATTACCAAAAAAGGCACAAAATTATTTAAAAAAGACACAGAATTACTAAAAAATCATTATCATGTGTGGTGAAAAGTAATACTCAAGAAACGTGCACCAAAATTACTGTTTTACAGCTACATGCAGGTTATTATCTAAGGAAATATGATGTATTGTTGTAGATCAGGGGTCTCAAACTCTAATTACCTGGGGGCCGCTGGAGGCAGTATCAGAATGACCAAAAAAAGACGTTTAGTGCAGAAAGAAATCTGAATATTCCACAAAAAACAACAAGCCTAAAGTGTTAAAGCAACAGGTTGATATCAGCTCCTGGCTCACTGGCTGCTTGTTGAAAAGTTCAGATTCATTAAAGTTCCCGGCGTGTTGATGCACATCATCAGTTTGTTTTCCCTGTCTGGCTTTCAACATCTCTCCATAAATCTATCCTCCTTTATTGTCTTTGGATTCGATCTAAACTCGCTGTGAACTCGCCAGAAGTTTAACAAGCACTTTCCTTATTGCAGGACGTCTTTCTGCTTTCTGTCAATAGATCGACACTTCTGCTTTCCTTCTTTCTTACTGCATCACTTATTGAACCCTCTGAACCCCAACAAGCTGTTCCAGGGTGTTTTTACTCTTTATAATATATATATTGCTCTTTATCATATATATATATGCTTTATTAGATATTGAGAGAAACCTTTTCGATCTTATATCTTACTACCTCATATAATTTATCCAATAATTATAAATAATGGCATATATATACACTACTGGTCAAAAGTTTTAGAACACACCAACTTTTCCAGAATTTAATTGAAAATTATGCAGTTTAATGTCTCAGTGTACTCTGAAATTAATGCACATTTGCAACATTTAAAATTTTTTATTGAGCATGATAGTGTTTTGAAAGTAAAAAAAAAGATTCAAAATCACATTTTATGTTGGACTAAAGGACTAAAAAAAGACACAAAATGACCAAAAAAAGACACAAAATGACCAAAAAAAGACACAAAATGACCAAAAAAAAGACACAAAATGACAAAAA